>NW_027507787.1:174136220-174316220 GCF_037356315.1 Lithobates pipiens | reverse complement strand
AACACACCTCTAAGATGACCACTGCCTTGCAAAAGAAGCTAAGGGTAAAGGTGATGGACTGGCCAAGCATGACTCCAGATCTAAACCCTATTGACCATTTGTGGGGAATCCTCAAACAGAAGGTGGAGGAGCGCAAGGTCTCTAACATCCATTAGCTCTGTGACATCGTCATGGAGGAGTGGAAGAGCTCTAGTGAACTCCATGCCCAATAGGGTTAAGGCAATGCTGAAAAATAATGGTAGCCACAAAAATAGACACCTTGGGCCTAATTAGGACATTTTCACTTAGGGGTGCACTCACTTTTGTTGCCATTAATGGCTGTGTGTTGAGTTATTTTGAGGGGACAGCAAATTTACACTGTTATACAAGCTGTACACTCACTGCTTTACATTGTAGCAAATTGTCATTTCTTCAGTGTTGTCATATGAAAAGATATAAAATATTTACAAAAATGTGAGGGGTGTACTCACTTTTGTGAGATACTGTGTGTATATATATATATATATATATATATACACACACACACACATACACACACACATACACACACACACACACACACACACATTTTCAAATGACTATATTTTGTTGTTGACCCCATTAAAAGGGGCTACTCATTCAGGGAAAGTTCAGCAAAACTGGCATAGATAAATGGAAACCTGCTGCCAGGCACCATATACTTCAATATTGTTAGTATTCCAAATGGAATATTATGATTGCTCATTAAATTTGTCGTTAAAATCTTTCGGTTTAATAAGGTATGAATTAAAAATATAACATAGGAAATACTTACTGATTTATGTGCCGTCTTTACGTTAAATTTTATTTTTTATATTCTGTATTTTTTTTCAGATTCTCTATTCCCACACAGTTCACACCTTATGAGTAGAAGCTCTTTAGCATAAAATCACTGAGGCCACAACCCCATGAAATCAATAGCAAAGTCTATTTTGAATAAAACTTCAGTTCTCCAATATATGTTTTAATCAATGCTGTAAATACTTGGACACATCAATGACTAATCGCCTGAGAGTGTAATTTTGTCAATAAAAGAGTGACAATGTGTCTGAATTACATTCCAATGTAAGATTCACAGGTCAAAGGACTGTTAACTGCGGGGCTTAAAAAAAATCTACCATTGATTCCAGAAGTAGAAGGTACCAACAGAAGCAGTATTTCATGAAAATGTAATATACATAACCCTACAAATTTTATGGAATGTTTTGAAGTTCAGGGCTAGATTTAACCCTAGGTAACATGGATTGCAGCCCAAGGTGCCATGGCCACTAGGGGGTGGCTCTTTGCCACCCAAGCCATGAAAATTTTTAAATACAAGTGGATGCTGCGCTTTAGGCAATAAATCAAAACACAGTCCAGTGCAAAAAGTCCACCATATAGAGATCGGTGATTTAAACAGTCTCAGCACTATATCTCAAATAAGTGCAATTCTTTAACTCGTGCCACACTTCACCGGTGTGTTCCTCCACCACATGCAAATCACACATACTAACCAAGTCAAGTTCATCGTCCGAAACAGAGAATTCAAAAATAGCCTCAAAATATAACCACCCTCCCATCACAGAGATGCTAGGAATTTCCCACGCCAGGTCAAATCCTCCAGTCAACTTTTGGTTTTTCGGTATATTATAAAGAAAACAAATAGGAGAACTGCATAGTGTAAAACTATAAAGGCAATACTTTTTTTTTTTTTTTTTTTTTAAAGCTTCAAAGCACTTGTAAATATACATGAAAGTACTACATATAATAAACACAGCTGATCCCAGGAATGAGGCTGGGCCACTTCTGTGATGATGTCATGAACAAAGTCCCCGCCCCAGGAAACGCGTAGGGAAGATCCTTTGTTTGATCTTTGGTTAAAGCACAGCACAAAGCAAGCATCCATTTAACAATTTATATCTCTTGGTGTACTTGCAGGTGTAATTGTACCTTCCAGCGATGATCACATTTTTGTTTTCATTAAATCTTTTATGCCTTCCTGCCATTTATCTTTAGGCTCAGTTCTGCAATAACAGTGACTCCAATGTTCCCCTTTGCCTTCAAAGGCATTAATAGAGGCGTCACCACTAATATTGGCTGTTTATCTCACTGCGCAGTTCTTCCCCACCAAGCCCCTCCCACCCCTAGTGTGCAGTGACTGTATCGTACACTGTGCCATGATGGAAGGGGCTGGGTATGTTTGCTGAGAGTATTGGGCAGCTTTTAAGACAGTGTGTGCTCGCCAGCTATCTGTTTTGTTTATCTTCCATAGGGCAGAACCACAGTCTGTGATGTGGGATGCAGCCTGTTAAAGCGGGCTTGCATGGGAAATCATGAAAGTGTTACTAAACCCACAAGAGTAAAATCAGTGTGTATATGCAGTAAAGCATGCGTGTTATACTCACTGTGGAACCAAAGGGGTTAATCCTCTGCATTGTGTAAAAAGGCTGTTTGATCCTCTCCTCCTTTCACAGTCCTCAATACATTTCTGCATAATACAGAGCCAGTGGACAGGCTGCACATGCTCAGTATGGTGTGTATTGCTAGAGAGTATTTTTTCTTGCGAGGGTGCATGTAATCAGCACAGGGCCAATCAGCACTGTCCAGGCAGAGGATCAGAGGTCCTGCATTCAGATAGGACAGTCAGTGCAGCATTAAAATGTCTCCTAAAAGCTTTAACCAGACACTGATAGAAGCCACAGGACTGCTAGATATACTGCTGATAAAAGGTATTAAGCCATTTATATTTACTAAAATAATTTCTGTTCTTTGTACTGTGGGAGACCAGATATAGTGAATGTAGGGTCCTGGGATTAGGAACACTTTAAGTAAGGTACACTGTAAGAGAACACAAGTAAACACTCTTGAGATTAGGGATGAGCCCGCTGTTCGACTCGAACATTTGGGTGTTTGTTTGGTCTAAGACGATCTGAACACATTGGGCTTTGCGGGAAATTCAAGCGCCCCGGAATGCCCCATAATGCACTGCATGATCGCTGTGCATTGCTGTGTGATGATTGGCCAAAGCATGCACCTGACCTGCATGCTTTTGCCAATCACAGCACACTCTGCTGAGAGAGCCATAATTGGCCAAGGGCAGGGTGCCTTTGGCCAATCATGACTCGGGGGACCAAGTCCACTCCCCACACAATATAAGGCTGCTTACATAGCGGCTGTGTGTAGTGTTGTTGGCGTGGACAGAGAGATAGCTTGAATTAGAGTAAGCAGGCAGGTTATTCGATAGATTTAGCATAGACTTTATATTCAGTGTGACTATAATCAGTCAGTGTGTTTGTAAATAAAAAAAAAAAAACATATATAAATATATATTATATATATATATATATATATATATATATATATATATATACACACACACACACACACACACACTGCATTCAGTGTAGCCTGTATACTCTCCAATACACTTCAGGCGGTATACACAGTATATAATACAGTGTAGTGTGGTGTTGTAAAACAAAAAATACATCATGTTTGGAAGGCCACCAAGGAGAGGCAGACAGTCACAGGCCACTAAAAGAGGGCAAGCAGCCTCTGTGTCTACAGTCAACAGTGGTGGACATGGTGCATCCTCTGAATGTGGCACGCGTGTCTTTTTTTTCTGCTGCTGGCCTTGTTATTGAGCCACAACATGCAGTAGAGTTGGTGGAGTGGATAACAAAGCCATCCTCATCCTCTGTCACCCAGGTTTAGAGTAGTTTGCCTTCCAGTGCAGCTGCCAAAGCAGCCTATTCCACCGGCTCCTTGTCCACAGTCGCTCCTTCCATAGGCCCATTATGTACAGAGGAATCCCCAGAATTATGTCCCCACAAGACATATGATGACCTGCCCCGCAGTCCGTTGGCAACAGAACTTGAAAGATCCACATAAATAGAAAAAGGTGGACTTCTCCTTGCTTCTCATCAGGGATTTCCAACCCTACTATACCACCAGCACTCTTAAAAACCTGCACTGAGAGCAATGAAGGTATAGGAATAGGTGACCCAAGTACTTGCAGCCAAACTGCTAGCAGTACACCACCTATTGATTTTAGCAGGCAAATTTCTGTACCCCAGTAGCTGAACCGTAAAAAAAAAAATCAAGTCCCAGCCATCCACATGCTTAGCGTCTAAATGCTAGCTTAGCCAAAATTGTTATATTTTTAATATATTATATATTATATCACAGCAGGGCCTGTTCCTGCACCCAACAAGAATAACTGAGCGCGTACAGTGTTCTGGCACCACCAATGCCTAAGGCCCAATTTATTTTTGTTTTGGTATTTTTGGCATGGGGTTCCCCTTAATATTAATAGCAGACCCAAAGGACCTTTTAATGGAGTGGGGGGGTTAACCCACACTGTCTTTTTTTCAATGATTTTTATCTACATTTCCAGGATCCAACAATACATTACAGCCGCAATCAGTTTTAAATGACATATTTTCCTTTAGAAATGTAATTTTGCTGTGGTACTGTTAAACATGGGAAAGATGCGCTACTTTACAGGCAGACTAAGGAGGTAGCATCATAGAATTGTGTTCGCTGCATACATTCACCCAGCAAACACTGTGCTTGGAAATCATGGGCACGTATAATGGACCCATTGTCCTGTCTATGCCAGTACAGTTAATTTTTCCTAGTTTACCATGAATTGTCCATCTCATGCTTTGATGTATACTGAAATGTAAGTGGTCTGTTTCTAATAAATTTGATATCGATGGCTTTACACTATGTCGAGTCTTCTATAATTCTCTACTTGGATTTATGTACTAATGGAGTGTTGATGAGAGGATTCCACCTTTGACTTTGAAAGGCCCTGTATACCAACACATATTGCTACATCAGTTTCGGTGAGGGTTGGCAGTCGCCTTAGCAACACACAGTCCCATTTGAAGTGGAGTGTCCATATCCAGGTATTGAGACACCATTGCCTTATTGACCCATTTGTTATAAGCCAAGTTGGGTACATATGTTCTGGTAAGCCTCCTTATATTCCATTTGGTAGCAGATTTCTTCGCAGTGGCGATTCTTCCTCTCTGGATGATTGATAATTTTGCGTGATCCAAATTGATCATAACACTAATTTATTCAGTTAAGTTTACCCATGACATTACTTTTTTCTATACAGATTTGTGTTATATTTTGTTTACATGATTTATCTCATATCACCATTTGTGCACATCTATGTATTTATGATTAGTGCTGCACTAATTATCTACAATATGTGACAACTGACCAAAATGATGCAGTTATACCAAGCTTGACTGTGCAAAAAATAGCTTATTCTTTTTGCAATCTGTGGATTCTGAAGTACAGTTTCATATTACAAAATGTGGCTAGAGTCATGTACATCCACCATAGGTTAAAGTTTTTGCACATATTGGAGTGCATCATTTAGGACTTGTTTGAATACATTCAGAGAGATTGTAATATACAGTTGGTCCACCCTTTGCAGCTATAACAGCTTCAACTCTTCTGGGAAGGCTGTTCACAAGGTTTAGGAGTGTGTCTATGGGAATGTTTGACCATTCTTCCAGAAGCGCATTTGTGAGGTCAGGCACTGATGTGGATAGAAGCCCTGGCCCACAGTCTTTGCTCTAATTCATCCCAAAGGTGTTCTATCAGGTTGAGGTCAGGGCTCTGTGCCACCCAGTCAAGTTTTTCTACCCTAAGCTTGTTCATCCATGTCTTAAATGGACTTAGCTTTGTGCATTGGTCCAAATCATTTAGTAAAGGGGGGATTATGGTGTGGGGTTGTTTTTCAGCGGTTTGGCTGGCCTCTTAGTTCCAGTCAAGGGAACTCTTAAGGTGTCAGCATACCAAGACATTTTGAACAATTTAATTCTACCAACTTTGTGGGAACAAGTTTGGGCTCCTTAACCACTTTCAGACCGGACCATTTTGCTGGTAAATGACCAGAGGTCTTTTTACACTTTGGCACTGCGCTGCTTTAACTGGTAATTGCGCGGTCATGCAATGTTGTACCCAAACAAAAATTTGCGTCCTTTTCTTCCCACAAATAGAGCTTTCTTTTGATGGTATTTGATTGCCTCTGCGATTTTTATTTTTTGCGATATAAACGTAAAAAGACCGCAAATTTTGAAAAAAAATGATATTTTCTACTTTTTGTTATTAGAAAAATCCAATAAACTCTATTTTAGTCATACATTTAGGCCAAAATGTATTCAGCCACATGTCTTTGGTAAAAAAAAAGTCAATAATTGTATATTTATTGGTTTGCGCAAAAGTTGTCACATCTACAAACTAAGGTACGTTTTCTGGAATTTACGCAGCTTTTAGTTTACGACTGCCTATCTCATTTCTTGAGGTGCTAAAATGGCAGGGCAGTACAAAACCCCCCCAAATGACCCCATTTTGGAAAGTAGACCCCCTAAGGAAATTGATAAGAGGCATGTTGAGCCCATTGAATATTTTATTTTTTTGCCTCAAGCGATTGAATAATGACAAAAAAAAAAATTTTTTTTTTTTTTACACAAAGTTGTCACTAAATGATATATTGCTCACACATGCTATGGGCGTATGTGAAATGACACCCCAAAATAAATTCTGCTGCTTCTCCTGAGTATGGGGATACCACATATGTGGGACTTTTTGGGAGCCTAGCCGCGTACGGGGCCCCGAAAACCAAGCACCGCCTTCAGGCTTTCTAAGGGCGTAAATTTTTGAGTTCACTTCTCACTACCTATTACAGTTTTGAAGGCCATAAAATGCCAAGATGGCACAAAACCCCCACAAATGACCCCATTTTAGAAAGTAGACACCCCAAGCTATTTGCTGAGAGGCATGTTGAGTCCATGGAATATTTTATATTTTGCCACAAGTTGCGGGAAAATTACAAACTTTTTTTTTTTTTTTTTTTTTTCACAAAGTTGTCACTAAATGATATATTGCTCACGCATGCCATGGGCATATGTGAAATGACACCCCAAAATAAATTCTGCTGCTTCTCCTGAGTATGGGGATACCACATATGTGGGACTTTTTGGGAGCCTAGCCGCGTACGGGGCCCCGAAAACCAAGCACCGCCTTCAGGCTTTCTAAGGGCGTTACAGTTTTGAAGGCCATAAAATGCCAAGATGGCACAAACCCCCCCCAAATGACCCCATTTTGGAAAGTAGACACCCCTAAATTTAGGGGTACACTAGTGAGACTAGGTAATAAATGGCGGGTGCCCTGAAACTATAAAAAAATAACTAACCAACCAGCGTCACCTGTAACAGTTATATGGTGATCACTGGTGAAAGGGTTAACTAGGGGGCAATTAGGGGGCTTTATGCGGTAGTATATGGGGGTCCCTGGCGCTATAAAAAGCTGCAGCGAACCTAAATACCTACCTGCCTAACTAGCGTCACCTGTGACACTAATACAGCGATCAGAAAAACGATCGCTTATTAGGCTGGGTTCACACTGGAGCGATGCGGGAACGCCACGAATGCGCGGCGGGTTCCCGCATCGCATGCCTCCCGGCGGCAGTTCACACTGCCCTATGCGAACTGCTGGGAGTGTCAGTGAAATGTTACTGACACCCCCAGATCAGTTCGCATATCGCAGTGCGATCTGCAAACTCGGATCGCATGGTGTGAACACCCATGCGATCCGATTCTGCTGCGGGCCAAAAAAAGGGTCCCGTGCGAATTTTCGGCGGGTGCGGCGGGTGCGGCGAATGGCTGAACTCGAATCGCACAGAGATCGGATGTGATTTGCACTGCAGTGCGGTGCGAATCACATCCGTTCTCATAAACCGCTGCAATGTGAACCCAGCCTTAGTGACACTGGCGACGGGGGGTGATCATGGGGTTAAACCTTTATTGGGGGGGTTAGGGGGGTACCTTAGAACTAAAGGGGGCTAACCCTAACTGCCCTAACAGTTATTAGTCACAAATGACACCCGCCGGGTGATCAGGGGGTTAAACCTTTATTAGGTAATAAATGGCGGGTGCCCTGAAACTATAAAAAAATAACTAACCAACCAGCGTCACCTGTAACAGTTATATGGTGATCACTGGTGAAAGGGTTAACTAGGGGGCAATCAGGGGGCTTTATGCGGTAGTATATGGGGGTCCCTGGCGCTATAAAAAGCTGCGGCGAACCTAAATACCTACCTGCCTAACTAGCGTCACCTGTGACACTAATACGGCGATCAGAAAAATGATCGCTTATTAGGCTGGGTTCACACTGGAGCGATGCGGGAACGCCACGAATCCGCGGCGGGTTCCCGCATCGCATGCCTCCCGGCGGCAGTTCACACTGCCCTATGCGAACTGCTGGGAGTGTCAGTGAAATGTTACTGACACCCCCAGATCAGTTCGCATATCGCAGTGCGATCTGCAAACTCGGATCGCATGGTGTGAACACCCATGCGATCCGATTCTGCTGCGGGCCAAAAAAAGGGTCCCGTGCGAATTTGCGGCGGGTGCGGCGGGTGCGGCGAATGGCTGAACTCGAATCGCACAGAGATCGGATGTGATTTGCACTGCAGTGCGGTGCGAATCACATTCGTTCTCATAAACCGCTGCAATGTGAACCCAGCCTTAGTGACACTGGCAACGGGGGGTGATCACGGGGTTAAACCTTTATTGGGGGGGTTAGGGGGGTACATTAGAACTAAAGGGGGCTAACTCTAACTGCCCTAACAGTTATTACAGTCACAAATGACACCAATGCAAAAAAAAAAAAAAAAAAAAAAAAAAAATGACATTGGTGTCACTGTGACTGGGGGGCAGGGGTAATTGGGGGGGTGATCGGGGGGTAAAGGGGGGGTGCGAGTGTGCCTGGCATGTTCTACTGTGTGTGTAGAGTGTTGGTGCAACTTACTGATCCGCTCTCCTCCGTGTCGGAACGAAAAATACCGACACGGAGGAGAGAATACATCACTTCCTCTCCTGTGTTTACATTACAGGAGAGGAAGTGATGTCACCGGGGATTTCTATTCGTCGGGAGCGATCGCGAGGGGGTGGCCATGAATGAATGGCCGTCCCCTCGTCCGGGATCGCTCCCGAACGAATACCGACTGCCGCAGGCACCGGGCGGGGGCCCCATCGGGCCCCCGACCCGCGGGAGGCAAGGGACGTACATGTATGTCCTTATGCCTGCCCGTGCCATTGTACCGACGTACATCGGCGTGCGGCGGTCGGCAACTGGTTAAGGTTCCAACAGGACTGTGTCCTGACCTCAACCCGATAGAACACCTTTGGGATGAATTTATGTTGGAGACTGCAACACAGGCCTTCTCGTCCACATCAGTGCCTGACCAAACAAACGTGCGTCTGGAAAAATGGTCAAACATTCCCATAGACACACTCATCAACCCTGTGGACAGCCTTCCCAGAAGACTTGAAGATCTTATAGTTGCAAAGGGTGGGCCAACTCAATATTTAACCCTACAGACCAAGACTGGGAAGCCATTAAAGGTCATGTGTGTTCTGGATTTATCCCGAGATAACCCTTGAAAGGTATAACTAAGAGCGCTATGCCTCTCATAATACTGGGGGGTTATTGAGGAGGGCAGTTGGTGGTGATCCCACCTTCTCACATACCCCCCCTATGGTGCCACCCTCACCCCCCTCCCCCAATCTGTTTTCTCTCTTGCACTTATTTTCCTTGTCCTTCCTCTTCGCTTTCTTTTTGTTTTAGTCCGAATTTCTCAAAACAGGGAATGGAGTCATAGGCCGGCGTGGTGGTCGGGCGCCACTCCTACTCCCCTTATGCCTTCTATTACCTCTAGAAGCTACAATGAGTACTCGGATTTGAAATATTCCATTTCAACAAAGCATCAAGCTGGCCGGCAGCACACCGTACTACATCTCCTTCAACAGTTTATTGCTTACCAATAAAGGTTCTCATGTGTGGCCTTCCTACCAATGACGCTTAGAGGCAGTAGATTTTGCTTTCCAGCTACAGGTACATTAAACCCTATGCCACCCCTATGTTGGAACCATGCACTTGTATCTTTCCTATGTGTTTTATGGTGCCGATTGTATTATGTACCGTTTATAAAAAAGTTTCAATAAAAAGGTTTATTAAAAAAAAAGAAAAAAAAAAGGAAGGTCATGTGTGTGTGTGTGTGTGTGTGTGTGTGTGTGTGTGTGTATATAAAGGCAGATGACCTTATAATATAGTGTAGATCCACGTACATGCGGTACTATTCTTCTATCATAGCTTGGGGAAATCCAGGTTTTGATTTTGAATATTTTATATGAGAGCAGTTATGACATTATCTAATTGCTGTGATTTTGTTAGATAAATAATACTCATGTGATTCATTAGGGAAATGTCCTATTTTTTACAGGTACTTATAGAATACCGTCAATTTACGCAGAGCTTTTACATAAATATTGTATATTCACATCAGTGGATGGACTGGTGTCTTTATTCAACCTTACTAACTATGAAACTATCAGTCCCTGCCCTCAAGGAGCTTACAGTCCAAGGTCCTTAACTCACATTCATACATTAGGGGCAATTTAGTCACTTAACCTACCAGCAGGTCTTTGGAGTGCTGGAGGAAACCGGAGTAACTAAAGGAAATCCACACACGGGCACAGGGAGAACATGTAAACTCCAGACTGGTAAGCCTGTGGGGCAGATCTGAACCGATGACCTGAGTACTGTAAGTCGGAAGTGCTAAACACTTAACCACTGTGTATGCAACGAGTTTGTAAATCAAGCAAAAAATATACAGTAGTTACCCCTTTTTTCACCCGTTTGGTACAGCTTCCATCTCCAGGTCAGGACAACTTTGCAGAATTACTTTGTGTTGACTCAGATTCCCCTTATATATTAACGGTGTACTGTCTTCCCTCCATTTTGTAAAGTGTTATGCAAATGTTTGGGCGCTAATCCTGAACAATTCACAATGTGGTCCAAAGTTTAATATTATTGTAACGGCAACAGGAACATCCAACTGGCTGCAGCTTGGTCAAGTGTGTTTGTTAGGCTACTTTGACACTGGTTTTCATCAAAACTGTCTGTAAAACACCTATGCATTAATAGAACTTTTTTTTTGGTGCGGCTTTTAAAAGGACGTGGCTCAAAAACCTTTAAGAAGTGCATTCTAGAGGCTGGTCCCATTCTTTAAAACGGGGAGGAGGATTTTTTTTTTTTTTTTTTTTTAAACTTGCCACACCAGAAGAGCACCTCCCCAGTGTGAACAAATAAAATTTAAAGGGAAGCATTTTTTTCGTAAAATTTTCATGTTTTTTTTTTTATGCAAAAGTGCTTCAAAAACTCCTCAGTGTGGAAGCAGCCTAAAATCATTAAACAGTGAAAGTGTAACTATACCAATAATGCACAGTATAAGTAACTGCTGGTACTGATGACCCAAAAAGAGGACATATACGAATATTTCAATGCAAAGTTAAAGGTGTCAGTCAATATTAGTTCACCTTTTCATTTTTTTCTGAAAAGGTAAACTAACCCTTTAAATTCAATTTATCTTGCATGCACTGCATGTGCAAGGGAAAGGTATTCCTTTACCTTGCACTGGGGGTCTGGGCCTGAGGTTTCACCCTTTCATTCCCCTAGTCGAGGAAAGGCTAATGATTGAAGGAAGAACTGGTCTTACAATCAAAACACTGATAAGAGGTCCCTTATGTCTTGTCCCTTGCAGAGGTCCTAAGAATCAAAGCTAGCGAACATCTCAAGAAGACAACGGCCTGCATAGAAAACTTGACATGGTAACATTTATTTAGGGTTTACAATATTTTACTAGAATTGTAAGATTACTATATAAAAAGTACAAGAATATAATGGTGCTATGTGTTTTGTTCTCATATACACGTACATTGGGTTTATTGCACATTTTAATATTTATAAAATAGTATTTACTTTGGTGAAAAAATAACTCCCATTTTTACACTTCTCAGGATCAGCTTTTCAGTTAAAATAGGAATGTGTATTTCTGGAGAAATTTAGTAAACATATTAAATATCCATCACCTATTCTTGGCAAACACAACTTACGACACAAGTCATGACCCCATGAACCTTAGTTTTAGATTTCTCCAATTCTTTACATTTAGCAGACATGAGAACAAGGTTAGAGCTACTTGAAATATATTGCAGGATCCAGCCCAACATCGTAAGCCAAAATACTATAACGGAGAAGATGCATCTTATGAATTTGGTCTCACAATCTTCATTGAAATGTAACCCTAGATAAAAACAAATATATGGAAATATCACTATGATGTACAAACCTTACAAATATACCCTACCAGCATAAATCTGAAAACTTTAAAATACAAAATTTGGAAAACAATGGTTATTTGTGCGACTAAAAGAAATCTGAAAAAAATAAATAGGGTTTATGCCAAATATTGGCACAAATGTCTTGCCAATTATTACCACTACAACGAAAGAGAATGATAAAATTTGTAGAATTATTTCCAATTCTTAGATTGGCCAATATTTATAACAAATTAAAACCAGTTTAAAATGTATTAGATATGCAAGCTGGGGGAATATGCAGATACATCCTATATCATTTATGACAACCAACTAATGAAACACAAACAAAATACATGAGGTAATAAAAGCAATCGGTTATTAAAAAAACTGGGGTTGAATCTGGGGTTGATCTGAAAGATCTTAAAAAACAAAAACAAAAAAAAAAAAAAAACACACACTTACGGGCAATGAATACAAGAACACGCCAACGAAGAGCAGAACAAGCAGCAGTATGATGATGCCAATGAAGATCCATTTGAACCTGCGCCACACAATAAATTTCATTGTCTTGCAAGGATTTGTGAACCAAAGGAAGGATGTTTCTGGTCGGCTGCATTTTGAAAGAAACAATATTAATCAAACCAGCAGAGGAAAAAAGACTTGTGCTTTAAGCCTAGGAAGATAATGTGATTCAATTAATAATTAACTGTGTGAGATAAAAAAAAAAAAAAGAAGGAGAGAAAGCTAGTTAGAAAAGGGGAAGAAAAGAAATAGAAACGATAGGAGGTCCAAGAAGACGGGAAGGTGAGAGAATCAGAATGGGCAGTCTAATGACCGCTATGTGTGAGCTGGCACAGGATTCCAGGTTAATATGGGCACTCCGATACCAGTGATTAAGAAGAAAAATGGCTTACTTTGGTGGATCTAACTTTGGGTTCATGTTGGGTTCATCACGGCCCTTGCCAGCTGGCCTTTCTTCTGCCTCTTTCTCATTCAGGATTTCCAGAGTCAGCTCAAGTTTTCCCTTTTGGCAAAAGAAAACAGGTTCATGACATCTCACTAAACACCGTGTTCTGCTTGTTTAGGAAAATAATAATGCATTCTGAGTCTAAAGCAGAAAAGAAAATCTCTCACTGTTCAGTCAGTGTGTGAAAGCAAGTAGGGCGGATAAAATGACAACAATACTAATGACACCTCAAGTGGCTTAAACTGCTGCCCTCAATTAAGAGTGGTGAAATCTTGTAAACAGCAGCACAGTTGCATTGCCCTGAATGGAGAACCACCAAAAAAAAGAAACTGAGTTTGTTAGAAGGTAAGAGATTCTTCCAGAGTTATTCTTTTCATTTTTACTTAGCACAACTTCTAATGAAGAAAAACTTGCAATAATAAAACATAATAGACTGTATAAAAAAAAGCTTGCAATTAAGGGCAGATGGAACACATAAGCTGTCCACACACAACGTCATGATGAATTGACCAAGGTGCCAGGTCCAAAGAAAACATAGCGTTACACACATCTAAGACACTCTCAAAGAAAATAATCTTTGGCACCAAGCCTATCCTTCAGGCTTTTTATAACAAGTGAAGCTGCTGTGGTATGATCTATGTACATTGTTATTATATTACTGCCTTTATCATCTAAAACAATATCCAGCACCTTAAAAAATTCAGTTTTTCAGCCTCCTAATCAAAGATCTGTACCATGCAGATACATGAAGTCATTGTGCGTATAATGTCTCAGCTGCTATACCGTATATGTAGGCATGTGGTGGTTGAGTAGGCTCTGCCAATACATTGAAGGGACTTTCTACTTCAAACACTTCAGCTCCGGAAGATCTACCCCCCCCCCCCCCCCTTCCTGACCAGACCATTTTTTGCAATACAGCACTGCATTGCTTTAACTGATAATTGTGTGGACGTGCAACGCTGTACCCAAATAAAATTGAATTATAGAAATCCACCTAAGTAGACCCAAAGGTTGCCAACATCCCGGTATAAGGAATAATACGTAAAGAGTACCCCCCAACGAAAGTACTATGGGACTTTAAAGGCAACTGACAAATATCAGAATATGAGAAAATAGAAAATGTATTTATATAAAAAAAGGTGTGGTGCATACATCACCATAAATACAAATACATAAAAACAATGAGCAGAATAGGATCCTTTCTTCAGGGGCATTCCATGTGAAGTATTACTGCTATAGAACATTCAATCCAAAGTTGGGTCTGTGCTATGAATACCACCTAGTCCAGAGCAAAAAAGAAAACGGGCTCAAATGTTACAGGGAAACTTTAAAAGCTGTGAGACCTATGAACCTGTGACGGTAATTATTTCAGTTGGAGTGTTCAGAGACATCAGGTGAGTTGAATAGGTGGAAGGCCATTTTTCCAAATCGCAGACAAATGATAATGCTAATTTTATTGGTAGTATTATCAGATGCCGCAAGGAATCTGATACTACCCCCCCCCCCCCCCCCACAAATAGAGTTTTCTTTTGGTGGTATTTGATCAGCTCTAAGGTTTTTATTTTTTGCACTAGAAACAAAGAATGACCGACAATTTTGAAAAAAAAAAAAAACACCCAAGTAAAAAAAAAAATCATCTAAATTTCTTCATTAATTTAGGCCAATATGTATTCTGATACATATTTTTTGAAGAAAAACAAAAGCCCAATAAGCGTATACTGATTGATTTATGCAATAATAGCGTCTACAAACTATGGGATATTGTTTATTTTTTTACTAGTAATAGCGGCGATCAATGACTGATAATGGGACTGCAATATTGCGGCAGACAAAAATCGGACACTGGACACTTTTTTGGGGACCAGGGACATTACTAGTGATCAGTGCTAAAAATACGCACTGTCACTGTACTAATGACACTGGCAAGAAAGGAGTCATCATGGGCATCAAAGGGTTAAATGTGTGCCTATGGAGAGTTTACTATCTGGGGGAGAGGTGCTTTTACTACTTGAAGACATGGATCAGTGTTCCTGCTTCACAGGAACACAGGATCCATGTCTTCTGTACTCGGGGAATGTCAGCTTTGTTTACACCTGTCAGAGTACAAAACGATCGGGTCTGCGGGCCCTGCTGATCTGCTCCCACTGTTTAAAATCACATTAGGGGGAGTCGCCAGCAGGGCATGCTTGCGACCAAAACCTGGAAGTGCAGAATCATGTATATATACACTGACTGTTGCAGCATAACAGATTCTTTAACTCTCGCACATCCCTCGGCAGCAGAACACTAAATTTGTTTACTTAACGTGGAGCTAAAGTCCTATTTTAAAAATTTTAAGCAGGCAGACTGTTTATTGCAGAACATGCAATGTCTCTTCTGCAATAAAATAAACATACCTGCTTCCTCCCAGTCTTCCTTATAATGTACACTGAGTTGCGCATGCCCAGCTCACTATACACTTCAGCGTGCTAGGATGACTTAAAGCTGAGCTATGCTTACCTTTTCTCCAGTGCCTCAGAGCACCCCGCTGGCTGTTGACATCTTCAGCCTTGCAGCTTCTGGGTATAGATCCTCGAGCCAGGATGTCATCACAACCATGCATGTGCAGGGGCTCGCATGCTACAGATAAGCAGGTCTCTTCTGCATTAAAAATCCTGTCTTTGCTCCTTCCTGCCTGGTTGATATTGACCAAACTGGCTTCATGCCAAGGGAAATCTACTGAATCTCTGTTTTTACACACATCTACAGATTTCCCATAAGCTGACTGGGACCAACGCGGTGGTCTCCCTACTTATGGCCAAAGCCTTTGACTCTGTTGAAATGATAATAGCATTAGAGCGCAGAGGCGTAACTAGAACCTTCAGGGCCCCAGTGCAAGAAACCATGGAGGGCCCCCCTGACCTCCAGCCAGGGCTCTTCCCACTGATCCCGGGGGCAGCAGGACCTGGATAGGAGGGGGAACAAATCCCCTCCATTTTCCTCCTGCAGTCACTTAATGCCTATCAGAGGGACAGGAGGAGAAGCAGACTTTTAGTGGCTGCAGAAGAAAAATTGAGGGGATTTGTTCCTCTAAACGCCCCCCCTCCCCCATCCAGGTGTTCAGTGGCAATTATGACCCCTGTAGTTACGCCCCTGGGATGAGTGCCAGTGGTGGTGGCGGGGGATGGGATTATTGGCAGCAGTGGTGGTTGAGGAGTGATAGGATCAGTGGTATCCGTGGTGGGGGATGGGATGAGTGCCAGTGGTGAGGGAGAGATGGGATGAGTGGCAGCAGTGGTGGTTGGGATGGGATCAGTAGTAGCGGTGGTGGTGGGGGAATGGGATGAGTGGCAGTGATGAGGGGGGATGGGATCAGTGGCAAGGGTTGTGGTTGGGGGGTGGGATCAGTGATAGAGGGGGTTGAATGGGATGAGTGGCAGATGTGGTGGTGGGAATGGGATCAGTGGAAAGGGTGATGGTTGGAGGGGGGTGGAATGGGATGAGTGGCAGTGGTGGTGGGAGGATGGGATCTGTGGTGAGGGTGGTGGTTGGGGGGGTGGGATGGGATGAGTGGTGGGGAAGGGAATGGTATCAGTGGCAAGGATGGTGGTTGCAGAATGGGATCAGTGGCAGCAGCGGTCATGGTGTGGTGGATCAGTGGTGGTGTGGGGGGTATTAGTGGTGGTGTTGTGGGAGGAGGGGGAATCAGTGGCAGTAGTGTTGGTGTGTGGGGGGTATCAGTGGCAGTAGTGGTGGTGTGTGGGGGGGTATCAGTGGCAGTAGTGGTGGTGTGTGGGGGGTATCAGTGGCAGTAGTGGTGGTGTGTGGGGGGTATCAGTGGCAGTAGTGGTGGTGTGTGTGTGGGGCATCAGTGGCAGTAGTGGTAGTGTGGGGGGTGTCAGTGGCATTTGTGGTGGTGTGGGGGGGTATCAGTGGCAGTAATGGTGGTGTGGGGGGTATCAGTGGCAGTAATGGTGGTGTGTGGGGGGGTATCAGTGGCAGTAATGGTGGTGTGGGGGGTATCAGTGGCAGTAATGGTGGTGTGTGGGGGGTATCAGTGGCAGTAGTGGTGGTGTGTGGGGAGGTATCAGTGGCAGTAGCGGTGGTGTGGGGGGTATCAGTGGCAGCTGTGGTGGTGTGGGGGTATCAGTGGCAGTAGTGGTGGTGTGGGGGGTATCGGTGGCAGTAGCGGTGGTGTGGGGGTATCAGTGGCAGTTGTGGTGGTGTGGGGGTATCAGTGGCAGTAGTGGTGGTAGTAGCGGTGGTGTGGGGGTATCAGTGGCAGTTGTGGTGGTGTGGGGGTATCAGTGGCAGTAGTGGTGGTGTGGGGGGTATCGGTGGCAGTAGCGGTGGTGTGGGGGTATCAGTGGCAGTTGTGGTGGTGTGGGGGTATCAGTGGCAGTAGTGGTGGTGTGTGGGGGGTATCAGTGGCAGTTGTGGTGGTGTGGGGGGTATCAGTGGCAGTAATGGTGGTGTGGGGGGGTATCAGTGGCAGTAATGGTGGTGTGGGGGGGGTATCAGTGGCAGTAGCGGTGGTGTGGGGGTGTATCAGTGGCAGTAGCGGTGGTGTGGGGGTATCAGTGGCAGTTGTGGTGGTGTGGGGGGTATCAGTGGCAGTAATGGTGGTGTGGGGGGTATCAGTGGCAGTAATGGTGGTGTGGGGAGTATCATGGGCAGTAATGGTGGTGTGGGGGGTATTAGTGGCAGTAGCGGTGGTGTGGGGGGTATCAGTGGCAGTTGTGGTGGTGTGGGGGGTATCAGTGGCAGTAATGGTGGTGTGGAGGGTATCATGGGCAGTAGTGGTGTGGAGGGGGTATCAGTGGCAGTAGCGGTGGTGTGGGGGTATCAGTGACAGTTGTGGTGGTGTGGGGGGTATCAGTGGCAGTAATGGTGGTGTGGGGGGTATCAGTGGCAGTAATGGTGGTGTGGGGAGTATCATGGGCAGTAATGGTGGTGTGGGGGATATTAGTGGCAGTAGCGGTGGTGTGGGGGGTATCAGTGGCAGTAATGGTGGTGTGGAGGGTATCATGGGCAGTAGTGGTGTGGAGGGGGTATCAGTGGCAGTAGCGGTGGTGTGGGGGTATCAGTGGCAGTTGTGGTGGTGTGGGGGGTATCAGTGGCAGTAATGGTGGTGTGGGGGGTATCAGTGGCAGTAATGGTGGTGTGGGGAGTATCAGTGGCAGTAATGGTGGTGTGGGGAGTATCAGTGGCAGTAATGGTGGTGTGGGGGGTATTAGTGGCAGTAGCGGTGGTGTGGGGGGTATCAGTGGCAGTTGTGGTGGTGTGGGGGGTATTAGTGGCAGTAGCGGTGGTGTGGGGGGTATCAGTGGCAGTTGTGGTGGTGTGGGGGGTATCAGTGGCAGTAATGGTGGTGTGGGGGGTATCAGTGGCAGTAATGGTGGTGTGGAGGGTATTATGGGCAGTAGTGGTGTGGAGGGGGTATCAGTGGCAGTGTTGTTATTAAGCGATGGGTGCCACTCACTTGCAGATAACTTCGTTCCTCCTCCGTGCTTGGTCTTGGGTGAGCAGAGAGGCTGGGCAGAGCCTGTGAGTGAAGGTGTGGCCTGAGAAGATGGGCGGAGCGGGAGGGGGGACAGAGAAGATGGGCGGAGACTGTGCGCACAGAGGAGATGGGCGAAGCGGGCGGGGACTGTCCCCGTGAGTGCGGGAGCAGAGGATGGGTGGAGAGAATGGGCGGGGAGGATGGGCGGAGCAGCCGGAAAGGATGGGCGGGGCTTACAGGACTCTCCGTGTAAATTACTATATTCCGGGCGGCGGGCCCCCCTACAATGGCGGAACTCAAGGGCCCAGTTGCAGATGCGACTGGTGCGACCCTGATAATTCCGCCACTGTTAGAGCGTATGGGTTTTGGGCCACACTATCACAAATAGGTCTCATTACTGTACAGTAAACCCTCGGATGGCATTGAAAATAGGGTCCTCAATAGCTCACTTTCACTATTGGCAGAGATACACTACAGGGATGCCCACTGTCCTTATTCTGGTTCCCACCGATGATTGAGCCGTTGGCGCCACGCTCCTCCCCTGAAGTGGGTGCATTAGAAGTTGGCTTCATTAGAGAATGCCTTGCGCTTTATGCAGAAGACTTATTGTTTTTGAAATATCCAGGTCCGTCCCTCTGTGCGGTTTTCCATATTTTGGATACATTCATGGTTTTCTTGGGCCTGCAGATGAATTGGGATAAATCGACCATACTCCCATAAAAGACAGTGGCATGGAGGCCGCCTTTGACGCTACAATGCAGTTGCAGTGGGTCTCCCAGTTCACATATCTTAGGGCCAAGTTTCGGCGAGAGTCACTGTTATGCACTGAACCGCCAACCACTGCTGGACTTTCTTAAAAGGAAGATTGAGTCCTGGAAGTACCATCCATTGTCAGTGCTGGGGCACATGAAGCTCCTCAAAATGAAGGTCCTTCCTATATTTCTTTACTTTCTCCGCAATTCCCGTTTGGGTTCCACATTTTTTTTTGTACGGTGCACAGCTTTTACAGCTCATTCACATGGAAGCTTTCTCCTCCTATAATTGGCCTTGGGGTTCTGCAGGAACCCCTCGACCAGTACAAATATTTTTTTGCAGAACAAGGTTTTTTTTTACATAGATGGCTTCTTGGGTATGACGGGGACTCCGCCACAGTGTTAGAGGCAGCGTTGTTGGGCTCTTATGAAAGCCTGTGCCTTCTTTTACATAGAGGTTTGGAGGCCAATTTTACACTGATGTTAACAATGTGTGAGCCACACTCAAAGCATGGGACTGTATTCAAGCCATGCTGAAGCCTGCCTCCGACTCCTCGCTGGCCTCCCTTTCAATTCCTTACTATGCCAGAACCCATTATATGGGCAACCAAAGGGATTAAAACATTAGGAGCTTATTACTAGAGGAGGGGTGAACTATTGTCCTTTTCAGACCTCAAACACAAGTTTAATCTACCCAATCCTTACCTCTTTAGATACCTACAGTTGTGACATGCTTTTACCTCCCAATTGTTGTACTTTTTTTTGTGTGTGTGATGTATTGAGCCCTGCACGGCGAACAACTTTGTTTTCTTGTTAATTTATACATAACCAATAAAAAGAAATGTAAAAAAACCAAAAAAACAAAAAACCTGTCTTTCCACATTACACAGAATATAGTTTCCAAGAGAAAAACATGTATAATAATAATATTTATAATAATATTTTCATGCCTTTTGATGCACTGGGGAAGTCCAATTGGGTCTCTATCAAAGGTCACATTCTGCTAAAAGCAAAACTCCTTCGTTCTATAATCACTCTCACCTGTTGTAAGAGTACAAAAATCTGTACAAAAACACACAGGTGGTTTTGCTTAAAGGATATCCCATAACATGTCGGGGTATAACATGGAACGGATGATCAGGGAGAAGGGGGCCAGTGCATCTGTAACAACAGCTATCAAGGGATCTTCTCCCCCCTGCTAGATGTCACACAAAAACGTGACCGTGCAGGGCTTCACCCACCCAGCAGTTTCATTCAGTGTTCTGTGAATAGGAAAACTACAAGTTCGACAACATTTCCGGTTGTCGGCTTGTAGTTCTCCTCAATGAACAACCATGGATACAGGCTTTCCAGCTGTCGGCTTGTAGTTCTCAATGAACAACCACAGCACTGTTGAGCGCTGTGGTGGTTCAACTCATGCTTCCTGTCACAGGGCAACTGCCTGGCCGTATCAGAGGTCCGGCCAGACAGATACACAGACAGACCTGTAAAGCATTGAGCCCACAAACAGCAGATCGTCTGTGTAATGCCACAGTTGTGCAGACTATTAAAAAAAAAATTAAAAAAAATAATAATTAGTCTAATATACGCAAAAAAAGTGAATAAAAAAAAAAAAAAAAAAAAGTTTAACATATCCTTTAAATCAGGGATATGCAATTAGCGGACCTCCAGCTGTTGCCAAACTACAACTCCCATGAGGCATAGCAAGAATCTGACAGCCACAAGCATGACACCCAGAGGCAGAGGCATGATGGGAATTGTAGTTTTGCAACAGCTGGAGGTCCGCTAATTGCATATCCCTGCTTTAAATGGTGAAAAAAAACCTGGCTTCTTTGAGTGCAAGGAAAAACAGGGGCGACCTACAGCTCATTGCAGCAGTTTGTCAAAATCAATGACATTCTGAAATATGGAGGTGGTTGTGCATTATTTCGAGCAGTATGCACATTTACTGCTGAATTTATTCGACTGAGACTTATGCCCTGAAAGCAGGAATTCTGCAAAAACGGCCCATATGTATGTCTATATATTCAAATACAGACAAGACAAGTGAAAAGACATATGGATTAGGCCCTGTATGAATGGAATGAGTTTGAGATGCTTCTGAGATCACCCAGAATTTAACAGATGCACTTGACCTAATTGAAGCTGGTTTTGCATTCCCATAGATGTCTATGGAAATGCAAAATCTGCTTGAAGCAAACAAAAGCCCATTGCCACAAGACCTTTTGTAAAAATTAGAGTATGCTCTTATAGTTGTACTGCTAATAGAATCCATGAGTATACTTACTGCCAAAATACGATTTCCATCCTTCTCAGCATAACACGGCCACCAGCCTTTCATGGACTTCTGTTCAAACAAAGAAGCCACTTTGGAATGTCTGGCAAGATCAACCATTTCTAAATTGCATTTTTCTGCGGTTTTAGTTGGAATTAAGGCCCGGTGTAAATCAATTTCAACAAAACCTACAGAGGAAAAGAAAAAAGGCACCATGTAAATAGAATTTTATTGTCCACTGAACTGTAAGTTCTAATTGGCAAGTATGTTTTATTGTGGCTAACCTCTACAATCTGCAAAATTATCTCAAGTCATGAGAGTATAATCGGATGGGTGGAACATACGTGCTCCACTTATTGTATTCACATCAAATCCTCCACCCAAAGTCTAAAATCAAAATTCTCACTCAACCAGCTTCTTTTGCTGGCCACACAAGGCCAGATGTCTGCACAAACTGATGATCGATCAGATACTCTCCAAGCTATATCCAACTCTCTCTTAGCAACCCATAATGGCTTCCATGTTTTCCTTATGACTCAAGCAATTACATAGTTTGCAAATGTGGAATTGGAGGACTGCATTGGGTTCAATGCCTACAGTGCAGCTACTTAAAATGTATACGTAATTTTGGTTCCGTGAAAAAGGGGGGTTGGCTATTCTTAATAGCTGTAATTCCTAAACTCTTCCTCTGATTTGGATGTACATACTCTCAAATTAAACCTGATATTGTGCACATTCAGACCATATTCATTGTAGAACTATAGCTTGAATGTGTTTAGGTAAATAAGTGAAAAAAAAAACTAAAATTGTGCATGTGTCCAAATAATATATTATTATACAGTATATACATAGCAGGTCTCCAGACCTAAATCCTATTGAGAATCTGTAGGGCATCCTCAAACAGAAGGAGTAGGAGCGCAAGATCTCCAACATCCACCAGCTCTGTGATGACCAACAGCTCTGTGATGTCGTCATGGAGTGGAAGAGGACTCCAGTGGCAACCTGTAAAGCTCTGGTGGACTCCTTGCCCAAGAGAAAAAATATTCACACTTTGGGCCCAATTTGGGCATTTTCACTTTAGGGATGTACTCACTTTTGTTGCCAGCCGTTTAGACATTAATGTGTTGTTTTGAGGGGACAGCAAATTTACACTGTTATACATGCTGTACACTCACTACTTTACATAGTAGCAAAGTGTAATTTCTTCAGTATTGTCACATGAAAAGATATACTATATTTACAAAAATGTGAGGGATGTACTCACTTATAGATATAGATTTCAAATATACACACGCAAACACAACATTTTTTTTTTGCCTTGACATATGCAGTAAGCATGTGTGCATGCAGAAATATATTTAGTGCCCAGGAGGGGATTAGGCAACATAGGTAACAAAGTGTTGTAAGCAAGCTTGCAGGATTGATCAAGTACAGTGCCTTGCAAAAGTATTCACTCCCCTTGGCTTTTTACCCATTTTGTTACATTACAACCTTTAGTTCAATGTTTTGTTAATCTGAATTATATGTGATGGATCAGAAAACAATAGTCTAAGTTGGTAAAGTAAAATTAGAAAAGTATATACATAAAACTATTTTTCAGAAATAAAAAAAAAAACTGATAATTGGCATGTGCGTATGTATTCGGCCCCTTTGTTATGAAGCCCATAAAAAGCTCTGGTGCAACCAATTACCTTCAGAAGTCACATAATTAGTGAAATGATGTCCACCTGTGTGCAATCTGCCACATTATCCTTCATTACATATACCACACCTTTGAAAGGCCCCAGAGGTTGCAACACCTAAGCACAAGGCACCACTAATCAAACACTGCCATGAAGACCAAGGAACTCTCTAAACAAGGGACAATTTTTTTTGAGACGTACGAGTCAGGGTTAGGTTATTAACCAGTTCCCGACCAGCGCACACCGATGTACGTCGGCAGAATGGCACGGGCAGGCATATTGGCGTACAGGTACATCCATACCCGCGATAGTCTCACAGGGCTGCTGAATGGAGGAAATGCCACATAAACAGCATTTCCCCATTCTGCCTAGCAACTAGTAACGCTGATCTCTGCTCCATGTGATTGGAGCAGAGATCAGTGTTCACTAAATGAAAGCCCAGCCCCCACACAGTTAGTAACACACCTCTAGGAACACTTAACCCCTACACTGCCACCCACTGGTTAACCCCTTCAATGCCAGTGTCATTTACACAGGAATCACTGCATTTATATAGCAGTGATTACTATATAAATGACAATGGTCCCAAAAATGTGTCAAAAATGTCCGATGTGTCCGCCATAATGTCGCAGTCACAATAAAAATCGCTGATCGCCGCCATTACTAGTAAACAAATAAAATAATAAAAAATTATTAATAAAAATGCCATAAAACTATCCCTATTTTGTAAACGCTATAACTTTTGTGCAAACCAATCAATAATCGCTTATTGCGATTTTTTTTACCAAAAATATGTTGAAGAATATGTATCGGCCTAAACTGAAAAAAAAAATTTTTTTTTATATATTTTTGGGGGATATTTATTATGACTATTTTGTTTATAGCGCAAAAAATAAAAACCGCAGGGGTGATCAAATACCACCAAAAGAAAGCTCTATTTGTGGGGAAAAAAAGGACGTCAAATTTGTTTGGGAGCCAAGTCGCACGACCGCGCATTTGTCAGTTAAAGCGACGCAGTGCCGAATCGCAAAAAGTGGTCTGGTCTTTGACCAGCAAAATGGTCCGGTCTGTAAGTGGTTAAAAAATATCCAAATCTATGATGATCCCTAGGAGCACCATCAAATCTATCATAACCAAATGGAAAGAACACGGCACAACAGCAAACCTGCCAAGAGATGGCCGTACACCAAAACTCACGGACTGGGCAAGGAGGGCATCAGAGGGGCAGCACAGAGACCTAAGATAACCCTTGAGGAGCTGCAGAGTTCCACAGCAGAGACTGAGTATCTGTAGATAGGACGCCAATAAGCCGTATGCTCCATAGGAGTTGGGCTTTATGGCAGAGTGGCCAGAAGAAAGCCATTACTTTCAGAAAAAAACAAAATGGCACGTTTTGAGTTTGCGAAAAAGCATGTGGGAGACTCCCAAAATGTATGGAGGAAAGTGCTCTGATTTGATGAGACTAAATTTGAACTTTTTGGCCTTGAAAGAAAAAAAGTTTTGCCTGGCGCAAACCCATCACCACCCAAAAGAGCCCCATCCCCACAGGGAAACATGGTGGTAGCAGCATCATGCTGTGGGGATGTTTTTCAGCAATTGGGACTGGGAAACTGGTCAGGGTTGAGGGAAAGATGGATGGTGCTAAATACAGGGATATTCTTCATCAAAACCTGTACCACCCTGTGTGTGATTTGACTTTTTCTGTTATTTTGTCCTATTTTTATTTTATTTTTTATTTATTTCAGTTACTTATATAGCGCCATCAATTTACGCAGCGCTTTACATATACATTGTACATTCACATCAGTCCCTACCCTCAAGGAGCTTACAATCTAAGGTCCCCCAACTTACATTCATACATACTAGGGACAATTTAGACAGGATCCAATTAACCTACCAGCATGTCTTTGGAGTGTGGGAGGAAACCAGAGTACCCAGAGGAAACCCACGCAGGCACAGGGAGAACATGCAAACTCCAGGCAGGTAGTGTAGTGGTTGGGATTCGAACCAGCGACCTTCTTACTGCTAGGTGAGAGTGCTACCCACTACACCACTGTGCCGCCTATTTGTTTGCTTCCCAATAAAAAAAAAAAAGAATCTTCAAAGTTGTGGGCATGTTCTGTAAATTAAATGATGCCAATCCTCAAACAATCCAGGTTAATTCCAGGTTGTGAGGTAACAAAACACAAAAAATGCCAAGAGGGGTGAATACTTTTGCAAGGCACTGTATATACTGCATATGCAGTGTGTCAAAAGTAAACAGAAATGTACACTATATGCATCCCAGACAACTGGCTATTTCCCCATTTCATTAATAAATATAGATTTTTTTTTTTTTGATTTTTTTTTTATACTCTCAACACCTCTTTGTGGAAGAGAGGGTCAGACACGGACATACTAACATGTTACTGTTGAAAGAATGATTTTGGTAAAAGCCTTCTGTGACTTCAGTTAGTACACTAGTAAAAGTGTCAGCCAGATTTACTGCCTTTCCCTGAAGTGCCCCACTTCCATCATGAATGCTAAACATATGGTTGCTTGTACTATAGGGAATCAGATGATCACATCCAAGGCCAGTAGTGAGGCCTCCTAATGGAAAGCACAGACCTTACCTGGCTGTTACCAAATGTAAAGCAGCCGCTGTCCTTCATAAAGACTCTGGTGGACTTTAGTATTAAGATTAGGAAAATTAAAAAAAATTTAAAATGTCATCAGTGTGTGCGGGGCATGGTAATTTGTATTGTTAGATATTTGCCAGAGTAAATTTACTTATCACAGATCTCAGATGCCCATACCCAAGTAGTCATCCAGGGAAAATTTGTCATTGTCCCAGATTTGAAGTATAAGCTTTGGTGGCAACTTGAACTCTGTTTTATCAAGGCTCCAGAAATGCTCCTGAAAGTACAAACAAGGTGAATATACACATACATGCATTTAGACTATGCAAATAAAACAGAATCTATCACTTTGCCTCAGCAGGTCAGGCCCAAACACTGTATTATGAGATGTTTAGCCTGTTTAAAGCCTAAGGTTCTACTAGCAGGATGGGGAAATCTCATCATACTCCTGGAACAAAATGGAGTTGGGCTGAGCAGGTGTGTTTTATGAATGAGGTAGAGAGGCAGGTGGATAATGTCATAATCTCCACCTTAGCCAATTACAGGAAGCCTTGTATTCATAAGTAGAAGACTTCTTGCAGCGCTCAGCCCAACCTGATTTTGTTGCAGGACCAGGACAGGAAGACCTTAAGTTAGCTTAGGGCAATTGATATAAATGTGAATAGGTTTCTGAATAGTTAAAGATTTAGGCTGTGACGTGTGGGGGTCAATGTGTGTAAAAGACAACACTGTCTTTTTTAAAAATATTGGTGTGGTGAAGGTGTCCGTTACTTGATTTTGTATTTGGCATTTACTAAGCAGAAATAAAAGCTAAAAAATAAGTTACTGGAATAGTATACCTTTATTGAGTACATGCCACATGGGTCAATATATAGCGGTCATTTTTTGAGTCTAAGTGTCTATGCCATTACCTTTTTGTTTTAGGATTATGGGAAATGTATATGATCTCAAAGACCATATTTACTGTAATTAGGAGTATGGGAGTTCGCAATGATATACTTGACAAAAAAAAAAAACCTTTTTTTAAATTTTATTTATTAAAACATAGCGATGTACGTAGCTGATGCTACATACAGTTTATGCAGTGCTCACAGTAGGTGCATCAGTTAGTAAAGTAAATAATTTATTTGGACCAGCTTGGTCCAAATGAACTATAGGTCACAACCGATCAACTTGAGTACAATCAAGTCTGTCCATACATGGTTTGGATCTCAGTCAGTTCCTGCTGAACTAGCTGAGATGCCAACTGTCTATGGCCGGCTTAACATCTTGTTTTCGTTCTAGAATACATTACAACACAGTCTCTATGCCTTAGCTGCAGTTTTGTCTTAGCTTTCCTAGCTGCAGTTTTGTCTTTTTCTTTCCTAGTTGAAGTTTTGTCTTGGCTTCAATAACGCATAGAAGGAAAACTGGCAGAAATGAAATTCTTAAAAGACCTGAAACCGGAGTGATTGAGTCAGATCTCGGCAGAAGTAAATCTCTGCCACACATGAGAACTCACTGCCTTTACGCTCAACATATTTAATACAGGCACAACTATATTTCAGGCGCCCACCTTCTTAGAAATAACACAGAGCTGTTCTGCTGGAAGATATTCAAAGGGGAACACAAATCGCCAGTTAAAGTTTCCTTCACCGTCCAATGACCGATAGTGCACATCTGTTTTCTGCTTGTTCTCCTCATTGCCGGGAATCCAGCTGAAAAGCAATAGGCACATACATTTGGGTTTTATATGACCTCGATAACTTATGCTTTCACTAGCTTCCAAATAAAGTCTGCCCTGATTAAAAACTCTTGAGTGCGTGTTTACAAGTATGTTTCACATACTGATCTTCTCAGACCAGCCATGAAATCGAGTAACGAGAAAAGGAAGCGCTCAAGCCTATAAATGCAGGTCTGGCGTGATCTCCAATTGCCAATTCTCATCTGGTGCTCATTTAGCCAATATAAACACAACCAAGCAGACTGTATTGCAGACAACCATGTCTGCTCTTCCACTGAATTGCCTTTATTTAGTTTAGAATTGGGAAGAAGTCATCCTCTAAACAGGGTCTGCACCTAAAATGACTACACAAAGTAGCCGCAATACAGTTATAGAAAAAAAGTAACCCTTTTAAACTTATTTCATAAAGCAAACATGCCAAAAGTGAGTGTCAATTGCAGGCAAGTCCAATGCAATTTAAAATTTACAGCTACATGCCTTAAAGTAGATGCCCCTAGCTACATCGCAAGCCTAGTCTCGAAATACCAGCCCAATTGCCCTCTTCGTTCCTCCCAAGACCTCCTGCTCTCTAGCTCCCTCATCGCCACCTCCCATATCCACCTACAGGACTTCTCCTGAGCCTCGCCCATCCTCTGGAATTCGTTACCCCAATCTATCACACTGTCTCCAAATTTATCCACTTTTAGGCGATCCCTGAAAACTTTCCTCTCCAAAGAAGCCTATCCTGCCTCCATCTAACAACTGCACTATTTTCTCCTTTAGCTCATTACCCACAGCTATTACCCTTTTGTATAACTTGACCCTCCCTCCTGGATTGTAAACTCTAACGGGCAGGGCCCTCTGATTCCCTCCTGTATTGAATTGTATTGTAATTGTACTGTCTGCCCTAATGTTGTAAAGCGCTGCGTAAACTGTCGGTGCTATATAAATCCTGTATAATAATAAAAAAAGTAGATCTTTTTTAGTGATGTTTGTAGTGATGTTAAATAGTTTGTTTGAATCAAGCTGGTCCAACTGAAGTTTCTTTATCGTACATCATGGGACACAGGGCCATAGTTATTAACGTAATGGGTATATAGGCACCTTCAGGTGATGGACAGTGGTATACCCAATACAGGAAATTCACTCCCCTATAAAACCCCTCCTCCTTCCAGGAATACTTTAGTTTTTTTCACCAGTGTCTAAGGTGTTGGTCATGAGTGAAGATGTGCTCTGAAGAGCTCCAAGCTGGAGAAGGATCACATGCTGGATTTAAACAGCCTCCATAGACTGGATCCATCCAAAGATCCACTAAGGCCAAGATGGATGGCAGTATCCTGCAGCGAGCAAAAGGGAAGAAGCCGAGGAACTGTAAAAAGTCCACCTATGCTTTTTTCTTACACAAGTAAAATGTCGTCATACCTAAAGTCTCCACTAGAGGGAGTAAATGCATACCTTAGTATGTTGCTTCTCAGTCAGCTCAGAAGTCCCAGCTAAACAGCACGTTTGTGGTCTCAAAAGCCACGGGGAGGTAAAACTGAAGCTTGTATTGTAAGTTGGCAGCAACTTTTTTTTTATTTAGTATTTATTTCTATTCCCCACAGAAGGTTTTTTAAAACTTCCAAACGCCCAGCCCTTACTTGCCTCCCCTCTTGCTCAAGGAGCGTGTCTACCATCTGTCTGCGTGCGCAGACTAGGGCTAATTAAAAAACAGAGGGGGCGTTGATTGATGGAGGGGGCGTGGGTAAGGCACGGCGCAGTGTGCAGGACACAAGTGCACGAGGAGCACACAGTGCAGGTGCTGGGGACAGAGACAGACGCTCACATCTCACAGCTGCAGCGGACACACGGGACACCAGAGTGCTGGGGGGGGCACGTATGGGTTGCAGGCATTTCCAGTACAGGAAAATAACAACTAAATCTGAACTTTATTAGCATTGTCTTTGGCTAAACTATTTTGCTCAGCGAGTTGTGCATTTACTTAGTGCCTCTGTTTTTTGTGCTCGGCACTATGGCTCCCAAAAAAGACACCCCAAAAGGTACCAAAAACTCTACTCCCAGGCACTGGGAACTCCAACTGTGTTTCCACACTGTTATCCTCGCCTGAGATACCAGATATGGAAAGCCAGGGTGAGTCATTGGGACCAATTGGTGGTGCAACTGCTTCTCACATTTTAGCCCCTGTATACGTGACTGAAAATGCATTTTCCTCCGCCCTGCAGGACCTAGAAGGAAGATTAGAGACTTTAATCGCACCCACTATCCAAAAGGATGTTAGATCTCCCTCCCCCACCTCAGACCCCTTACCTCTACAGTGGGTAGAGGATGAGGGGTTAGCCTCAGTGGATCAGGAAGAAGGGCAAACTGATTACTCCTCTGCGGAGGAAACAACGGTAGATGAACCTTTTTCCGCCTCGCAATCTGAGAAATTGCTGATACAATCTTACAGAGATGATTCGTGCCTCTTTCAAGCTACTTCTAGCAGAGTCAGCTGATAATTGTTTCTTCTTTAGACCACTTTCACACGGAGGTGCTTTTACGCTAACAGCACCTAAAAAGCTCACGAAAACGTATTTCCATTAAAATCAATGAATGGTTTCACACTGGGGCAGCAGTGTTCTGGCAGGGCTGTGAAAAACTCCCCTCTCCATTGAAATGAATGGAACGCTCTTCAAAAGCACCTGAAAAGCTCTTCAAAATCGCTCAGTGTTTTTACTGGTTTTTAGAAGCGCCTCAGTGTGAAAGTGGCCTTAGGTTCCTTAAAACCTTCTCAGCATTTTCATGCATTTCCTGTACATGCGTTTCCTGTCCATGCATTATAGAAAAGCTTATTTATACTGAATGGGATCACCCAGATAAGCATTTTCTCCCTCCAAAGAAATTCTCCAAAAGATGGAAGGTACCAGCAGTTGTCTCCAGTGTGAATAATAGTCTAACTTGTCCATTTGTCCATTTGACAATGCACAAATGCTTAAAGATCCAACTGATAAAAGATTGGAATTGTTAAAATCCTTTTTCTTTGGCAGGTGCAGTTACCCAGCTTGCAGTTAAGTCAATAGGCATCTGTCAGTCCCTAAGGGACAAGTTTAGACAGGCCTTTAGAGGTCCCTGCACAACAGGCCTGTGATTTGTCCAAACTACGATTTGGCCAAACTATCAAAGGCGCTATGTTTTGCCATAGATGCCATGAAAGATTCTATTCCCCAGGCATCCCGCCTTGCGCTAGTACAAATTGGTCAACCAAAGCACCTTGCAAAAGGCTTCTGACTAGTTTCCCTTGTCATGGGGATTGACTTTTTGGGAACAATTTGGACAAATACATCTAAAACAATTTATAGTGGGAAGAGTATAAAAGTATATATATATATATATATATATATATATATATATATATATATATATATATATATATATATATATATATATATATAAAAGTATAAAAGTCCTTCATTTAAACAGACTCTTCCCCTGCGCCAGGGGCACCCACCTCTAGGCAGTGGCGATGGTCTCCACCATCAAGACTCTAGATGAAAGCCTCAGGGTCAGGCCCAGGCATAGAAAAAGACCTTGGGCTGGAAATCTGCAATACTAAAGCCTCATCATGAAGGGGCGCCCCCCCCCCTCCTCGCCAGAGTGGGGGGGGGGGGGGGAAGACTTCTGCAATACTCAGAAGTCAGGACAGGTGGGTCATCTCCACGTGTGTCTCTAGGATACAAACTAGAATTTAAGGAGTTTCCACCATCTCGTTTTCTGAGATCAAATGTTCCCAAAGATCCAGGGAAAAGAATCTCTGTTTCAGGCATTAGACCGATTACTAGCTCAGGGGGTGATCATCCCGACCCCAACACCATCTGCCTGGAGTTTGCATGTTCTCCCTGTGCCTGCGTGGGTTTCCTCCAGATACTCCGGTTTCCTCCCACACTCCAAAGACATGTTGGTAGGTTAATTAGACCTGTCTAAACAAAATTGGCCTTAATATGTGTATGTCAATGTTGTATGTGTTTGTAAGCGTGTCAGGACCTTACGGGGTAAAGGACCACGCAAAGCCGCAGATGGACTCTGGTGGCAAGAAAGCGCCCTGAGGCAATTCAGTTTGCATAGGTTGCGCTATACAAGTCACTCACTCACTCATACAGATCCCCACAGAAGAGTAAGGTTTGGGGTTTTATTCAAACCTCTTTACGGTACCAAGACCGAATGGAGATGTCAGACCCATTATAGACCTAAAAAAATCGAAATCAGTTCCTGAAGATCTGCGCCTTTCGCATGGAGTCGATCAGGTCAGTAGTTTCTATCCTACAAGGAAGGGAACTTCTGGCGTCTATTGACAGCAGGGATGCATCTGCATGTCCCTCTATTTCTCGCTCACCAAAGGTTTCTGCGCTTCGAAGTAGAACAGCAGCACTTTCAGTTTGTAGCCTTGCCCTTCGGGCTAGCCACAGCACCCCGGGTGTTCACAAAAGTACTAGCCCCACCTCTAGCCAGGTTAAGGGCACAGTTTTGGCGTACTTAGATTATCTATTGCTAACAGCCCAATCGGTGGCTCTTTTGGAGCAAAGTGTACACATTACAACCAATTACCTGAAAAATCTGGGTTGGATACTCAACCTAGAGAAGTATTCTATAAAACCGCTAAAGAAGTATTTGGGTCTGATCACAGATACAGCCCAGAAAAAGGTGTTCTTGTCTCAGACAAAAATCAACTCCGTATGAGTTGGTGCGGACGGTCAGGTCGAAAGGAGATCCCTCCATTCGCCTTTGCATGAGGTTGTTAGGAAAGATGGTGGCTTCATTCAAAGCAGTTCCCTGTGCCCAGTTCCATTGGAGACTGTTGCAAAACAGTATTCTGTCTGCTTGGAACAAAACAATCCAAGCTTTAGACTTGCCAATGCGGCTGTCCCTAAGAGTGTCCCAAAGCCTCAATTGGTGGTTACCAACCCAGAATCTGCTGAAAGGAAAATCCTTCAGACTAGCTATCTGGAAAGTGGTAATGACAGACACAAGCCTTTCAGGCTGGGGAGTAGTACTAGAGAAGACAATTGTCCAGGAACAGTGGTCAAGAATAAAAAAAGAGCCTTGCCCATCAATATCCTATCCACAGCAGGGGCCTATAGCAATCACCAAGGGGGCACCAAGAGTCTTGCAGCGCAGACAGAGGTGAACCATACTCTAACTTGGGCAGAAAGGAATATTCCGTGCCTATCGGCAGTCTTTAATCCGGTCAATAGAGAATTGGCAGACGGACTACTTGAGTCGCCAGCAGTTATTCCCAGGGGAATGGTCACTTCACCCAGACATTTTCGTCAAAGATGGGGAACTCCGGACGTAGATCTTCTAGCATCAAGATTCAACATGAAGTTAGTCAGCTTTGTGTCCAGGACAAGGGATCAATTTGCATGTGGAACAGATGCGTTTGTGACCCCATGGGATCAGTTTTTCCTGCTCTATGCATTTCCCCCTATTCAGTTGCTTCCACGACTTCTCTGCAGGATCAAGCTGGAAAGAAAGTCGGTAATCCTGGTAGCACCAGCATGGCCCAGAAGGTCATGCTATGTAGAAATCGTAAAGATGGCAGTGGAGGATCCATGGTCCCTTCCACTACGGCCAGACCTACTATCACAGGGGCTTATATTTCATCCTTCCTTACAAACGCCAAATTTAACGGCTTGGCTATTGAAACCCACATTCTGAAAAAACTTTGCTTTCTGAGTCCATTATCTCTACATTCATTAATGCATGGAAGCCAGCTTCCAGAACTGCTAGAGAGTCTGGAGGGCTTATGTTTCCTGGTGTGAATCCAAGGGTTGGCACCCTCAGAGGGATATCATAGGCAGAATTCTTGCCTTTCTAAAATTAGGGATAGAGATGAAGTTGGCCTTGAGTACATTCTTTAGTCCAAGGTTTTAAGCAAGGGGTGATGCAAATTAATCCACCAGTTAGATCACCTTTGGACCCTTGGGACTTGAACTTAGTTTTGTTAATGTTACAAAAACAGCCATTTGAACTGATACAGCATATTCCCTTAGTAATTCTGACAAGGAAGCTGGTGTTCTTGGTTGCTATATCCTCAGCAAGGAGGGTTTTGGAATTGGCTGCTCTTTCTTGTAATGAGCCATACTTGATTATTCATGAGAACAGAGTGGTGTTACACCCTCGTTCAGATTTTTTTTTTTCCAAAAGTGGTCTCACCTGAACCAAGATATTGTCCAACCATAGTTTTTTTCCCAAAACCATGTTCCAGGGAAGAAAAGTCATTACATTGTCTTGATGTGGTGAGAGCGGCCAAAGGCTATTTAAAGATGACTGCACAGATTCAGAACATTAATGTCTTATTTATTCTGCCAGAGGGTCTTAGGCAAAGGACAGGCTGCATCGAAATCCACTATCGCTAAGTGGATTCGGCAAGTTATAATTCAGAATTATGATTTAAGGAATAAAATTCCCCCTTTTGAAGTGAAAGCACACTCTACCAGGTCAGTTGGTGCTTCTTGGGCAGTGCGTCACCAGGCCTCCATGGCTCAGATCTGCAAGGCCGCAACTTGGTCTTCAGTACATACATTCACCAAATTTTATCAGATAGATGTAAGGAGGCATGAGGATATCGCCTTCGGGTGCAGTGTACTGCAGGCAGCAATATAAGTCCTCAAGTCTGGGGGTACCCTGAGGGTTGTCTCTCCCTCTCCTCAAATAGCATTGCTATAGGATGTCCCATTAAATGAATAACTATGGCTCTGTGTCCCATGATGTACGATAAAGAAAATAGGATTTTTATAACAGCTTACCTGTAAAATCCTTTTCTTTGGAGTACATCATGGGACCCAGAGGTCCCTCCCCTCTTTTGGAGTTTAGATATATTGCTTTGCTACAAAAACTGAGGTATTCCTGGAAGAAGGAGGGGTTATATAGGGAGTGAACTTCCTGTATTCGGCATACCAGTGTCAACACTTGAAGGTGCGTATATACCCATTAAGTTAATAACTATGGCTCTGTGTCCCATGATGTACTCCAAGAAAATTATTTTACAGGTAAGCTGTTATAAGAATCCTATCATTTCCCTCAGTGGGGATGCAGTGTGGCTATATGTGTTGTATAGACTGTATGGTAGCTTCAGCTATATACAGCAGCAGGAAGGGAACTTCCCATCCCACTCCTGTAACAAAATAGAGTTGGACCAAGCACTGCTCTCCCTTTAATACAGAGCTTTATATTCTAGGAAATAAAGAATACAAAGCTTCTCTTGATTGTCCTCCACCATCCATACAATACAGAGCTCCCTGTGGATGGCTGAGCAATGCTCACTGGTATTTCATTGAGAACTAGAACCTGACAGCTGCAAAGGAGGTCAGTACTTGTAGTTCATTCACTGAACTCTGAATGAATGACATGGCTGGGTGGGCGGTGCCCCACATGGCCACGTCTTTTTTTTTAAATTGTGACAGTGAATTAGAAGAGAATATCCCCAGCTCGCTGTCACTAGACGCACAAGGTCGTAGAATGGCTGCAGCAGTGGGAACAGGTTACATGTTCCACAATAAAAACAGGTGGAACATATAACATGTTCTCAAAGGTGAAATTATCCTTTAAATCATGAGATAAATGTGGAAGCTTCCACTGCTAACCTCCAGCTGAAAATGCTAGTTGTATCCTTGTGTAGCTTCAATACAGAGTCACTAACCTGGAACAGGCATTTTGGCAGATGAAAGTCAGAATTCTAGATAGCCATACCTGTCACAGGTCAGTAACTTAAATTACCAACATTTCAATGGACATTTTTGCATGTCGTCAACAATAGTAGCTTACCTACAGTAGCTCTTCGGACAGATGGACAAAAAATCAGTTTCATCATTAAAGTGTTCTTTTAAAACATTCGCAATTCTTATTTATTTTACATTTTTAATTCACTAGAGCAGATGAACTACATTGTAAAACCAGTGAACTAAAATAATGTTAAAATGCTAAAATGCTACATAAAAGATGTCAATATGTAAATGAAAATACTTCATAGATATTTACAAGTTAAACATTAAAGTAAATAAATTTTACCCTTTGACATAGATATCGCTCATTTCTTCCCCAGTAATACTTTTTTCATCCAGCAGCACATCTTTAGTGTTCCACACTATTACCCGCAGGATATAGCTAATACAACAAAGAGAGACAGAGATTAGAGTTTGGCTTTAAGTGCAGCCAGAGCAAAGCTGGTGTTGGCAGATTAGAAAAGGAATGCTAAAACTTCAGTTTGGTTTATTACTAGTACCTCACCATCAAGACCGATGTCTAGAAAAATAACTACAGTACTTAGTACTTGCCACATATTCTTTGACCTTATAGTTAGCTCTTAGGTCTAAAAAATCTGACTGAAGCTTTCGTTGAAACAGATCTAAGCAAGATCACCTACTTCTTGGCTTTTCGGGGTGTGATGTTGAAGGGGGGTCCAGGAGGTCCCAAACTTTTAGGGAAGACATCAACCCACATCTCCAATCTGCCCTGCAAGGGGTGAATTGACAGCAATTAAGAAATGTGTGATTTAAAACATAGTTTGATAGATTGTAGAAGATATCTTATACTGCAAATGCAAAATATGACCACTTACACAGGCATAAACTAACCAATTAATTTTATTCACATCAATGTGTTGCACACCAGAGTAAAATGAAACATTCACATAAGTCCCAGACCTAGAGAGAAGCAAACATTATGGTCCTTTCCAGAGTCAAACAGATTTACTGCTCTAAACATGGGTGAGAACCAAAATTACAGTAAAGCCTAGTACACACCAGCCGAATGCCAGGTGACATTGGCCAGTTGAATAAAAAAAAAAAAAAAGAGTGATATTTGGCCCGTGTATAATGCAGTCGGTCTAACAAACTGGAGCCATTCGACCGGCTTCTATCAGCTTAGCATTCTGGAAAACCAGCAGCCGACCGGATCCCAATCAGCCAATGGCCTTGACCAGATGGCTTGCATACGAGGGTACTTGGGGAACTCAGTCAAGTAATTGCCAGACCATTATTCCTAATTTTTACTGACCGTCTACTGACTGGAATGGTACCAGGTGATTGGCGAAAAACCAATGTAGCACCAACATTTTAAAAAAGTCCCGAAAAACATCCCTGGGAACTACAGACCAGTTAGTCTAACATCAATAGTATGCAAGCTCGTGGAGGGGATAAGGGACTATAAGATTTTAGTAATGAGAATAGTATCATTAGCAGTAAGCATGGATTCATGAAGAATCATTTTTGCCAAACCAATCTATTATCTTCTATGAGGAGGCGAGTTGCCATCTAGATAAAGGAAGGCCCGTAGACGTGGTGTATCTAGATTTTGCAAAAGCATTTGACACAGTTCCCCATAAACGTTTACTGTACAAAAATTAGGTCCGTTGGCATGGACCATAGGGCAAGTACATGGATTGAAAAAATGAGTTCAGAGGGTGGTGATAAATGGGGAATACTCTGAATGGTCAGAGGTGGGTAGTGGGGTCCCCCAGGGTTCTGTGCTAGGACCAATCCTATTTATTTTGTTTTTAAACGACCTGGAGGGTGGGGTAAACAGTTCAATCTCTGTATTTGCAGATGATACCAAGCTAACCAGGGCAATAACTTCTCTGCAGGATGTGGAAACCATGCAAGAAGATCTGACCAAATGGGGTGAGCAACTACATGGTTCAATGTAGAAAAATGTAAAAATACATTTAGGTGGCAAAAATATGAATGCAATCTATACACTGGGGGGGGGGAACCTCTCTGGGGGAATCTAGGATGGAAAAGGACCTGGGGGTGCTAGTAGATGATACGCTCAGCAATAGCATGCAACGCCAAGCTGCTCCTAACAAAGCAAACAGAATAATGGCATGCATTAAAAAAGGGGATTAACGCCAGAGAAAAAAAAATTCTACCGCCCTACAAGACTCTGGTCTGGCCGCACCTAGAGTATGCTGTCCAGTTCTGGGCACCAGTCTTTAGGAAGGATGTACTGGAAATCGAACGAGTACAAAGAAGGGCAACTAAGCTAATAAAGAGTCTGGAGGATATTAGTTATGAGGAAAGGTTTGCGAGCACTGAACTTATGCTCTCTGGAGAAGAGACGCTTGATAGGGGATATGATTTCAATATATAAATACCATACTGGTGACCCCACAATAGGGATAAAACTTTTTTGCAAAAGGGGAGGAGTTTAACAAAACATGTGGCCACTCATTAAAATTAAAAGAAAAAAGGTTTAACCTTAAACTACGTAGAGGGTTCTTTACTGTAAGAGTGGCAAGGATGTGGCATTCCCTTCCGCAGGCGGTGGTCTCAGCGGGGAGCATTGATAGTTTCAAAAAACTATTAGATAAGCACCTGAAAGACCACCACATACAGTAATACTGACACATAATCCCACACATAGGTTGGACTTGATGGACTTATGTCTTTTCAAGCTCACCTACTACGTAACTGTCATTCATTCACAGGGATCTGTGACTAAAACTACAAACCCCATCTGCCACCGCAGCAGTCAGCTTGTTATTCTCAATGGACTGGGGGGGTGCTGATTAGCACACCCATAGTCCAATGCCACGTCCTCCAGCTCTCTAAACTAAACTCTGTACAGAGGAATGGGCAGAAAGCTGAAGGACAGGTCTGCAGGAGCCAAATATTGCACCGACAATTCACGGATCATGGGCGCTATGCTTTTCAGGCCCTGTGACAAAAATGAATACACTTTTTTCCTGCAAAAATTTTTCCTTAAAAAGGGTAAAATTTTTCCTTAAAAAGGGTAAAATTTTTCCTTAAAAAGGTAAATTTAGCTTTTAAAAGTACTGCATAGGCTGATAAGCAAACAATTAGCATTTCAGAAGACAAGGCCAGCAATGGTAGCCTCTATGCTATTTGCATGAATCGTTTTCCGTTAACCTATCAGCAGTTTCTGGGTTTCTAAGGGGAATCCTGTTGATAACCACACAAATACTGGATCACCTACAGAATTCATGTAAACTTGGTAGGGATCATACCTAGGATCCCAGTACTATAAAATTTAAAGTCCTCATGCCCCCCTAATCCGTTACATGACTGGATATGTATTTGTCTCATGGGCTGCCCTCCATGTTTATCCTTCAGGTACCCATTAATCTGTACTTCTGAATAAAATAAAGAAAAACAGTCTTCCGGTATAAGGATGACTTACTTGTGGGAGGTTTGGTTGAAAAGTGCTATACAATGTCCTGGTTTCAACATGTTCTGGAACTAGGCCTTGGTTTCGTAGTACATACAGAGCAAGCCTCTCATTGGCAGGTCCCAAGTGCTGATGCATTTTCTTATTTGCCTCTAAATAAAACAGTGTGATGTGTTAAAAACCATGTTATAAAATTATGCATATTTTGTTCCCGCAATGGGAATGTGACGGCTGCTTTTACCTTGCCTTATAATTGGAACCGTTTTTAAAATTTAGTTCAAGGGCAACATGTTCACACACAAGTTCACAGGCTAGCAAAGAACTCAGGCAAGCATGGCATCACAGATTACCCGTTGCCCAACCTGTGAATCTTTGGCACTTTTTGTGCAGCTTGATGTAGCAGTGATATCTACAGTCCCATGTAATATGGTCTTCAATCTAGGACTGTCTCCTGAAGAAGTTCTCCAGCAACTTCTATATCATGTGTACAGGCTCCAACAGTCTCCTGTACTTTGTCTTCTCTGACTATTTCTTGCATCATGTCTGTGGTCTATGACCAACTCCTGTATCACATCTGCAGTCTCTAAACATCTCTTGTATTATATTCACAAGCTCTACACATCTTGTTGACAGCCTCAGACCAGGGGCGCCGCCCCCCCCCCTCCCCCAGGTGTCAAAAAAAAAAAAAAAAAAAAAAGGGCCCTTTAAGACATTTAAAAAAAAAAATGTAATTTAACAATTTGACATAGTGTACTGTGGCGCCGGTCACGGTGCACTATGAGAAGCGCAACGTCGATGCAATCACAAGATTGCATCCATGGCGCTTCATTTGCGGGTTAAAAACCCGCCTTGCGGTGCACTGCAGAACGCCGACTGGCTTCCGCCCGTAAAATCACTGTGATTCTATGGGCGGTAGCATTGTCATTCTTAGACAGGCAGGTCACTTCCGGCTTTCGGCTGCTTTACGAAACCCGGAAGTGACGTCGGCAGCTCTGTTCCTCAGCCCGAGCGGAGCTGCAAGACAGGCAGGAGGTGAGTCACCGCATAAAGGCTTTCTAGTTTCTACTTTGTTGAATGTTCATGCATTTAGCTGAATGAATGGAAAAAAAGCTTTCACACTTCACAGCCAGAAAGGTTTCCCCAGGCCAGGCGACTTTTGCCGTGGCCAATAAGAGAATGAGCTCTGAAGGGGAAACTCCACGCCAAATTTCTGAAAAAAAATTTGACGTGGGTTCCCCCTCCGAGAGCATACCAGGCCCTTAGGTCTGGTATGGATACCAAGGGGAACCCCCTACGCCGAAAAAAAACGGCGTGGGGGTCCCCCCCAGATCCACACCAGACCCTTATCCGAGCACGCTACCCGGCCGGCCAGGAAAGGGGGTGGGGACGAGCGGGCGGCCCCCCCTCCTGAGCCGTACCAGGCCGCGTGCCCTCAACATGGGGGGGTGCCTTGGGGGAGGGGGGGCGTGCGGCCCCCCACCCCAAAGCACCTTGTCCCCATGTCGATGAGGACAAGGGCCTCTTCCCGACAACCCTGGCCGTTGGTTGTCGGGGTCTGCGGGCGGGGGGCTTATCGGAATCCGGGAGCCCCCTTTAATAAGGGGGCCCCGGATACCGGCCCCCCACCCTATGTGAATGAGTATGGGGTACAATGTACCCCTACCCATTCACCTGTGAAAAAAAGTACAAAAAAAAAAACACAACACAGGGTTAAAATATTTTATTGCACAGCTCCGGGGGTCTTCCGTCTTCGGGGGTCTTCTCGCCGGACTCCTCCGCTATCTTCTTGTAGCTCTTTTGCTAGCGGAGGAGTCCGGCTTTCTTCCTCGCCGCGGGCCTCTTCTTCCGACTTCGGGGGTCTTGTCCCCCTCTTCGGTTCTTCTGCCGGGCCACCGCGCCTTCTTATAGCTCTTTTACAGGCGGTGGCCCGGTCTTCTGTCGCCGCCGCCGCCTGTTCTTCTTCTTCTTCTTCTTCTTCTTCTCCTCCAGGAGATGTTGACTCGACGAGCTCTCCGGCCGCAATGCCAGGGCCGCGCTGCGACTTATATAGGCACAATGGGGCGGTGTCACATGGGTTGATGTCACATGGGTTGGTCACATGGGTTGATGTCACAGTCGCCATGTAACATCAACCCATGTGACCAACCCATGTGACACCGCCCCATTGTCCCTATATAAGTGGCAGCGCAGCGCGTCCCTGGCATTCCGACCAGGGAGATCGTCGAGGCAACATCTCCTGGAGAAGAAGGAGAAGAAGAAGGAGAAGAAGAAGAAGAAGAAGAAGAAGAAGAAGAACGGGCGGCGGCGGCGACAGAAGACCGGGCCACCGCCTGTAAAAGAGCTATAAGAAGGCGCGGTGGCCCGGCAGAAGAACCGAAGAGGGGGACAAGACCCCCGAAGTCGGGAGAAGAGGCCGGCGGCGAGGAAGAAAGCCGGGCTCCTCCGCTAGCAAAAGAGCTACAAGAAGATAGCGGAGGAGTCCGGCGAGAAGACCCCCGAAGACGGAAGACCCCTGGAGCTGTGCAATAAAATATTTTAACCCTGTGTTGTGTTTTTTTTTTACTTTTTTTCACAGGTGAATGGGTAGGGGTACATTGTACCCCATACTCATTCACATAGGGTGGGGGGCCGGTATCCGGGGGCCCCCTTATTAAAGGGGGCTCCCGGATTCCGTTAAGCCCCCCGCCCGCAGACCCCGACAACCAACAGCCAGGGTTGTCGGGAAGAGGCCCTTGTCCTCATCGACATGGGGACAAGGTGCTTTGGGGTGGGGGGGCCGCACGCCCCCCCTCCCCCAAGGCACCCCCCCATGTTGAGGGCATGCGGCCTGGTACAGCTCAGGGGGGGGGGGCGCCCGCTCGTCCCCACCCCCTTTCCTGGCCGGCCGGGTAGCGTGCTCGGATAAGGGTCTGGTGTGGATCTGGGGGGGACCCCCACGCCGTTTTTTCGGCGTAGGGGGTTCCCCTTGGAATCCATACCAGACCTAAGGGCCTGGTATGCTCTCGGAGGGGGAACCCACGCCAATTTTTTTTCAGAAATTTGGCGTGGAGTTCCCCTTTTAGGGGCGACCTGAAGTCGGATCGCAGTCGCCCCTGTGAGAACCGAGCCTTATGGTGTGTGTCCAAGGTCATGGGTGGAAATTAATCGCTTTAGAAAACTGGTATCTCATGGTCTGCTTGTCTAGAACATTTTTTGCACAGAGGTTGAAGAATCTTTTGTATACCACATTGAAATTTAAGATAATAAAATACTATAGACACCTTTTTTCCACTGAAGAAAGTTTTTACTGTTTTAAAAAAAAACTTCTTCAGTCAGGACTCCTGGCCTCCCTTCTTGCCACTGCTCCTAATCACATGCTAGTGGCCTAGTCACCCATGTCACCTAAAGCTCTCCTGCTACATGCATCCCATGTAGGAGTACTCAAGAACTTGCCTTATATCCTGACCTGAGTGCTGTTCCTGCTTTGCAGCATGACATGGGAAATCCCATACACAGGGGGAGCAGTCTAGCTGTATTGGGTCCCTCCAGCTCTAAATCCCCTAATAGTTCCCTCTGAGGCTGGGTTGACACCGCTGCGGCAGCGAGAACCGGATGTGATTCGCACTGCACTGCAGTGCAAATCACATCCGATCTCCGCAGCGATGCGAGTTCAGCCATACAGATAGTATGGCTGAATTTGCATCGCACCCGCCGCAAACTCGCACGGGACCCTTTTTTTGGTCCGCAGCAGAATCGGATCGCATGGGTGTTCAGACCATGCGATCCGATTCCTGTCCGAGTTTGCAGATCGTACTGCGATATGCGAACTGATCTGGGGGTGTCATTAACATTTCACTGACACTCCCAGCAGTCCGCATAGGGCAGTGTGAACTGCCGGTGGGAGGCATGCGATGCGGGAAAACGCTGCGGATTCGCGGCGTTCCCGCATCGCTCCAGTGTGAACCCAGCCTCAATGCGGTATTCTTATTCAGCAAAGTGCAAAAAGTAATGGTCTGCTGATGCTCTGTTGCTTGTTGTTACTCACAGTTAATTTGCTGGCAAAGACATTTTATTATTTTAGTGTAAATGTGAGATCTGAGGTCTTTTTGACCCAGATCTCATATTTGAGAGGACCTGTCATGCTTTTTTCTATTACAAGGAATGTTTACATTCCTTGTAATAGGAATAAAAGTGACACCATTTATTTTTTAAAACTGAAAAAAATGTTTTTTAAAGCACCTAGTCCCGACGATCTCGCGTGCATAAACGAACGCATACGTGAGTACTGCGCCCGGCCGCCCGCATATGAAAACGGCAGTCAAACCACACATGTGGGGTATCGCCGCGATCGTTAGACTGAGCTCAATAATTCTAGCCCTAGACCTCCTCTATAACTTAAAAGATGGAACCTGTAGAATTTTTTAAACGTTGCCTATGGAGATTTTTGAGGGTAAAAGTTTGACGCCATTCCATGAGCGGGCGCAATTTAGAAGCGTGACATGTTGGGTATAAATTTACTCGGCGTAACATTATCTTTCGGAATATATCAAAAAATTGTGGTAACTTTACTGTTATCTTATTTTTTTATTTTAAAAAAATTATTTTTTTTCCTAATAAAGTGCGCTTGTAAGACCGTTGTGCAAATACAGTATGACAGTAAGTATTGCAATGACCGCAATTTTATTCTCTAGGGTGTTAGAAAAAAATAACAATATATAATGTTTGGGGGTTTCTAAGTAATTTTATAGCAAAAAAAACTGTTTTAAAGATGTAAACACCTAAATTATAAAACGAGGCTGGTCCTTACGTTGTTCAGAAGGCATTTGCTGTATATAACGTTTAAGAATCAGATCACTGCTAGGTCAGATACATAAACCCAGGGCAGGGACATATTTAAGGCCAGGCAAAAGGGGCGGCACAGGGCGGCACAGTGGTGTAGTGGTTAGCACTCTCACCTAGCAGTAAGAAGGGTCGCTGGTTCAAATCCCAACCACGACACTACCTGCCTGGAGTTTGCATGTTCTCCCTGTGCCTGCGTGGGTTTCCTCCGGGTACTCCGGTTTCCTCCCACAATCCAAAGACACGCAGGTAGGTTAATTGGCTTCTGTCCAAAATTGGCCCTAGTATATGAATGGGGACCTTGGATTGTGGGCGCATTGAGGGTAGGGACCAATGTGAGTGTGCAATGTACAGGGATGGGGTCTATTGTAGACACTCACTCAGGTTGAACTGGATGGACTGGTGTCTTTATTCAACCTTACTAACTATGAAACTATGAAACTATGAAAAGGGCCAGCTGCCCTGGGCCCTGGCATTGTTGTATGTCCCCAAGCAGCTGACTCATACTTGCAAACTATCCCAGTTTAAATTCCCTTGTCCCTTGAGGTTTTAGTCCTGTGCTATGTCCCAATATCTCAGTGTGAAGTTCTGTTACTAAAGCTGCCCAGCCCTATTGTTGTGTACAGATAACTCACCTGCAGAGTGCAGACCCTGTGTTTACATGTAAATACAGGCATTCATATGTAAATAGCGGCGGACTGGTGGCATTGATATGTAAATAATAGAGGGGCCATTCATATGTATATCATACCAAATACAAATTTTTGCCCAGGGTCCAATCAATATTAAAGCTTTTTTATTTATTTATGTATTTATTTATTTTTATGTAAAAGGATGAACTTCCGATGCAAAAGGCTGGACCCACAAATCTATACATGATGTGCAGGGTCCTGTGTATAATGTAGAGCCTGGTATGGTGTATAATAATAACTGATAGCTATTGTTTTTCCAAGATAAACTTCAAATTTCTGGCTGTGTTTTTCACATGGCAATATTGAATAAACATGCATCCAGAACAGCAGGAAAAATGTTGTGATCAGATTGAACCTACATTATGTACCCTGTACACTTGTCCTCTGAAGTCTATTGCCACTGTATAAAAGCCAGCCAGGAACTCGGCACAGGGATGGGGGGAACCCCTTATAATGGGGCACAGCAGCCAGCAGCTGTACAGGCCCGGGAACTCAGCACAGCCATGGTGGGAACCCCTCATTATGGGCACAGTGAGGCTGCAATTGATGGGCAAGGTGAGGCTGCGTTTGATGAAATAGACACTTGCATTTGGCAGCGCCATAATCTCTTTTAAACTTACCCATACTTTCATTTGACTCATAGGTATTGAACATTGTGCAATTTATTTTCAAAATGACTGAAAATTCGGTTCCATCTTTGAAACCATTTCCCTTCACAAGGCGTACAGATGAGGAAAAAAATGAGGTTAAAGGAGCTTGGACCATATCAACCCAAACTGCAAATTCAGCAGAGGTCAAGTGATCGTGGTCGAGTTTACACGCAAAGCTTTTCCACCACTTCTTATAATAAATGGAGTTGGCTAGCTGGATGTGATGTGACTCATGCATATTATTGTTTTCCATGTTTGCTATTCCAAAGTCATGGCACCGACACGCTGTGGATATCAACAGGAGTTAACGACCTAAAGCATCTCACTGAAAAATGCAAGCGGCATGAAACTACCCAAAGCCATCTTGACAATGTTATGAGGCTCGAGTTTTTTGGAAAGTGTAGCATTGGTGAACAGCTAGATGCAGGCTACAGAATTTCCATTAGAAGACACAATGAAGAGGTCACAAAAAATCGACACATCCTGTCTAGGATAATAGACTGCGTAAAATTTTGTGGTGCATTTGAGCTGGCTTTGCGTGGTCATGATGAGAGTGAGAGCTCCGAAAATCGTGGGATATTCCGTGGCTTGGTTGATTTTGTTGCTTCTCTTGATGGAGTTTTGAAAGAGCACCTTGAGAATGCCACTGTTTTTAAGGGCACTTCAAAAACTGTGCAGAACGAGCTGTTGGACTGTATGCTGTCTGTAGTGAAGGAGCACATTATCCAAGAAGCACAGAGCAGCAATTTCATCTCAATCCAGGCCGATGAGACCACTGATATTGCCACCCATTGCCAACTTGTGCTTGTACTGCGCTACATAGATGCCAAAAACAATGTACAAGAGAGGTTTTTTGAGTTTATTCCTCTACATTCCGCTAATGCAGATTCCATTGCTACAGCACTACAAGAGCGCCTTGCTGTCATCCTTCCAGGGGATCAGAAACATAAGCTCATCTCCCAAGCATATGATGGAGCCAGCGTGATGAGGGGTGCCACTTCAGGGGTTCAAAAGAAGATTCAGGATATTTACCCAAATTCCCATTACATCCACTGCTATGCACATCAGCTCAATCTGATAATGCAACAGGTCCCTTCTCAAATGCCCAAAGTGAGACTTTTTTTTTGCAAACCTTGGAGGATTTGCCAGCTTTTTTGCCAGATCACCCAAGCGCACAGATGTACTTGATAAAGTAGTTGCCCATAGACTTCCCAACATCAAGCAGTGTTAGATGGAACTTCCACAGCCGTGCCGTCAATACAGTGTTTGAGCACAGAGAGGACCTCATCCACTGTTTTGAAACCATGAGAGACTCAGGTGATTTTGACTCTGTTACCATGAGAGAAGCAGCAGGCTTTGCCGTGCTGCTGGAGGATCAGGATTTTAAATATTTTCTTGCGCTTTTCCACAACATTATGCCGCATGTTGACCTCCTTTATGCCAAACTCCAGAAGAAGGACATAGATTCAGTACACATTAAGGGGAGCATCCAGCAGTTCCAGCGGGACATACAGATGATCAGGTAGCAGCCGTAATCCTCCTTTTCCATGTGTTGTTGTTGTTATTATTATTATTTTTTTTATTATTATTGCTCATACATTTTGCAGAGATTCTATCCCATCCCTGGTTGACGAAAGCAGTCAAGGTGGTTCTCAACCGAAGAGGCGGGGCTCACTGAATCCAGGAGACCATAAACGCATTGCATCTGAGGTGAGTGTTTATTTGTTGCAATATTTGTCTTTTTGATAGCTCCCTTATAGATATGAAGATTGGAAAGAAAAATATTTTTCTTACAATAGTCATATAAAAATGATGTGATTTAAAAGGATTTGTTATTCCCTCTAGTGGATAACATTAGTATTACAACCTTCATCTGTGTTAGCTGCCTGAACATCAGAAATGCATGAAACTTGACATATTTACTAAGAATGTCTTGTTGTCCAATGTCCATGTGTATGGAGTGCTGAGAAATTATGGATTCCAAACCACTGAAACTGATCTCCCTTTATAACTTTAAAGTGAACATTTTAAAATGACCAGTTTTAAGTTATGACTCCATACACATGGACAAGAAATTCTTAGTAAATATGTCAGGTTGCATGCATTTATGATGGTCAGGGAGCTAACAGAGATGACATTGACACCCCTAATTGACATCACTACCCAATTTTTGTTTTTATCCTTCACTCTATAGGTCTGTGATACCATACTAGACTACAAGACTCTTCTACAATCCGGACCGCAGCCACCTCCAAGCTGTGTGAACTGGTTCCATTGCGAGCCAGTCACACTCTCCTGTCATGCGAATTAAATGGGGGGAAACCTGCATCCAATTCACATCAGTGTGAACCCAGCCTAAGGCTTCACTCAAAGCCCACCATTGCCATAGATAATACACTCACCGGCCACTTTATCAAGTACACCTTGCCAGTACCATGTTGCTCCCCCTTTTGCCTTCAGAACTGCTTTAATGCTTCATGGCATAGATTCAACGAGAAACATTCCTCAGATTTTGGTCCATATTGACATGATAGTATCAAGCCATTGGAGTAGAGTCAACTCATTGCCATATTCTAGAAACCAGTTTGCGCTTTGTGACATGGTGCATTATCCTGCTAGAAGTAGCCATTAGACGAAGTGTACTAGGTAGTCATAAAGGAGTGGACATGGTCAGCAATAATACTCAGGTAGGCGGTGGCATTTAACCACTTGCCGACCGCCTCACGCCGATGTACGTCGGCAGAATGGCACAGGCAGGCATAATCACATACATGTACGTGATTTGCCTCCCGCGGGTCGGGGGCCCGATCGGGCCCCCGCCCGGTGCCTGCGGCGGTCGGTTTTCGTTCGGGAGCGATCCCGGACGAGGGGACGGCCATTCATTCATGGCCACCCCCTCGCGATCGCTCCCGACGAATGGAAATCCCCGGTGACATCACTTCCTCTCCTGTAATGTAAACACAGGAGAGGAAGTGATGTATTCTCTCCTCCGTGTCGGTATTTTTCGTTCCGACACGGAGGAGAGCGGATCAGTGAGTTGCACCAACACATCCCACACACAGTAGAACATGCCAGGCACACTCACACCCCCCCTTTACCCCCCGATCACCCCCCCAATTACCCCTGCCCCCCAGTCACAGTGACACCAATGTCATTTTTTTTTTTTTTTTTTTTTTTTTTGCATTGGTGTCATTTGTGACTGTAATAACTGTTAGGGCAGTTAGGGTTAGCCCCCTTTAGTTCTAATGTACCCCCCTAACCCCCCCAATAAAGGTTTAACCCCGTGATCACCCCCCGTCGCCAGTGTCACTAAGGCTGGGTTCACATTGCAGCGGTTTATGAGAACGAATGTGATTCGCACCGCACTGCAGTGCAAATCACATCCGATCTCTGTGCGATTCGAGTTCAGCCATTCGCCGCACCCGCCGCACCCGCCACACCCGCCGCAAATTCGCACGGGACCCTTTTTTTGGCCCGCAGCAGAATCGGATCGCATGGGTGTTCACACCATGCGATCCGAGTTTGCAGATCGCACTGCGATATGCGAACTGATCTGGGGGTGTCAGTAACATTTCACTGACACTCCCAGCAGTTCGCATAGGGCAGTGTGAACTGCCGCCGGGAGGCATGCGATGCGGGAACCCGCCGCGGATTCGCGGCGTTTCCGCATCGCTCCAGTGTGAACCCAGCCTAATAAGCGATCATTTTTCTGATCGCCGTATTAGTGTCACAGGTGACGCTAGTTAGGCAGGTAGGTATTTAGGTTCGCCGCAGCTTTTTATAGCGCTAGGGACCCCCATATACTACCGCATAAAGCCCCCTGATTGCCCCCTAGTTAACCCTTTCACCAGTGATCACCATATAACTGTTACAGGTGACGCTGGTTGGTTAGTTATTTTTTTATAGTTTCAGGGCACCCGCCATTTATTACCTAATAAAGGTTTAACCCCCTGATCACCCGTCAGGTGTCATTTGTGACTAATAACTGTTAGGGCAGTTAGGGTTAGCCCCCTTTAGTTCTAAGGTACCCCCCTAACCCCCCCAATAAAGGTTTAACCCCGTGATCACCCCCCGTCGCCAGTGTCACTAAGGCTGGGTTCACATTGCAGCGGTTTATGAGAACGGATGTGATTCGCACCGCACTGCAGTGCAAATCACATCCGATCTCTGTGCGATTCGAGTTCAGCTATACAGATAGTATGGCTGAATTCGTGTCGCACCCGCCGCACCCGCCGCAAACTCGCACGGGACCCTTTTTTTGGTCCGCAGCAGAATCGGATCGCATGGGTGTTCACACCATGCGATCCAAGTTTGCAGATCGCACTGCGATATGCGAACTGATCTGGGGGTGTCATTAACATTTCACTGACACTCCCAGCAGTTCGCATAGGGCAGTGTGAACTGCCGCCGGGAGGCATGCGATGCGGGAACCCGCCGCGCATTCGTGGCGTTCCCGCATCGCTCCAGTGTGAACCCAGCCTAATAAGCGATCGTTTTTCTGATCGCTGTATTAGTGTCACAGGTGACGCTAGTTAGGCAGGTAGGTATTTAGGTTCGCCGCAGCTTTTTATAGCGCCAGGGACCCCCATATACTACCGCATAAAGCCCCCTGATTGCCCCCTAGTTAACCCTTTCACCAGTGATCACCATATAACTGTTACAGGTGACGCTGGTTGGTTAGTTATTTTTTTATAGTTTCAGGGCACCCGCCATTTATTACCTAGTCTCACTAGTGTACCCCTAAATTTAGGGGTGTCTACTTTCTAAAATGGGGTCATTTGGGGGGGGGGGTTTGTGCCATCTTGGCATTTTATGGCCTTCAAAACTGTAACGCCCTTAGAAAGCCTGAAGGCGGTGCTTGGTTTTTGGGGCCCCGTACGCGGCTAGGCTCCCAAAAAGTCCCACATATGTGGTATCCCCGTACTCAGGAGAAGCAGCAGAATTTATTTTGGGGTGTCATTTCACATATGCCCATGGCATGCGTGAGCAATATATCATTTAGTGACAACTTTGTGAAAAAAAAAAAAAGTTTGTAATTTTCCCGCAACTTGTGGCAAAATATAAAATATTCCATGGACTCAACATGCCTCTCAGCAAATAGCTTGGGGTGTCTACTTTCTAAAATGGGGTCATTTGTGGGGGTTTTGTGCCATCTTGGCATTTTATGGCCTTCAAAACTGTAATAGGTAGTGAGGCGTGAAATCAAAAATTTACGCCCTTAGAAAGCCTGAAGGCGGTGCTTGGTTTTCGGGGCCCTGTACGCGGCTAGGCTCCCAAAAAGTCCCACATATGTGGTATCCCCGTACTCAGGAGAAGCAGCAGAATTTATTTTGGGGTGTCATTTCACATACGCCCATAGCATGTGTGAGCAATATATCATTTAGTGACAACTTTGTGTAAAAAAAAAAAAAAAATTTTTTTTTTGTCATTATTCAATCGCTTGAGGCAAAAAAATAAAATATTCAATGGGCTCAACATGCCTCTTATCAATTTCCTTAGGGGGTCTACTTTCCAAAATGGGGTCATTTGGGGGGGTTTTGTACTGCCCTGTCATTTTAGCACCTCAAGAAATGAGATAGGCAGTCGTAAACTAAAAGCTGCGTAAATTCCAGAAAACGTACCTTAGTTTGTAGATGTGACAACTTTTGCGCAAACCAATAAATATACAATTATTGACTTTTTTTTTACCAAAGACATGTGGCTGAATACATTTTGGCCTAAATGTATGACTAAAATTGAGTTTATTGGATTTTTCTAATAACAAAAAGTAGAAAATATCATTTTTTTTCAAAATTTGCGGTCTTTTTACGTTTATATCGCAAAAAATAAAAATCGCAGAGGCAATCAAATACCATCAAAAGAAAGCTCTATTTGTGGGAAGAAAAGGACGCAAATTTTGTTTGGGTACAACATTGCATGACCGCGCAATTACCAGTTAAAGCAGCGCAGTGCCAAATTGTAAAAAGACCTCTGGTCATTTACCAGCAAAATGGTCCGGTCTGAAAGTGGTTAAACGATGCTTAATTGCTACTAAGGAGCCCAAAGTGTGCCAATAAAATATCCTCCACACCATTACACCACCACGACCAGCCTGAACCATTGATGCAAAGCAAGATGGATCCATGCTTTCATGTTTACACCAAATTATGACCCTACCACCTGGATGTCACAGTGGAAAGCGAGACTCCGATCAGGCAAAATTTTTCAAATCTTCTATTGTCCAATTTCGGTGAGCCTGTGGGAATTGTAGCCTCAGTTTCCTGTTCTTAGCTGACAGGTGTGACACCCAGTATGGTCTTCTGCTGGTGTAGCCCATCTGCTACAAGGTTTGATGTGTTCTGCATTCAGAGATGGTATTCCACATACCTTCAATATGGTTATTAGAGTTATGGTTTCCTTTATCATCTCGAACCAGTCTGCCTATTCTCTGACATCGGCAAGGCATTTTCATCTACATAACTGCTGCTCACTGGATATTTTCTCTTTTTCAGACCATTCTCTGTAAACCCTAGACCCTAAATGCACAGAGTTGCTGCCATGTGATTGACCGATTAGCAAGTTCTGTTGACAAGCTTTTGAACAGGTGTACCCAATAAAGTGGCCGGTGAATGCAAATACAATTGTAACATGATATTTATAATCCAAAATGGTAAGATTCATGAAAGGCAGAACCATATTAAAGGGTCCAAATATGGACTTCTGAGTGCTCCCGCAGGATTGGTCTGACGCCATCGTAATCCTTTTTTCCCACAAGTAATGTGTTTTCACTGACATACGTAGTAAGGCAAAATGCAATGTGCTGGATGCACCCATGACAATCAGATATTATCTTACAAAGTTCTCTATGGCCTGAACCATTCATGGATAAAATCTGATTGGGCATTATGAGTTGATGAATTTTCCACATCATTAGTGCTCTTGTATTTCCTTATTAAGAAGCCATTCTTCTAGTGGCTGTAGGGGAAAACAAGTCAACACAAGTAAAAAAAAAAATTCTTGGGAAAAGGTCTCTGAAAGGACAAATGCCAGAGCACATAGTACTGAAATATTCAACGGATATTTCATTCGAATAAATAAAAAGTATTCACTTTGCTCAGATTCTCACAAATATGCAGTTTAAAAGAATTAAAACAGGATTGGTTTTACCAATGAGTTGCTATGTATGGCTTCAAGGCATCCTTTCATTTTATGAGATGCAACCTGAGGAACTTTAGTTATCAATTCAAAGTTGTAAAATTAAAGCAGATATTTAATCATTAAAAAAGACTCATGCTTGAATTGAGGTCTGGCAGTTTACAAAGATTCCACTCACCTAAATTCTCGAGTACATAGTCGCGTCCTGAAAAGCTGACTTTGGTTCCGCTTTCTGAGAACACCGGCGGAGGAACTCCTTTTAATCTGGCCACATTCTGCAAAATCTGTGTTGGCTTTAGCTGGTCCCTCCACTGATTCATTCCTGTGCTATAAAAATATATACGGCAAACAGCATGGATTATTAATCTGGAATTGATTTTGAAAGCCAGTCAATAAGACACATGTACTGTAAGGGGAAAAAGCTTTAGAATGGATACGAGAACTAAGTTTTTATACTTTTCGATAATAAAGACCACTATTTAGCATCTTGCAACTTCAATCACATTAAGAATTCTAAGAGAAAGATGTGTCCGATTGGTGGCTTTAACCAGTTCCCGACCGGCGCATGCCGATGTACGTCGGCATTATGGCATGGGCAGGCATATTGGCGTACAGGTACGTCCATTTTTAAATGCCGCCCTTCCATCGCGTGCCGGTCGGGACCCGTGTGAGTTCGGTCGCGGGTCCCGCGGACTCGATCACCACGGGGATACCCGTAATCGTCTCATGGGGTGACTGAACGGGGAGATGCCGTTGTAAACAGCATCTCCTCGTTCTGCCTAGCAACAAGTGACGCTGATCTCTGCTCCATGTGATTGGAGCAGAGATCAGTGTTCACCATCACAAAGCCCAACCCCCCTAAGTTAGTAACACGCCCCTAGGAACACTTCACCCCTACACTGCCATCCCCTGGTTAACCCCTTCACTGCCAGTGTCATTTACACAGGAATCAATGCATTTGTATAGCATTGATTGCTGTATAAATGACAATGGTCGCAAAAATGTGTCTAAAATGTCCAATGTGTCCACCACAAAAAATAAATAAATAAATCGCTGATCGCCGCCATTACCAGTAAAAAAAAAAAAAATATTAATAAAAATGCCATAAAACTATCCCCTATTTTGTAAACGCTATAACTTTTGCGCAAATCAATCGCTTATTGCGATTTTTTTTAACCAAAAATATGTAGAAGAATACGTATCGGCCTAAACTGAGGGAAATTTTTTTTTTTATAGATTTTTGGGGATATTTATCATAACAAAAAGTTAAAAATTATGTTTTTTTTTTTTTCAAAATTGTCGCTCTATTTTTTAGCGCAAAAAATAAAAACCGCAGGGGTGATCAAAAAAGGACATCAATTTTGTTTGGGAGCCACATCGCATGACCGCGCAATTGTCAGTTAAAGCGACGCAGTGCCGAATCACAAAAAGTGGTCTGGTCTTAAGCCAGCAAAATGGTCCGGTCTGAAAGTGGTTAAGAAGCATCTTGTATTTTTATTAGGGCTGTTACTGATTAAAATTTTCGTGTTCCATTATTCGATTTTTTTTAAAATAGATTAATCGACTAATTTAGATTAATTATAACGCACATACAGATCCAACTACTTTTAGCCGATCTCCTTGCATTGCAACTCTGCATTAGTCAGTGGTAAATGTGGTATACACTATATACAATCACCTGACACTAGTTAGTTTCCACAATCCATGACTTAACTTCACAGTTCACACAAATACGTTTTAAATTCAAACTGTAGCACTGACGTGAGTAATTTTTTTCCACAGTAGCATGACAATCCATCCACCTCTGGTCTAACTAATCACTCCCACCTTATGGCATGGACCCCTGTGCAAACAGGTGGTCATGCAAGCGGGGACCAAAAGTTTTAACACAGACCATAAACTTCTTACGTTCCCTTAGATCTCAGCAAGGACGCCAGGTCATGGGTAGAAAAGAAAAGATCCAAGTACTCACCGCTTAAGTATAAGATTACATTTATGTGTTCAAACACAAACTACTCACATAAAGATGATAAAAACACAGCATGTAAAGCCGACAATAGTGTTAGTTCTGTAGGGCAGCAGTGGGTGGCGTAATGCGTAGCTCCTCCCCCGTACGCATTACGTTCAATCAGAACTTCAACGTCACTGGACTCCTCCCCCTTCCCTCCGTAAGCAGACGGAGGCACTTGGGGAAGGGGGTGGGGGGGGGGGGGGCAGTAACGTTGATGTCCGTGACATCACTGGATCACCGATGGAACTCCCTGAAGACCCGGAAGCCGACGGAGGGGCGAGTACCGATCAAAAAAATTTATCAATTAAATTGAATTAACCTTTAATTTCCACAGCCGTAATTTTTATATCTGTATGAAAAAGATAGCAAGGGGGATGTTCCAGCAGATGTGCCAGGACCACCAGATTACCAACAGAAGGGATGCAATAGCAATCTCACAATAAACTGAAGTGCTGAGCTGGTTGTGTTGCCTGGAAAGCCTTACTGGAGACACGGACAGACAAATTGCTTTTGCGTAAGAAAAAAAAATGATACTTACACACAGTAGGTTTGTGGAATGCCACAATGGCTTCCAAAGCGGGAAAGGAATCGGTTTTCCAGATCTATAATAGTTTCTCCAACTTTCTCATCCCGTGTCACAGTGTCATAATCATAGACAGAAATCTTGAGGTCTTTCTCTTGCGGCAAGAAGCAACTCAGTTCGTACATTCTATTGGAATGTAAATTGCAATATTCATTAGAATAGAAGACCAATTTAAAAAACTTCACAATCTATATATAGCATACACAACTTCCAAAGACTGCTAGATATGTTGCCGTGCAAAAAATCTAGGCTATTGCCAAATGAAAAAAAAAAAAAAAAAAAAATTAATAATAATAAAATGAGAGAATGAGAGAATGAGAGCGAGAGAGAATGAGAGCGAGAGAGAATGAGAGCGAGAGAGAATGAGAGCGAGAGAGAATGAGAGCGAGAGAGAATGAGAGCGAGAGAGAATGAGAGCGAGAGAGAATGAGAGCGAGAGAGAATGAGAGCGAGAGAGAATGAGAGCGAGAGAGAATGAGAGCGAGAGAGAATGAGAGCGAGAGAGAATGAGAGCGAGAGAGAATGAGAGCGAGAGAGAATGAGAGCGAGAGAGCATGAGAGAGCGAGAGAGCATGAGAGAGCGAGAGAGCATGAGAGAGCGAGAGAGCATGAGAGAGCGAGAGAGCATGAGAGAGCGAGAGAGCATGAGAGAGCGAGAGCGCGAGAGAGAGCGCGAGAGAGAGCGCGAGAGAGAGCGCGAGAGAGAGCGCGAGAGAGAGCGCGAGAGAGAGCGCGAGAGAGAGAGCGCGAGAGAGAGAGCGCGAGAGAGAGAGCGCGAGAGAGAGAGAGCGAGAGAGCGAGAGAGCGAGCGAGCGAGCGAGAGAGCGAGAGCGAGAGCGAGAGCGAGAGCGAGAGCGAGAGCGAGAGCGAGAGCGAGAGCGAGAGCGAGTGCGAGAGAGAGAGAGAGAGAGAGATATATATATATACCCGAATGGGTTTTTTGGTGCCGAAACCGAAAAATACACTAGGCCGGAAACCGATACAGCACCGATACCGAAAATGACTGTTTTTAAAAAATATTATGGTACAGGAGGTGGTCAGAGACTGGCGACATGGTGCAGGAGGTGGTCAGAGACTGGCGACATGGTACAGGAGGTGGTCAGAGACTGGCGACATGATAAAAGAGATAGATGCAGCCAGCTATGCCCCCCACTGATGCAGCCAGCTATGCCCCCCACTGATGCAGCCAGCTATGCCCCTCTGCAGTGAAGAGAGCCGTCTGGTTGAATAGAGCGCCAGGAACATCACAGCTTTAATTTCAATAGCTGTGTGTTCCCCACTCTGGACAGGTGATCTGTCTATCAAAGTTCCCCGGACAAGGGGGAGGGGCTGTGTGTGACGGCGCGCGACGGGGAACACACAGCTATTGAAATTAAAGCTGTGATGTTCCCGGCACTCTATTCAACCAGACGGCTCTCTTCACTGCAGAGGGGCATCGCTGGCTGCATCAGTCCTGCGCTATTCACCCCCATCATGGGCGGCACCAGTGGCAGGGCGGGGTTCCGCCCCCAGGCCCCACCCATTTTCGGCTCAATTATCGCCCGTTTTTTCCATTCGGCAGCCGAAATTTCGGTGCATCCCCCCTATATATATATATATATATATATATATATATAAATATAATATAATATAATATAATATAATATAATATAATATAATATATATATATACATATACACACACACACACACACACACACATACATACATACATACACACACACATATATACACACCCTTACATTTTTCACTGTTATATTGCATTCATTTTTTTTTTTCCCTCAGGCTCTGGCTAGGCCATTCAAGAACAGTCACGGAGTTGTTGTGAAGCCACTACTTCGTTATTTTAGCGGTGTGCTTAGGGTCATTGTCTTGTTGAAAGGTAAACCTTCGGCCCAGTCTGAGGTCCTGAGCACTCTGGAGCAGGATTTTGTCCAGGATATCCCTGTACTTGGCCGCATTCATCTTTCCCTTGATTGCAACCAGTCGTCCTGTCCCTGCAGCTGAAAAACACCCCCACAGCATGATGCTGCCACCACCATGCTTGACTTTTTGGACTGCATTGGACAGGTGATGAGCAGTGACTGGTTTTCTCCACACATACCGCTTAGAATTAAGACCAAAAAGTTCTATCTTGGTCTCATCGGACCAGAGAATCTCATTTCCCACCATCTTGGAGTCCTCGGGTGTTTTTTTAAGCAAACTCCATGCAGGCGTTCATGTGTCTTGCACTGAGGAGAGGCTTCCGTCAAGCCACTCTGCCATAAAGCTCCGACTGGTGGACGGCTGCAGCGATGGTTGACTTTCTACAACTTTCTCCCATCTCCCAACTGCATCTCCGGAGCTCAGCCACAGTGCTCTTTGGGTTCTTCTTTACCTCTCTCACCAAGGCTCTTCTCCCCCAATAGCTCAATTTGGCTGGACGGCCAGCTCTAGGAAGGGTTCTAGTCGTCTTCCATTTAAGGATTATGGAGGCCACCGTGCTCTTAGAAACCTTAAGTGCAGCAGAATTTTTTTTGGAACCTTGGCCAGATCTGTGCCTTGCCACAATTCTGTCTCTGAGCTCTTCAGACAGTTCCTTTGACCTCATGTTTCTCATTTGCTCCAACTTGCACTGTGAGCTGTACGGTCTTATATAAACAGGTGTGTGGCTTTCCTAATCAAATCCAATCAGCATAATCAAATACAGCTGGACTCAAATGAAGGTGTAGAACCATTTTAGACCCCTTTCACACCACACCGCCCATAGCGTCGGCGGTAAAATGCCGCTATTTTTAGCGTTGTTTTACCGCCGGACTTGAGGCGCATTTCGGCCACTATCGGGCCGCTTTTGCCCCCCGCTAGCGGCGTTTTGCCAGCAGTATTACAGCGCTGCCCCATTGATTTCAATGGGGAGCATCGGTGGAGGAGCGGTAAACACACCGCTCCTTCACCGCTCCAAAGAAGCTGCTGGCAGGACTTTTTTCTGACGTCCTGCCAGCGCACCGCTGTAGTGTGAAAGTCCTCGGGCTTTCACACTACACACAATGGTGCAGCTTCTTTAGGGCGGATTGCAGGCGCTATTTCTAACGCTATAGCGCTTGCAAAACGCCGTGGTGTGAAAGGGGTGTTAAGGATGATCAGAAGAAATGGACAGCGCCTGTGTTAAATTAGATTTTTTTTTTAGATTTTTAAACGTACACACACACACACACACACACACACGAGCTGATGAGCTCAGTCTGCTGCCTCTTTTCCTTGTTCAAGCATAGGCTGGAGTAAGGACAGGACTGTGCTCTGTGGCAGACCTGTGTAAATCTCATATTGGATCAACAGAAACACAAATATTTTTGCAGGTAAAACAGTTTTCAGGTGCATCTCAAAACATTTGAATATCAAAAAAGTTAATTTAATTTATTTCAACAATTCAATTCAAAAGTGAAACTCCTATATTTTATATAGATTCATTACACACAGTGATATTCATTCATGATATTTCAAGCATCTTTCTTTTAATTTTGATTATGGCCTACAGCTAGTGAAAACCCAAATTTCAGTATTTCTGAAAATTAGATTACACAAGACCAATAAGAAGGATTTTTAACACAGAAATGTTGGGTTACTGAAAAGTATACAATGTACAATATAGTATGCACTCAATATTTGGTCGGGGCTCCTTTTGCATGAATTACTGCATGGAGGTGATCAGCCTGTGACACTGCTGAGATGTTATGGAAGTCCGGGTTGCTTTGATAGCGGCCTCAGTCTCTATAGGGTTTAGGGCAGGCAAGTTTGCTGGCCATTCAAGCACAGTGATACCATGATCCTTAAATCTGGTACAGTGCCTTGCGAAAGTATTCGGCCCCCTTGAACTTTTCAACCTTTTGCCACATTTCAGGCTTCAGACAAAGATATAAAATTTTAACTTTTTGTGAAGAATCACCAACAAGTGGGACACAATTGTGAAGTGGAATGAAATCTATTGGATAATTTAAACTTTTTTAGCAAATAAACTGAAAAGTGGTGCGTGCAAAATTATTCGGCCCCTTTACTTTCAGTGCAGCAAACTCACTCCAGAAGTTCAGCGAGGATCTCTGAATGATCCAATGTTGTCCTAAATGACTGATGGTGATAAATAGAATCCACCTGTGTGTAATCAAGTCTCTGTATAAATGCACCTGCTCTGTGATAGTCTCGGGGTTCTGTTGAAAGCGCAGAGAGCATCATGAAGACCAAGGAACACACCAGGCAGGTCCGTAATACTGTTGTGGAGAAGTTTAAAGCCGGATTTGGATACAAAAAGATTTCCCAAGCTTTAAACATCCCAAGGAGCACTGTGCAAGCGATCATTTTGAAATGGGAGTATCAGACCACTGCAAATCTACCAAGACCTGGCCGTCCCTCTAAACTTTCAGCTCAGACAAGGAGAAGACTGATCAGAGATTCAGCCAAGAGGCCTATGATCACTCTGGATGAACTGCAGAGAACTACAGCTGAGGTGGGAGAGTCTGTCCATAGGACAACAATCAGTCGTACACTGCACAAATCTGGCCTTCATGGAAGAGTGGCAAGAAGAAAGCCATTTCTCAAAGATATCCATAAAAAGTCTTGTCTAAAGTTTGCCACAAGCCACCTGGGAGACACACCAAACATGTGGAAGAAGGTGCTCTGGTCAGATGAAACCAAAATCTAAATTTTTACCCACAATGCAAAATGATATGTTTGGCGTAAAAGCAACACAGCTCATCACCCTCAACACACCATCCCCACTGTCAAACATGGTGGTGGCAGCATCTTGGTTTGGGCCTGCTTTTCTTCAGCAGGGACAGGGAAGATGGTTAAAATTGAGGGGAAGATGGATGCAGCCAAATACAGGACCATTCTGGATGAAAACCTGTTGGAGTCTGCAAAAGACCTGAAACTGGGACGGAGATTTATCTTCCAACAAGACAATGATCCCAAACATACAGCAAATTCTACAAAGGAATGGTTCACAAATAAACATATCCAGGTGTTAGAATGGTCAAGTCAAAGTCCAGACCTGAATCCAATCAAGAATCTGTGGAAAGAGCTGTTCACAAACGCTCTCCATCCAACCTCACTGAGCTCGAGCTGTTTTGCAAGGAAGAATGGGCAAGAATTTCAGTCTCTCGATGTGCAAAACTGATAGAGACATACCCCAAGCGACTTGCAGCTGTAATCGCAGCAAAAGGTGACTCTATAAAGTATTAACACAAGGGGGCCGAATAATTTTGCACACCCCACTTTTCATTTTTTTATTAGTTAAAAAAGTTTCAAAAATCCAATAGATTTCGTTCCACTTCACAATTGTGTCCCACTTGTTGGTGATTCTTCACAAAAAATAAAAATTTTATATCTTTACGTTTGAAGCCTGAAATGTGGCAAAAGGTTGAAAAGTTCAAGGGGGCCGAATACTTTCGCAAGGCACTGTATAGGTACTTTTGGCAGTGTGGGCAGGTATCAAGTCCTGCTGGAAAGTGAAATCAGCATCTCCATAAAGCTGGTCTGCAGAGGGAAGCACGAAGTGCTCTAGAATTTCCTGAGCTGTGCTGATTTTGGAGTTGATAAAACACAGTGGGACCAACACCAGCATATGGACACCGCTCCCCACATAATCACGGACTCTGAAAAATGCTGCACTTCATTTGGAAATCAAGGTCCCAGAGTCTGGAGGAAGAGTGGAGAGGCACAGAATACAGGTTGCCTGAGATCCAGTATGAAGTTTCTATGGTCAGTGAGGATTTGCAAAGCCATGTCATCTGCTGGTCTTGGTAATGACCAAGTTATCACTGTGCTTGCTTGGCATGCAAACTCACCTGACCTAAACACCCCATAGAGAATCTGTGGGGTATTGTCAAGAGGAAGATGACACTAGACGCAACAATGCCAATGAGCTGAAGGCCGCTATCAAAAGAAATCTGGGCTTCTATAACACCTCAGCAGTGCCACAGGCTGATCACCTCCATGCCATGCCGCACTGAAGCGGTATTTTATACTAAAGGAGAATTTTAGTAAGCCAACATTTCTGTATTAAAAATCCTTTTTTTCCCCATTGGTCTTATGTAATATTCTAATTTTCTAAGATGCTGAATTTTGGGTTTTGACTAGCTGTGAGCCATAATCATCAAAAAGAAAAATGCTTGAGATATATAATCACTCATGTAACACATCTATATAAAATAGTTTAACTTTTTGAATTGAATTACTGAAATAAGTTAACTTTTTTAGGATATTCTAATTTTATGAGATGCACCTGTATATTAATCTGTGTATCAAGTCATTGGCCTGGAGTTTCGTGTTAAGAAAGCAGATTGATAAACTTAGATTTACACAGGTGCCGTTTTACAGATGGCAAGTTTGGTGGCTGGGTAATTTTTACATTGTCTGTGAATTGCAATGCCTGTGTACACCTTCCTTAACTAGTTAGATATACACAGTCACCAATCTATGGGGAAAAAAAAAAAAAAAAAAAAAACAAACAGAAAAAAAACAAGATTTAACCACTTCAATACTGGGCCTATTCTGGCACTTCTCTCCTACATGAAAAAAATATTTTTTTAATTTGCTAGAACCCCCAAACATTATATATGTTTTTTAGCAGACACCCTAGGGAATAAAATGGCGGTCATTACAACTTATCTTGCACGGTATTTGCGCAATAATTTTTCAAACGCTTTTTTTGAAAAAAACAAAAAACAAAAAAAAAAAGAAACTGTTTCATGAATTAAAAAATAACAAAACAGTTTGAAAGATGTTACGCCGAGTAAAGAGAGAACCAACATGTCACGCTTTAAAATTGCACAAATTCATGGAAAGGCACCAAACTTTGGTACTTAAAAATCTCCATTGGCGATGCTTTGAATTTTTTTTTTTACAGGTTACCAGCTTAGAGTTTCAGAGGAGGTCTAGTGCTAGAAGTGTTTCACACAGGCTAACGCATGCGGCAATACCTCACATGTGTGGTTTGAATGGAGTTTACATATGTGGGCGGGACTTACATGTGCGTTCGCTTCTGAATGCAAGCTACCGGGACAGGGGTGTTTTAAAAAAAAAAAAATCTTTATTTTACTTAATTTTTTTTTTTTTTGCACTTTTTTTTACTTTTTTTGATCACTTTTATTCCTATTACAAGGAATGTAAACATCCCTTGTAATTGGAATGGTGTGCGACAGGTCCTCTCTATGGAGAGATGGGGGGTCAAATAAAACCCCCCATCTCTCCTCCAGGCTGGAAAGCTTGAGATTGAGAAAAAAAATCCACTGATCTCATGCTGACAGCCGCGATTGCGGCTTTGTTTACTTCTGTGAACCCGGGCAATGACGTCATGCCCAGGCCTCAGGCGGTCACAGAGATGACTGGTGACCGTTCGGTCACCGGAAATCTCTATCGTCGCCATCCGGCTCCGGACGATTCCTTCTCTGGGCTCCTGATTGCACGATAGAGCTTGGAGAAGCACCGGATGGCGGCCACTATAACAATCAAGTGGCGGAACTGCCGCTATGATCGTTATTATCGCGCTGTCCAACTCCTCTCCTAACATAACCTTCATGTAGCTGCCAAGGCAAATGGGTCTACTACTGTATATTAGGGTTACTGCTGGGGCTGCTGACATCATATCCAAGATGGCAGAACTCAGGAGCAGTCTCAGGAATTTTTGAGGTTTACAGAAGGGAGGATTTTAAAGATAATTAAATACAGGTTGAAGATACCTTCCGAATGCAGGATTCAAAGTGTTAGGAATATAGTTATCCCGATCTTCGATCACTTTCTTACTCAGCGTAATTTTGATGTAAGGATCACACTAGAATAAAAAAAAAAAAAAAAAAAAAAAAAAAAAGAAAAATAAAAAAGATAAGGGATATTTATATTCATTATACAAATAAGAATTATCCATTAAGAGAAAATGTTTAGAGTGCGCAAAATAAAACCCCTTCTTTCGTTTTCTCAGGGATCCTAAACATTTTTGGGAAAAAATAATAAAAAAATAAAAATAAAATCTGGGAAAATGGTTGTATTTAGGCAAAGACAATCAGCAATTGCAGTGTATAATACCCTCTGTCTACCTGCACACTGACTTTTCTATGCAGACAAACTTTGGTTGCGCAGCCTCCTGCAAGCCAATTCATCCTTCGGTATTTAAAAACACATGCATATTTATTGCATTTTATGACATGTCTTTTTCACAAATTTTGGTTTGCTTGAGCCTTCTTTTTTTGCATTTGCTTCTGCATGCACAGTGGCATATTTTTGCTTTTTTTAACAGTTATGCAAAAAACAGGCCCGTACAATGTACTGCAATTCACTTGAAATACACCACAAGGCATGAGAAATGTGCACAAAAAGGATATTTAAAAAAAATTACATTTTTTAAACTGGTATGAAAGGCTGCCAAAAGCAAGTCAATACTACACAAAATATTTCAATTTTAATTGGTATGTTTTTAGTAAAGAAAAATTTGGTGAGGAGTGCCCATTTGACACCAGCTTTAAGCAAGCCATAGACTTGCAAACTTTTGATCCTTCTATGGGCAGGCTGGTTGAATGAAATCGATTTATTGATAGACTTCAGTACAACCAGCCTGTCAGGGTTTTATCTTTTATATCACTGCCTGCGGCTATAGCCACCAGCAGTAATCATTGTATTCTGATGGCTGACCGCTGTCAGAATGCAATAGCACTGACTATGTTGATGGAGAGTCAAGCAATTTTCTTTCCTTCCACCTGTGGTTGAAGAAAAGAAAATTGCATAATGTATGGCCTGCATTAGTTTGAGACAAAGTCTCTTGTATGAAGGGGTTGCTTCTATGCAGATGTCTTAACTTTACACCGACTTAATAAATGTTAGGAGCTGTTTAATAATAATAATAATAATAATAATAATAATAATAATAAAGATACGACTCTCACCAGGCCATTGCTATCCTTTGGCTGCAGATCTATTCCTCTGATAATGTAGATGCGAACGATGCACTCCTGAGTTCCGCTGTCTGGCAGCTCCCGGAATTGTCGGGGTGGGGCAGGGACACCGGGATCATCCGGGAGAGGGTATATACGTAGAGAACCCTACGAGATCAAGACTGGTTAATTAATTGTATTGTAAAACATGACGACTGTAGAACCATGTCACAGTGAACATGAATAATGAAAACAAAAAAAGCCTGGATGTCATTTCATACCAACCAGAGTCCGACTGCCAGCATTTCTAGACAAAAAGGTCCACATCTCAGTTTTTTTTATATGACACTTTTCTTATTATATTTATATGTAGCATCCTCTAGCTAGTATGCTAGGTGTAAATAGGTTTTGTCAGTGTAAGCAAATTAGTTTGGCTGAGAGCCAGGCCTGGGTTGAATCAGGGTCAGGGTTAAGTGACTCAGGGAGGCTGGATGACTCAGCAAGCAGCATTTCGGGTGCCTCCCCCTGTTTTCCGAAACCTTGGAGAAACTTTCAGATGCAGTAGGTGGAATCTAGGAGGGACTGTTTAGAATATTTATGAGGGCCCCAGCAGAAAGGGGTGGGAAGGGGGTAGGACACTTCATAAATAGCCACGAGTAATGTCAGCAGGGGCAATCGGATGGAAAATGGTGATGGAGTGCCAAGGAGGCTGTCGGAGGCCCTCACAAGGCACCCCCTAGTCTGGGGGGTGATGACCTTGGACCCGGAGCTTGGGTGCTGGAAGGTTCTCCCATACACATGGAGGACGCCCTTCCTGGAGGCACAGGAGCAAGTGTGAGGACTCAGGACAGCAGGAGCAGGTCAGCACGTCCGAGAGATCTCCTGTAAGTCGGGTGGGTTGGTGAGTGATCAGTCTGGGAGGACTATGGAGAGTTAGCCAGGAGGGCTAGTGAAATGGGCAGCTGCAGCCAGGTGGGTTGGCAGTCCCTGAAGAGGTGGTGCTGGAAGCAGTAGTCACAAGGATGTATGCTGGACAATGACCTTTTTGCAACACACTAAGGGGCCTTGGGTTCCTCTCTTTAACAGGCTTTTGCTCTAAATCTGACCAAGTACTGTGGTAGATTAACTGTCAGTGTGCCAGTGGAGTTTGGCAAACAAGCGAGTGCTAGAGGAGGCAGAGGAGTGTATACAGATTGTATATAGGACAAGTTGCCCCTGGAACTGTTCTGAAGTCAAGTGGGTATGCCATAATTCCCAATCCCCAGCCAAGTTCTAATCCCTCAAGTAAATAAAAACAAAAAAGTACTGGACTGTTGTCTGAGTGCCTGTGGAAATTCAGTGTACCTGGCTGTGCAGGGTGGTGGATCCCATTCTACTTGCGGCTCCTTAGGGGGGTGCGCTTCATATACATTTTTTAAGCCCAACAGTGCATTTTAACTTTATTTTCACAAAACGTTATTAAAGAAATCCACCATATCTAAAAACTGCACAATTTTCTTAAAGAGAATGTATTGTTTTCAGCTTTTTTTTTATAATGCAAGTCAATAAAAAAAATGTCTATTTTTTATTCAAATAGAATAGGTTACATTTAAATATTTTGTAGACTTGTATTGTGCCAGCATATGGAGCACTCAGATACTTTTCACGTTTTCCTCAGTGTTTAATGGAGCCATGGACTCACAGAAAACATACATGTCAAGTGTCCTAATTTCTATATAGGTGTGGGAAATATAAAGACTAGCTCTGAATAGTAGTAGTGGTATTTATAGAAAATGCAGGGTGTAGTGCTTCAAAAATGTGGCCATATACCTGAAATATTAATCTTAGCCATTTATACTCCCCCTCTGTTCCCCTACATAAACCTAATAAAAACAATAACGTTATATGCAAGTCTGAGCTAGCTCAGGCTCTGTCTACGGTAAAGCAACTGAGGCACACATTTTCTATTTCTCCACAGCATCAGTACACTGGAAGAAGCATTAAATGACTAAAATGCAACCACTGCAGCCTTTTTTTTTTTTTTTTTTTTTTTTTTTTTTTTTTAGTATTTTGTGGTGTGCAGTTTTTTTTTGTTTTTTTTTTGTTTTTTTACACACACAATGAAAAGGGTGAAGGTCATCAGTATCCATATATCCAGTGCAAGGGACAAGAGGTGGGCACAAGGGACACGTGCCCTAGTAACTATGACTGCTCGCGCTGCTCCTCACTGACAGGAGTGACGTTGGCGTTACTCCTGTCAGAAGTTGCGACCATCTTCTGCCAGAGAGGATTTTGTCCTCTCTCCAGCCAGCAAGGGGCAGAAGAGATCCATCGCATAGAGTCTGAGAAATACTCTCAAACTCAGAATAAGGCAGCTGCTGCTCAGGGCTGTGCACATGCCATCGTCTGATGCTTTGCTTCATGGCCACGGCATGTACTTGACTACAATACAATAGGTCAGTGGTTTAAAACAGGCAGCGAGCAGGTGAAATATACTCAGTGCTTAAAAAAAACACCCTCTGCTACAGATGGTTTTTCAGAGTCTCAGAGGGGCAGTAATGATAGTCGCACATCTGAGCAACACCTTAGAGCCATTTCAGCACCTCCTCCTCCCTCAAAAGCCCCTAGAGCAGTGATGGCGAACCTTGGCACCCCAGATGTTTTGGAACTACATTTCCCATGATGCTCAGCTACACCGCATAGTGCATGAGCATCATGGGAAATGTAGTTCCAAAACATCTGGGGTGCCAAGGTTCGCCATCACTACCCTAGAGTCTTTTATTGCTTTGTATCCCCCCCCCACCCGGAGCTCACCTCCATTTGCCTCCTTCAGTGATGCAGCGGCAGATTTTCCCCACTGACACAGCACCATCGTTTTTCTTAGCAAGACCACTGGCAAAGATCTTTTTTCCTTCCAGTGACACCACCAACGCAGCAATAATTTTTTCAGTTTGCTGCAGTGTACCACAGCTATTGGAACCGTTTTAGCACATGCCACAAACATTACATTTCCCTCCACACACTGTTATTAGGGTGAGGTGCAATTTGCCATCTTCGCCCTGGACACCGGATGACCTTGTCCTGGCACAGCATAAATCCATAGATCAAATTCTGTCACCATTTACCTTAAATTCCCCAACAACAGAAGGATCATCACTCTCGTCAGCCTTCCCTCTATAAAGCTTAAATGTTTCACAGAAGTCTGTAAGGCCTCGGAATTCGGGAACTTCCTCCAGCTCAGTGTCATACACCTGTAAAGGTTACAATAATTGGGACAGTAATCAAGCACATCTTCTTGTACAGTATGCCAAAAAATAAGTGCATGTTTGGACTGGAAACTAGACATTAAAACACAATGTAAATAGTACTCCAGCGCTGTCAACTAATTAAAAAGCTGAAGGTTCAATGCTGCAAACACCTAATTAGCTGATCCTTGGCAGATAAACAAGTGAATGAATAAAGTTGTGATGCTGCGCTGTGAACTCTGACAAATGTTGTGAACCACTATAATAAAGTGCTAGTGCAGAAATAATGTCATAACAATCAAACGAATTGTGCTGTAGTGGGTGCAAATAGATCATGAATTAAAACACCTGGTAATGAATGATGCTGAAGTGCAAAGTGAAACAATGACTGAGTGCAGCATATGCTGTAAACTTGATAATCAGCACGTAGTGATATTAGTGACCACTAAAAAAATAGTACATAAATGGTAGGTGTATAAAAGTACAAGTACTGCTAAATGCAATCTAAAACAAAACATGGATATCACATTTGTGATAAAAATAAAACGTCCAATAGGCCACCCTAGGGTCTGATACAGATATAGAATTGTCACAATTCTATTGGAATTATCAAAGATTGTTAGATAAGTGATGTTTCCCCTTCACCGTGAAACTTGAAAATAATGGCCGATGCCAGGCCAATCCACTGCAGTGTTACCTTAATGTGCACAAGCCCCTCCCCTTACCGCTGTAAGGTTACAGCATGCATGACTCAGATACTTTGCACAGGGGTCTTCAGAAGGTCCCTCTTTGGTAGATGCAGTAATGGATCACGAGTATGGGCACAGCATTCGCTTCCAGTTTGCTCCATTAAAACAATGGAAAATGGAAGAAAGATCCCAATAACATAATACTGCTTTAAAACTATTTTTTTTTTAAAGTTCACCAAGTAGATACACTAACTTTGTATAAAAAATACTGAAAAAACTATCCACAAGCAGCGAGCTCGTATGCTTACATCACTTCCGGTTTCCGCCTACTGCTCCAATCCTGACGCGTATCGTCCCAATCAAGTCATGTGATGTTACGATACGTGTCAGGATTGGAGCAATAGGCAGAAACTGGAAGTGACATAAGCATACAATCTCACGGCTTGTGGATAGTTATCTCAGTGTTTTTTATGCAAAGTGAGTATCTATTTGGTGCACTTTTAATAAATTTGAGTTTTAAAGCAGTATTGTTATTGGGATTGAGCTTCCATTTTCCATTGTTTTAACAGAGCAAACTGGAGGCGAATGCTGTGCCCATACCCATGATCCATTACTGCCTCTACCAAAGAGGGACCTTCTGAAGACCCCTGTGCAAAGTATCCGAGTCATTCATGCTGTAACCTTACAGCGGTAAGGGGAGGGGCTTGTACACATTAAAGGTAACACTGCAGTGGATTGGCCTGGCATCGGCCATTATTTTCAAGTTTCACAGTGAAGGAAACATCACTTATCTAACTACCTTTGATTGTCACAATTCTATTGGAACTATTATATATCTATATCAGACCCCAGGGTGGCCTATTGGACGTTTTATTTTTATCACAATGTGATATCTATTTTTTGTTTTAGATTTCATTTAGCAAGCTTGCACTTTTATACACCTACCATTTATGTACTATTTTTTAGTGGTCACTAATATCGCTACGTTCTGGTTATCAAGTTTACAGCATATGCTGCACTCAGTCATTGTTTCACTTTGCACTATAGCATCATTCATTACCAGGTGTTTTAATTCATGATCTATTTGTACCCACTACAAACACAATTCATTTGATCGTTACGACATTATTTCTGCACTAGCACTTTATTATAGTGGTTCACAGCATTTGTCAGAATTCATAGCGCAACATCACAACTTTATTCAGAGGTTTAACAAACCCATACAAGACATAATGTTTACAGATAATGAAACAGATTAGATAATTTGTTTAAATAGATTTCCTTTATATATCAAATATGGGTGGATTGTTAATCCACTATTAAAATGGTACCAACATCCCCAAAACTTTATATCCCAAATACCACCATAAACAAATTAGACTTTAAAAAAGAAGCGTGGGTCATACCTACCATGAACCGTGACGGTCAGTCACAGCTCTGCTTTTCCAGTTCTCACTAGAGTGCCAGGCAGGAGAGGATTGAGGGCAGCCGACTCCGGCTCTCAGAGCCAGCTGTCAATCAGCTGGGTGGATCCCAAGAACGTTGTCAGGATTCTTTCAGGGCCTAAAGCAGCTCTGCCATGTCAGCTGATAGTGAGAAATAGCCTGCTATCAGCAGACTCTGGGTCACAGGAAATCAAAAGTGCGGTAAGTACACCTTTGAACCACAGGGGAAGAGTGTCCAAAAAAAAAAGTTGTGGCCATACTTTTAATTATACAAAATTAGCAGCACTGATTTAAACGACTTAAAAAAAAAAAAAAAAAAAAATTATATATATATATATAAAAACACACCAGATTGTTCAGTTAATTTAGACCTCCATCGAACATAGAAAAAGTTCTCTCATATTAACTGAAGCCAGACGCATTACCTAGTACCATATAGGTATAGTTATTAATCAAAAAGAGATGATGATCATAGTTGCCAAGAGGTTTGGTTTCTCAACGTTTTTTTTACCCCCTCTCAGTTGATATGTGGAAGTATTAGTTATATATATATTCAACACAATGTTTGGGATTTTTTTTCAATAATCAGGCAGTGAAGGGGTTAATATTTAAAAAAAAAAATTTAAGTCTAACTCTAAAAGTGGATGTTAGAGAATTTTCAACCTGCCTCTGCCACTGAGGGGCAATCAGTCCCTTTACACAAAAGAGTAAATTTAACCCAATTTTAGTTAAAAGTATGCAGCAGCAAGGATGCAGGACATCTTTATGGCCACCCCAAGTGTGGTTTGGATGATCTTGCCAGACTGCGTGGTACTTATTTAACGTGGCTACTGGTGTTCACATATAGATTGTACATTAACTTCTTGTGCAACATGCAGGGAAAAGTATCAGGTTTACTTTGTCAGTCCTGCAGAAGCCCGAAGTTACCTTCTCTTCGCTCCCCCACCTATCTAGTAGCCAAAATGAGACACTCTGTACTTTAGGGTATGGGGTAGCATGTGACTTGCACAAAACTGCACTAGTGCTTGGCAATTTGCAGTTTAGGTCACCAGCACTGTCACATAGGTTTAGGAAGACCCAAAATGGAGCCAATTTATTAAAACAGGAGAGTGCAAAATCTGGTTTATATGAGGAGCTGCACCAATCAGCTTCCAGGTTATTTTTTGTCAAGGCTTAAAGTGGAAGTAAACCCATCGATTTAAACAGTTAAAAAAAAAAGGCATGCCGGGAATGCTAAGTGCACATTGGATGTGCTCTCAGCCAAACTATCAAACCATCCAATGGCTGGTGTCATAACGAATCACATGTGCAGCACCATAGCAGTTGAAGATTAAACGGAGGCAAAGATGACAGCTTCCTTGGCTGAAAACGATAGGGGAGTTTACTTCCACTTTAATTAAACAAGCTGAAGTTAAAAGCTGATTGGCTACCATGCACAGTTACACCAGATATTGCACTCCTTTTTTTTTTACTAAATCACCACCACGTGTCAGTGCTCTATAATCTCTAAGTCACACTATAAGTTGCAACTTGGAGCTCACATAGGGATTCTTCTCCATGTCTGCATAGGAACAGAGTGGGGAGGTATGGGAGGGAAGAGAACAGTTAGCCCTTGTACACACGGTCGTAGATTCCGATGGAATGTTTCCTATCGGACCGTTTTGTCGGATATTCCGACTGTGTGTGGTCTGCATCGGACTGTTTCCGTCGGAATATCCGAGGGACCAACTTTTCCAACAAAATGCTCCGATCGGACATACTCCGATCATGTGTAGCCTACTCCGACGGACAAAGTGCCATGCATGCTCAGATCAAATTCCTGACCAAAGCTATTGGCTACTAGCCTGAACGTAGTCCCGTCGTAACAAAATAACGTCATCACGTTATGTACAATCGGATTTTCCGACAACTTAGTCCGACCGTGTGTATGCAACATCACTTCCGGACCTCTTCCGGAATTAATCCGTCAGAATTACTCCGACAAATTTGGTTGTCGGAATCTCCGACCGTGTGTACAAGGGCTTATAGTTGTACAATAGGGTTAAAGATCAACTGCAGCTAGAGTTCATGATGTCAAGTCAAGAAGAGGCAGAATGGACTGGTTTTCATGGTTTTCTGTGTCTCATTTGAGAGAGGAAGTTAGGGAAATTTCCCCAATAGGAAAACTGACAGCAAAAAAATTGTTGCATCTTCTGTCTCCATTGGGAGACTTCGCGGAAGTTATTGTCCAGGCATCGGAACAGGAAATTAAAGAAAATAAACCCCAAAGGGGGACACAGATGGCATTTAAAATATGACAGTGGTTCAAGCCTTTCCTGCTCGATTAAACTAAATAAATCATTTTGACTGCAATAAATTTTTAATATAGAGAATTGTACCAACATTCTATAACTAGACTAGAACTAGACAAGGGTGTGCTTCCCTACGCACCAAAAGGCCACTTAACCTTTATTGTAAATCATAAAAAGTATGTAAAAGGACCATATCAGGTATACTTATAGGATGAGGTCAATGTCATTATATATAAAAATCAACGTTCTATCTCTATGTGGTAATATTAACATCTACCAGGCTTAAATGGTGAAAACTTCTCTTTAATGTATATATGTATAGACAATATGAGGGTTATTATTTGCTCCTATGTTCAATATAAAGGCTCCAGGCAGTATTAAAGAATATGCAAGTTAAAGGTCTACTCACCAACACCACCTGGTATCAAGAGATGGAGGTATATCTGTCTCTCCTTCCATCTATTGGCCACATAGATGTACGCTAATAAATGCTGTCTTGCTGAAGATATGGGCCATCTTTCTTCTGCCCTATGAAATAGTCTCTCTCAGATATGCGATACGGGTACACTCATCCATGTGGACAAAAACCACCACTAATGGACGAACCCCATATATCCCCAAAAAAGCTTCTCTCTTAATCAAGACTACATTGACACAAAGCATGTCTCACCCCACAAAAAAGAAAAGATGGAGCGAGGGTGAAAGAATGTATCAAGACAAAAATGAAATCATGTGAACCTAAATGAAAATAAAAACAAAAGGTGCTCCCAAAATCAAATCACCCAAACCTAACATGTTTCACTGTTCAGAGGTAATTTTTTTTTTTTTTTTTAAGTGAAGAGAATGAGCAACCAAGTAGCTGACTGTCACATGGTGACCATATGACAGTCAGCTACTTTTCGTTGCTCATTTTCTTCACTTTTTTTTACCTCTGACAAAGCTCTATTGGAAGAGTGAAACATGTTAGGTTTGGGTGATTTGAATTTGGGAGCACCTTTTGACTTTATTTTCATTTAGGTTCACATGATTTAATTTTTGTCCTGACACATTCTTTCCCCCCTCCCCTCCATTTTTCTTTTTTGTGGGGTGAGACATGCCTTGTGTCAATGTAGTCTTGATTAAGAGAGAAGCTTTTTTGTGGATATGGGGATCGTCCATTAGTGGTTATTTGTGTCCACATGGATGAGTGTGCACCCATATCGCATATCTGAGAGATGGATAATTTCATAGGGCAGAAGAAAGATGGCCCATATCTTCAGTAAAACAGCATTTACTAGCATACCTCCTCCTTCAGTTCATCTAAATTTTACATGTGGCCAATAAATGGGAGGAGAGACAGATATACCTCCATCTCTTGATACCAGGTAGCGTTGGGGAGTAGACCTGTAACTTACATATCCTCTAATACCACCTGGAGCCTTTATATTGAATATAGGAGCAAATAATAACCCTCATATTGTCTATACATACATACATACACATATATATATATATATATATATATATATATATATATATATATATATATATATATATATATATATATTAAAGAGACGTTTTCACCATTTAAACTTGGTAGATGTTAATATTACCACATAGAGATAGAATTTTGATTATATATAAATGGCATGCCCTCATCCTATAGTTATAATAACCGATATGTTTATTTAGATACTTTTTATGATTTACAATAAAAAAAAAGGTCACGTTTTAGTTAAGTGGCCTTTTGGTGCATTGGGAAGCACACCCTCATCTAGTTCTAGTCTAATTTTGCCACAATTAAGTGTTATCAATATCACAGGCTTTTGTATATACACCATTCTACAACCCCCTATGTCTGTACCTTTAATGTGTCATAGCCTTTCTGCAAATACTGGCCGCATTTTTCATGTTCTCCAATTGACGAGTAATATTTGCTCCACCAGTCCACGATTTCTTCCTCCTGTAAAGAAAATAATGATCAGTATTTCGATGAAAGTGGAACTCCCTCAATACACAGACTATTTTTAATCCCTATGCTGCCGGCATTCGTAAATAGATCAGAAAATATTGCATATTTACTTGTTTTTACTAGGGGTGCACCGAATGGGTTTTTTGGTGCCGAAACCGATACCGAAAATGAAAAATACACTAGGCCGAAAACCGAAACCGATACAGCACCGATACCGAAAATGACTGTTTTTAAAAAATATTTTCATACAGCAGATGGTCAGAGACTGCAGGCATGGTACAGCAGATGGTCAGAGACTGCAGGCATGGTACAGGAGATGGTCAGGGACTGCAGGCATGGTACAGGAGATGGTCAGGGACTGCAGGCATGGTACAGGAGATGGTCAGGGACTGCAGGCATGGTACAGGAGATGGTCAGGGACTGCAGGCATGGTACAGGAGATGGTCAGGGACTGCAGGCATGGTACAGGAGATGGTCAGGGACTGCAGGCATGGTACAGGAGATGGTCAGAGACTGCAGGCATGGTACAGGAGATGGTCAGAGACTGCAGGCATGGTACAGGAGATGGTCAGAGACTGCAGGCATGGTACAGGAGATGGTCAGAGACTGCAGGCATGGTACAGGAGATGGTCAGAGACTGCAGGCATGGTACAGGAGATGGTCAGAGACTGCAGGCATGGTACAGGAGATGGTCAGAGACTGCAGGCATGGTACAGGAGATGGTCAGAGACTGCAGGCATGGTACAGGAGATGGTCAGAGACTGCAGGCATGGTACAGGAGATGGTCAGAGACTGCAGGCATGGTACAGGAGATGGTCAGAGACTGCAGGCATGGTACAGGAGATGGTCAGAGACTGCAGGCATGGTACAGGAGATGGTCAGAGACTGCAGGCATGGTACAGGAGATGGTCAGAGACTGCAGGCATGGTACAGGAGATGGTCAGAGACTGGGGACATGGTACAGGAGCTGGTCAGAGACTGGGGACATGGTACAGGAGCTGGTCAGAGACTGCAGGCATGGTACAGGAGATCAAAGCAGCCTCACCAGTTCCCCTCAGATGCAGCCTGCCTGATAAAAATACATGCACAGTGTTTTCCATGTATTCCAATGGCTTTAGTTCACACCATGCAGTCAGTTTCCGGTGCGGAAACTGACTGCATGGTGTGAACTAGAGCCATTGGAATACATGGAAAACACTGTGCATGCATTTTGTGTAAAAAAAAAAAAAAGCACACGGAACTGCATCTGGTGTGAACTGGCCCCAAGCAAGCTACCTGGTTCCGTTCCAACAGACTTCTATTGGGAATGCTCATATCGTTACCTCTACTAGCAATAACTTAACCCTTCCCCATTCTATCACATGGCGATAAAAACCTAGCTGGGTCAAAATCAAGATTATTATTATTTTTTTATATGGTCAATAAAGTGAGTACAGCCTTTGTCCTGTGACCTGGTTTATATAGCATGGCTCCATTCACACAATATGCCAGAGGTAGATAGTTTCAGAGGCAAACAAATGACTTTTGGATGCAGCAGCACTGTGGGCACAAAAAACTTGATTTAGCTGCGGACAAAACTCTGCAATGCTTGCCCTGGGCACACTCTTTCCCCCTCATGCAGCTTGCCAGTGTCTAAATGCAGCCTCACCCATGCCCGGATCTGTGCGGTGATCTCCGTGTGTCACGGAGCTGTGCATTGAATTGCCTGGGTGGCTGCAGTAACAATGTCCCACCTCCTGTAATCACGTCACGCTGATTCAATGTCCCGCAATTGGATCAGTGTACCGTCTGTCACAGGAGGCGGGACATTGTTACTGCAGCCGCCCAGGCAATTCAATGCACAGCTCCGTGACACACGGAGATCACCGCACTGTCGGGCGGGAGGAAAGGAGGAGGGAGGACGGAGGACAGAGGACGAACCAGGAAAACACCGGTGCAATGGGCGGCACCAGGGGGCGGATCCCCGCACAGGCCCCGCCCCCATTTTCGGCAAGATTTTCCTTTCAGCAATTTGCCGAAAACACCATCTTCGGCCGATATGTTTCGGCGGCCGAAATTTCGGTGCATCCCTAGTTTTTACAGTTCTTCAGTTACTTCCTGGTTTCCAGGCCTAGGCAAATTTCATACTTTCCAGGAGTCTTCAGGAAGGGAAGAGGGGTTTTCTTAGCCAAGCACACCCCCCTGCCTGCATGCCTGAACTAAGGGCAGATGAACTCCAGAAAGTAAATGCTACATTAATTAACTGCCCTTATTCTAGATGGCCACAGCCAGAAATTCTAGGGGGTGTTTTTCAAAGGGATTTCTCAGCAAAATAATGCATGGAGACATGGATGGATGGATGGATACGTTTGCTTTCAATATTACAAAATAAATAAATAGTATGTTTGGTTTGTGGTGCTCTGATGCAGCATAGTTCTGTTTTAATGATGAGTTGATAAAGTTTAGTCTGGCAGAAATTCCTACTAACACTAAAATAGCAGGTAAAAAGCTGCAACAGTCGGCCCTGCAGGACCATTTTATGGCTTTCAGAAATATTGCTGCCAACAGTAACAGGATTTTCCGAGGTTTCAGCAGGTGCAGTAGGAAGATTTTTAGGCTTGGATAATTTGTTGCTGGAAATATTCCAGGCATAAAAAACTAACCAACTATACTAAAGTGTTGGATTCACTGCATAATATCCATTTAGCTTGCAGCAGAGACAGTATTTAGAATTGAATAGGCTAAATTTTAAAGCTGAACAGGTAAATGTATACTTCCAAAAACAAAAAGCAGACAAAAACTAACTAGGCATTTATGTTCCAAACAAAATAACTGATACTTGAGTTTTTATTCTAATCTTCATATAATATAAATTAGCAAACTTTGAAGCTGCCTATTTTCGGTTCCCAAGACCACCAAAACAGCCAAAAGGAAGAGACAATCCCACAGCCAGGAAAATTAATTTATGCATATCATTGTTCTTCCTTGGTTACTTTTCCCTGGAAACATCGAATGCATTACAATCCTGAATATTATCTGCTGAATAAAAACTGCCAACAGATAAGACTTAACTACTCTGGTTACTTTCTAATCCTCCATTTTTCTTAAACATGCCTGAAATGTGTCCTATACAGGACTGAACAAATACTAAGGAAATAATCAGTAATCAATCTGAACAAGAACTAAGGAAATAATCAGACCCAAAAGTCATGCCAGTCTGCCAGATATGAAATTAATGAAACCACTGAAACAAGTCAGATTCAGTTTCTGCTCCATGAATTTAAATCAGCCAAATACTAGACAGGGCAACTCGAGGAAAACAAATTCTAATCCAGGGTCTGGCTGTCAGTCATTCTTTTTGGACACTAAACACATGCAGGAATTTGATTCTTTACAGTACACTGTAAGTGCATGCTATTCAAGTGAATATGGAGACACTGAGCAGAATATGATGGGAACTGAAAGGACCACCCTACCCCATGAGAGAATTAACAAGGCTGTACTTACTGGCCTCAGTCTGTTTGTTGCCTGGTTGTCCTAACTGGGCAGATTTAATTGCCCGGAGCCAAGCTTAAGATGTAATGTTTACTGTACAACTTATTCAAAAGTTTGATGTACATTTTACCATAAATAAATACTTTGGCGATTGTCTCCTAAGGCTGTACCTTGATTAAACTAGAACCCCAGCCAAGTAGCTAAACACACAGTTAACATTTATAAAAGTTAGATGTTTTACTCAATTTTTTTCCATTATATTGTGCCACTCTTGGGATTCATGCATTCAAACCACACTATACACTCAGAGGCTGATATCGCCTGTTTACAGACTTTATCATCCTGGGTCATTTTACTGCCTCCAGCTGCCAAATTAAGCTATGAATAATAATCACTACACTGCTAGGCATTTCCCTATGCTCTAACCTGTCCAAATAACCAGCCCCCAGCACCTGAAATGTTGCTATGTTCTTGCAATGCAACATAAGCACACTTTCTGAACTTCGGAGGAGTATTCTGCACAAAGCTGAACATATCTTCTTACATGCACCACCTCTTTAGAACCCTTAGCATGCAACAGGTGCGCTTAGACAAGTTCATTATCACTTCATTTTACCAACATCATGACTTCATCTCCCTGTCTTGGCTCTTCTCTCATTAAGGAGTACAATCCTTCTGGGTCTCCTAATTTCTAACACAATTCTCTGATAGGAGGGCTTCCTGGTCAGTAATGCACCTTTTGGGGTTTTTCAGGATAAACAGGAGAGCACACTTTTTTTCCCCACTAACCCACTTTGGTTTTAAACGCTGTTCTGTGACTGAATTAGTCGCAGCTTTTATTTTATTAGCAGTGTGGAAGACCACCCTAACCACTTCTAAAAATAAGACCTTGGGGGGAAATTGCAAGGTCTTTTGAATATCATCCATGTCTATGTAGAAGATAGTGCAGTCTCTGGCACAAGGTTTATTTATATTAATAGTTTAAGAATATAGATGACTATTTTTACCTTAGTTCTCAATAGTAAATGTATATTCCCTAAAGTTTCCTGGCAACCTTCGCATTCACTGGACTGCAAAATGTAGTGCACAATTTGGTTTGCCATAATTAATGGTGCATATAGTAGAAGCTTTGAGAAAACCAAGAAACCAGCTCATGTAAACATTGTACATAGCAACCGGGGAGGTCACAGCTTGAGTTAACCTTATATTCTACATAAGCAAGAAACAAAAGACTCTGTCATGACAAAGCTGGCGATTAATGTCAAGCATATTTTCGCTCTCTTAAAAAGTCCAGAATAAAATAAGTCTCCTGAAATGAAACTTATTCCATGAACTAATATATTTTAAACAGTATTTTTAAATTTTTAAATGTAACATACAGTTTAACAAGAGGTTGGGGTCGATTTACTGAAAGCAGCCTTTTTTTTTTTAATTTGCGAGGGAGTTTCAGCAAAGACAAAATCATGTTGCAAAAGGGAACAGCCAATTTGCCTTTAGTAAATGAACCCCTCTATGACTCAAAATTTATTTAGGCAAAACATCCACATCTATGATTTCTAAATGTATTTTTTTTTTTTTTTACATAAAATTTACAGAAGGTGGCATTGTTCAGTGTATATACCATTCCGAGCCATGTTCGAAATCAGCTGTGGCAATATGGTCTAGAGGTTACGCAAATTATTACAATAGATGTCTAATCTGTTCTGTGAATATCAATAGTAGCAACTCTAGTACTGCTGTAGCTGAATTCAGAACCCTTAACTTTCATGAAAGTTCATGAGCTGAGGGTTGTAAAGGACTAAAAAGCCTTTATCATCCCCCTATAGATTGTTATAGGAGATGGATAAAACACAGTTAATCAGCATAATTGATTTAATCAGTGATACATTTACTGTTAAAAAATTGGCTTGTGCATGGCTAACTGTACCAACGAACATTCTCAGTGCATTTGATGGCTTGAGGAATGCTACGCAAAAGTACTTCAAAATTTAATTTGATTTTAACAATCGGTTTTGAAAAAGATTGAACTATACTGAATGGAAACCATATAAATGGTTAGAAATTAGTTCAAGAAAACAAATGTCTCTTTGGCCCACTAATGGTTAGAAAATTGAAGGAATGTTCCCAAATTGAAAACATATTGGGACATAATTCTTCTAGTGTATAGTCCATTTTAGTCCAGATACAAAGCCTTGAAACATTTTTAAAGTTATTTTTGAATATAAAAATAGGCAACAGTGTGCAATATTACATAAAAATTAAGCAAAAATATGAAATGCTACACTCTAAGGCTGTCTTGAATGTAGCCTGTGATAAAAACACACAAGCCTTATAAAAAGTGTGTATTTGACAGGAAAATACCTCTAAAATACACAAGAGAATTCTTACCTTCTCTTGTAACTGGAGTAAAGCAGCAAACGTTCCAAAGGCAAAATTGAGTTAAAAAAAAAAAAAGAAAAAAAGGAAGATACATTAATAAAGTATAAACAAGACAAAGGCAGATGGTGAGCTAAATAAATCACAAGATAACTCAAAGATTGTAAATTGTATATGTTTATTACAAACACAACAAGCGCAATGATGATTTTTAAGTCTTGTATTATAAAAATACAAAATAGTTGATTTCATTTATTATAAATTACTTGTGTATGTATGTAATAAACCAGCATTATGAAAATAGGAATGCAACAGATCTAGAAAGGTTTGGCTCCATAACCATGAAAGAAGATTTTGCATAATTCATCCTTTTTGTTTGGGGTCAATAAAAGGTAAGTGTTGAGAACAGAATGGAGGGTAGAATGTAGAATGGAGAATGTGTTCTGCTGGTGGATTACATACTCTTAGTTCTGATCACTTAAAAAAAATGCACAGATGCACAATGGGTTTTTGAATTGCTCATCTGGTGCCCATTTTGCCAAAACACAGATCTCACATGGATAGCCACAAATTGTCAAAGCTCTTTTTTTTTTTATGATTCTGCAAATCTAATGCTGGCCCTACAAATATTTCATATTCAGGCACACAGACAATTAGAGAACTCAGGGAAAGGAGGATTAGGAGACATGCAGCCTCCTATTAATATGTACAAGACTTTATAGGATGTTCCATTGAATTAGAGAAATCACTTGATTCCCCCATCCAGATGAAGAAAACACTGCCGACTTCTGTATTCTGATAGCTGGCACCCGCACAGCTACTAGAATGTCTGAACAGTATGTGCATCTAATTGGATGCAGTCACTGTTTGGATGAGAATTTGCTGTCAGGTGGTGCCAACAGTGCCACCAATGGCCTGAATTTTGCCCAATTCAGCAAGAATCAGCCACAGTTTGATCTGTGTATGGCTAGCTTGTGAATTAAAATGCTATTGCTCAGAAGTATTTTGAAACACTGGACTCGCTTTTCATTTTGTCCAACATTTTGTGTCAGTTTTCCCAGTTCCTAGCCCATGCAGTTCTGCAGGGAAAGGCCTATGGTAACTCAGTTACCTGGCAAAGTTGGCCACAAGGGTGCAGGGGTCCTACCCAAGTGCAATCCAAGAAACGGAAGGACTGAAGCTTTAGAAATGCTTGTTTTTATTTTAGCTGACAGATTTGTTCATTTTGATTGATAATTTTCCTAAATGTAAAAGCCGCTCATTATAATTGAATGAATATTCATATAACTTATTCCTTTACTAAGCCTATTCATATTACTGTTCTAAGTCCAGACTAGAAGATCAGATAACAGTTGTCAGATCTTATTCATACATTGTCACGTTACTGCAGTAGTGAAATGCATAGGTAACTGCATATAATAACTGAACGTTTTATTTAGCTCCGCTCATATTTGATACATGCCATTACATGTGGCGTACAGCCAAAAAAAATCACGCGTGAGTTCAGAAACATGGATGTTTCATCTCTCAAAAGGTACCAAAGCGTTGCATATTTATAGTGCATTTTCAAAATGCATATACATGAACGGGGTGAAGTTTTCTAAAGACAGGAAGAAAACAGGTATTAAAGGGCCTTGAGCTTTGAAACAAAAAGGGTATAAATAAATGAGTACCTCTGCTTGGCAAATGAGAACTATTGGTTTCCCGTTGCATGACCTTTAATTCCATCAGCTACAGAACGTTTATATTCATGCAAAATACTGTACATGTAGGTGTACCTGGCACAACACAGAGTGTGAATATGTATTTTGTCAGGTAACCCAATAGTTTGTTAAAGCATATCTAAACCTAGAATCAAAAATGTATATTTTGCAACTTATTAGACCTTTGACTGGGTGGTTGTTGCTTATTTTTCAGGTTAAAAACATTTTCAGCAAAAAAACAAAAATACACGCTGATCCTGCTAAAAAGCAGTGTCCTTGTCACTTCCTGTAAACAGAAAAGAAAGACGTCCAGCCTGTGTGACAACTGAGGCTCCCTCCATAGATACAACTGAGAAATGAGTGTAGATGCAAAAGAACAGGAATTGTGTTATTTGCAGAATACCAGGTGAAAATAAAGGGGGAAAAAGCCTGCACTCCCATCTAAAACCTGGAATATATTATATTTTTGTTTTTAGGTTTGTATATGCTTTAATTCAACAAACAAAAACAGCTTCTTCATGTATGCCATTGTTAAAAGATAAACAATCAATGGTACAGAAAACAAAAAAATATATGCTCCATAGTGATGGTGTATCCAGTCACACAAGTACTAATGTCTGCCCATCATCTGATATGGCATGACTTTTTTAAGTGATATTAAACCCCATTAAACCACTGATGGGGATTTTGGAGATATTAAACTGAAAAAATATTATGTAGATAAAATGTATTTGCATAAATGAATAGATTGTCTGAATGGTGCATTAAAATGAAGATTATGTCATGAATTCATTATGCTTTCATGCCAGCGTTATTTGCCATAACCATCTTTTATTTAAGTAATAAAACTTTTTTCCCCATTATTGGGTCAAGTAATGATTATAGCTTTGGGAAGAAAGCCACAAGTTTTATTTTACTTTATTCAAAATACTCTCCAAAATCCATCCACCACAGGACCCCCAAGCAGTGTTGGTGATAACCGGAGACCCTTGATCGGTGCATCCTTCACACACTATACATACATGCACTGTGGTCGGTGAAGTCATTTTTTCGAGTGCTGTTGACATGCTGCTTAACAACTGAAAATTGGAAGACAACGGATAAAACTTTCTAAAGTCTTCTTACTCAGTTTATCACCATTTTCAACAACTTGAAACAAGTTGCAAAATGATATCTATGATTTGGGTGAATAAAAGCAGATCCTCTCTAGATCTTTACTATCGATTGGTAGGTCTTGGTGTGTGGAGTGCGAATTGTTCAAAGAACACCTTTGGAGTCATTTGATGCCCTTGGGGGACATTAAGCGATACTGCCGAGCATGAGAGTGCAAGGCATGTTCTATTAGTGAGTGCATTTCTTAAGGGAGCGGTGAAACTGAACACGTATGGTGTGGTAAAAGATTGCTTCAAATCACTTCAAGATTATCTGTTCACTTTTGGAGTCTAATCACTTGGATGTTTCAAATTATTTAATTGCTTATGGACTTGAGTCTGAATTTATGGACACTTATTATTGATCACTTTTCTCACAGGGTGATTCTTTAGATATAGGAAATTAACTTCTAGTACAATTCTTTTCTTTAAAAGAATAGCCTAGGGTTATGCAAAATACCATAAAAAATAAATCAAAAAAAGAAACCACAGCATGAGAAAAGCAGCATAGATCACCAACAGTTGACAGAAAAACTGTCCAGAGAAGGTTAAAAAAAAAAAAAAAAAAAAAAAGGATCTTTAATGTTATTAACTGAGGAAGTAGGTACAGTTCTGAATGCAATTTCCCTATGACAGTTGGCAAATGTTTAAGGTGGTCATACATGGGTTTTTTTTTTTTTGTAATCAGCCAGTGGCTGAAAAAAAATTAAATTCTCAGAGCAACACAATCAAAGTGCCATTGTATTCTGACAGCGGGGTCTCCTGATCGGTCGGATTAAACAAAACTCTTCCAACAAGCCCATTCTCTGCTGTACTTACCAAATTTCGACCCATCTATGGACAGCTTTAGTTATTTACCACTTAAGCAAAGTATATTTTATTTAAAGAGATGAATAAGCATAGGTAAATTCAAAACACTGCAATATTGGGGAGACAACTGGTCTTTTATGAACAGTAGTTTCTGGCTAAGTGTAGCTTAATCTTCAAAGCACAGTAAAAATATATATGGATATAACATATCAGCAATAGCGTCTCTAGGACTAAGCACGAGTAATGAATTTATACATCTTCAGTTGCAGGACTGTCACTGTTGACCCAGATACAACTATCAAACATTACCAAATCATAGCTTGGCAAACATTCCAGTTACATAAACAATACCCACACTAATTTGCAAATCAAATTTACCCATCACAATTATGGAAAACCCCTTGTTAAAGTACTCATTGTACAAATTATATTTGTTGACCTTTGTATTGGGTTCTTCTTTATGCTGCACTGGAAAAACGTGCATGTAATCCTGTACATTTGCATCAGTCCTTACCCTCAAGGGGCTTACAATCTAAAGTTCCCATTTCACAGGCAATATACACCCACACACATTCTAGGGTCGTTTTGGACAGGACCCAAATAACCTACCAGCATGCCTTTGGACTGTGGGAGGAAAGCAGAGTATCTGGCGTAAACCCATGCAAACAAAGGGAGATCCATGAAGATAGTGCCCTGACTGGGATTCAAACTGGGGACTCAAGTGCTACAGTACAATCTATAGGGCATTATAAAAGAGGGCATCCTTCACTTAGTCCTTGCCTGATTCATTACAAAAAAAAAAAAAAAAAAAAAAGGTACTAATGCACCCACTAGATCTACGAGTAAAAATTACCCTAGAAAAACAAAAAAAAAAAAAAAAAAAACACAACAGTTAAAAGAATCATCAAATAGCAACGCTCCACCTGTTAAAATGATATATGTCACTTAAAACTCTATACCAGGACACCTTCACCTTGTTAAAGTCATGCATGCTGTATGTAAATAAAGCTAGAGAAGACTGTCTAAACAACAACTGCCCTACTTAACAGGGATATCCATAACGGATAGCCATTACCCAAATCCTGGATTGGTATCGATTCCAAAAAGTACCCAAATGTGGCATTAGCAAATAACTGTGTGTCAGTATAAAGCACCTTGTACCAACTCATGCTCACAATATGTCTGAAGAATGCCTGAAGCAAAACTAAGCAAATGAGGGGATGTGGGTTAGTAACCCAATCCTAAACCAACCACTAGAAGAACATCTAACTGAATAAGTGCGGACAAAAACTGATGGTGGCATGTCAAAAGCTGACCATGCACAGATCGAAATTGGCCCAGTTCAGTAGGGACTGGAAGAATTTTCATCAATGTGTGACCATCCCTGTTCCACAAAAGTTGATCATTTGATTGACTTCTGTTGAAGGTACGTGCTAGTCATTTACAGATCAGCGGTTACAGCTTGTGATCAGTTTGTTCTGACAGAGATGGTCCCACTATCAGAACACAAAATCGCAATGCTATTGAAAAAAAAAAAAAAAAAAAAAAAACCACCACCTATAACCAACTTGACATTGGCTTTTAAATGCCCAAGACCAGAGGCAGTCATCTTAGTCCTAGCTTAACTGCATATCAAGTCAGTGACTGTTTTTGTGCAAGCAGGATGGAAATTCAGACTTCTCAAGATGCAACCATGTTCTGGATAAGAGGTAACTAAGCTGTGATCCCAGGCTATGAATGACAGCCACAGAACTTGCATTTTTAAAAATCAAGCCAATAATGGTGGCACTCCTATTTTTATCCTCATAGCTTCCCTTTTAGCTCAGTTGCGCACTGTAAAAAGTCTGCCATTAAACAATAAGTAGCAAACCGACCTCTCAGAAGAGCCCTTTTTCTGCAAAGATGCACATGATGGGAGACCAGTCAACAGGAAGTAGATAGTGGTGACCACCTCTCTTCTTCCAGCTCCTACATTCCTGGATTGCAGCATTACTGCATCAGAACAGTTTTCATCCTGCAGCAATCTCATTCTGTGTATAACCAACTCTGACGACTAGAAGCACTTTGGCTGCTGGTAGAACCATGGCCTATGCTCAGAGTCGTTCTACCTCTTGCAGCTCAGCTAGTTCTTGTCGAAGTATACAGTAAATGGCATGCCTCGTCATGATTATACAATTTGTCACACAAACATAAGCAGACTGGTCTTTGATGGGTGCGAAAAACTTTTTGCTCATCTTAAATATATCAAAGACCTAGGGATAAAGCACCAAAACCTGCTTTTGAACGCAGCCATGACAGTGACAGAATGACACAAACATGCATTATGTTTACTACCTTTTTTGGACTTTCCTTTTTTAGGAGGTGAGAAAGGTCCCACTTTTCTTGCTTCTGTAGGAGAATGCCAGTGGCATAATAAAGATTTACATTTATATGGGATTTTAAAAGTTCTGAGGGAAGCTTAGTTTTACCGACATGGGATCAAAATGGTTAGTTTACTGACATGGGATCAAAATGGTTAGCGTTCTACAGTATGCGAGACCGTTAATGTACAGAATGGTCCAGGGAGCTAGGGAATACTATTAACACTCATATAACTGAGTGGTCACCAATCAGCTGCCAAAAAGAGACAAGTGGCTCTCCACTATATTTTTTGTCATTTCTAGCATTCTCCAAGCATGTGCTCAGTACTTTCCAAGTCTAAATACTTGCCACTTGACAGAGTAGATAAAAATTTAGCCTAAAACTACTTTTAAAAATTAGACATTTTGGTTATAAAGAATAGCGTTCACTAAAACTTTTCACCATTAATTTCCCTAATTGGTGTCGCTCACCAGCTCTTCTTATATTTGAGTGTGGCTCATAAGCAGGCAGATTGGGGACCACAGCTATACATCATATAATTATTTACAACATACTGTAAATGGAAGGATGGTCTGGAATTCATGATTGAAAGTGTCAGCGAGAGAGACCGCTTTGATGCGCTAGAAAGAAGAGTGAATCTGGTTGGCTTGTTGTGGACAAAATCAATAGTAATGGATCTTCCAAATCATGAAGCCCTTTGTCTGCTGCTATGGCAGCTCTGGGGTTAGAACAAAAAAGTTCTATTAAGAACACAGGGGATTCCGGGTAAGGATAGGTAATGTTGGTAACTGAACAACGAGAACATGTAAAAAGCGATCTAGACATGTGTCAATAGTTCACACTCAAATGCACTCAGTTTTAATAGTGAACATATACAGCCATGACGGTGTAGTGTTATTTTAGGTAAACGGACAACATTCTAGTTGTTTTTAAATCATGCAATGATAGACTCACACTGATACTCAAGTGAAAGCACATTACCTGTGTTGCCAGAAGCGGTCTAGTGTCCTCCACATCGATGACTACATCACGGGGAGGGGCAGACAAGATTGCAACTGAAAGAAAACAGATATGACTAAGTGTAGTAACCCATTGCAAACAATGACTATCTTTCATTAGTCACAGACTGCCAATAGTGGATAACTGACTGGTGACACGATGGCTAGCCTATGCATTGCATTATATCCAATGGTGAAGCGCTTCCTATGCATTGTAACCTGGCAAAATCAGATACCTGACTGGCGTATAAATTGTTGCACTTTGTTGGTCTTCAAATTCTTTTGATTAAAAAGCCCTTCCCAGTTAGCCAAAATTATTCAACATATGCAAAGAGTCTTCTCTTCAGCACCATAGGCCACTTTAGATAAGACTTGCTTTTTATTTTTTGAATATTCTAACTCTAAATGCAGAATAATCAAACTTCCAGAGAGCAGCTGGAACAGAAATGACTACTTCTAGGCAGGAAAAAGCCCTTGTATAAACATTCCCTTTGCCACCCTTTCGTTTTTGTCAACTGCAAACTAAAACTCTTGCACATTGCAACTGTGTCCCTGTCATACATAAAAGAAAAAAAAAAGTGACTTATTGATTACATTCAGACTGAAACACCAGTGCATGTCAGAGCACTCAGCAACTTTTCCCAAGAAACCTCTACCTGAAGGAACTCTGGTGAAAAAAAAAAATCAAATAGTAGGATGGATTTCTTTGGCCTATCACTATTGTTATCCTCTGAGATAATCCCGTGCCAGGCAAGTCAAGCTTATTTATTCAGTGGCAATAAAATATGCATGCATGGATGACCTATTAGTAAGAAAGGCCTTCAGGCATCTTCCTTGGGCCTAGACATTCAAACACCATCTAAGCCAACTTTTTACAACCAAAGTAAAAAACTGAAATAACCAATGCTGGAAAAATACAACTGAGTGTATTTTTACATTCCTAACATGCCCAATGTGCCCCAAGATTCCACATTTCTTCACCCAGAACATTTCCCGCTATAGGCTCCAGTGACTTTACTGCTCTTTCATACTGCTGAAACTATATACTAATCTGCCATGAGCACTTCCCAAAATTGTCATGGTGAAACTACATAAATATTTGAAAAATGCAGAAAAATTAGCTTTTTTCAATAGACAGCTTTTTTTAACATACTGGGAAACAACAAACATCTCTTCTATTTTTATGACAAACAGGAAAGCATCATAAAAGCAAACTGTTAAAATTAGTTTATTATTCAAGGAAAAAAAAAAAAAAAAAAAAAAAGACAAGAAAGCTGTGTGAAGATGAACAACCATACACATGACTGAGAAAATCCCCATTTCCGTACCTCTTAACTCTGCGGCTTCTTCTGGTTTTGTAATGTATGGATCGCACCGGAAATTTTCCAGTAAATCAATAGTGCACTGTCCTACCACCGGTTTTCTTCCAAAGGGTCTGTGGTCAATCACTTTAACAATTATGGGAGGAACATACATCTCTTCTTTTGGTAGAAGCTACAGAAAAAAATCCACAAGTTAAAAGAATATAGTAGTCCATGGTAAAACATGATGGAAAATGTTTTATAAGACACATCTAACTTGTTAAAGTTATGCATCCATATTTTAAACAGGTGTTGCCTGAGTCCTGATCTGAATCTAAATGAAATTCTGTGGCGTGATCAGAAGCAGGCAGCTCAAGCAAGCCTGAACTGCAACCGTGTACTGTCTACAGCAGGTGTCTCAAACTGGCGGCCCTCCAGGTGCTGCGGAACTACAAGTCCAATCATGCCTCTGCCTAGGGGAGACATGATTTTAACTGTCAGCCTTACTATGCCTCATGGAAATTGTAGTCCTGCAACAGCTGGAGGGCCACCAGTTTGAGACCCCTGGTCTACAGAATGGACCAAAAGGTCACCAACATAAAAGCCTATGGGACGGAGGGTGGTACTTATAATTAGGGATGGGCAAATGGTTTGGCCCGAGCATAGCTTCGGGCCAAACTTTCATTGTTCTGGTGTTCAGCAAATAGCCGAACAGGTTATTCAACAGTTTGTTGCGCGCCACACAGTGCCCAATCATGACTCTGACAGTGCTCAGTCAGCATGACTTTATCAAAGTAAAGTATTCTTTCAACAGCAGACATTTTCAGTGTGATTTTGGCATGGAGAGAGATAGAACAGGGCTCTGTTCAGTGCCATTAATTAGTGTGCTATACTGTGCTATTTTGCTTCAATGGTCAGTGTAGAACATTAGTTTAGAGTCAGTTTAGGGATAGTGTGAGTGTGTAGTGAGGAGGACCATCATTCAGCTTTGCATAATTTGCAGTCAGAGTAGGGACAGCTTATATAGTTTGTGTAGTGTAGCGAGACCGTGTCAGTAATTTTGACATTAGTGTATAGCTAGAGTAGGGACAGTTCAGATAGCATCAGTGTAATGATGGTTGAACACCATCTATTTGATTGTGTTACTGTCAGTTTAGCACCATTTACTTCTGTGTGCCTTACTGCCAGTAAAACGCCATATAGTTCTGTGCGTCACTGTACATTTGGCGCATTATATTGCGGTATATTATAGTGCATCCGTGGAGTGTGTGTGTGCTGTGAGTACGCAAAATAAAAAGTGCACCAAACACCTCTTTGCATTGATTAAAGTGCATCTACATACAGATTTCAACTTCTTCTTTACATTTGCTTATAAGCACTGCCCCCTCCCAATAATGTCAAGGAGAGACAGACATTTCCTTGGCATTGTAAGGGGGCCAGCAACAAATGTGTCCACAGGCAAAGGTGGACGTGGTGGCAAGTCCTTAGGCAGGGCATAATTTCCTCTCTTAAGTGAGTTTGCTATCCAACCACAGCATGCAGAGGAGGTGGTGGACTGGCTTACTAAACCTTACTCATCCTCCGCCATGCAAGCGGAGACAAGTGTGCAATCCTCTGCAGTTGCCAGAGTGGCTAAAGCTGCCTCCTTGTCCACATCTATTTCTGTCCTAGCCCCAACATCAGCCATGGAGGAGTCAGTTATTTTACCACAGTGTCATCCACTTGCTCCTTGATGATGTCCAGCCATTACTGGATTCAGATGTTGGTTCTAAGGTTGACAGGAACATGAGCCTAGAGAGAGGAACACTGGTGGAAAAATTGGCATTCATGTTCCCCAAGCCACAGCATATTGCCAAGTTGTCTCCAGTGGTAATGATGTAGTCACTGATGCGCACAGGAGGAAACTGAAGGTGAGGCGGGGCGGTGCAACTCCTCCTCCTCCATTTCCATTGTTGGACAAGGCAGTTAGCCGTAAAATCCACCTTACTGCGGACATATGGTCTAGCAAGCATGGGCAGGGACAATATATTTAGTTCACAGCACACTGGGTAATGCTTCTTGCAACTGGAAAGGATGCAAGACAGGGCTTGGTGCTGCAGCTTGTTGTGCCCTCGCATCTCCATACAGCTGGTGGTGATGATGCCAGACCTATCAGCTCTAGTCCCTCCTCAGCCACCTCCATCCCCTCCTCTGCAGAATTGTCTTATGAACATCAGGTACATCAGGAACCCCTAAGCGTTCAAAGGGCTATTGCCAGAGTCAGACTAAAAGGTGCCATGCAGTGCTTCAGCTGGTGTGTTTAGGGGACAGGAACCACACCAGAGCAGAGTCTTGCAGCTCTGCAGGGACAGGCCCAGAGGTGGTTCACACCACGCCAGCTGGAGCCAGGAATGGTGGTGTCCGATGGCTCAAACCTCCTGTCTGCCCTAAGACAGGGAAAGTTAACACGTGTTATGCCAGGCACAGGTCCTCAATTTGGTGGTGCAACATTTCCCAAGTACGTACCCAGGGTTGCAAGATGTACTAAAGCCAGTGCTCGAATTCCACCTGCCCATAAACTGCCTGATTTGTGACATGCCCACCAGGTGGAACTCGACTTTGGGAATACATGCAGCAGAAGGCCATCAGCGAGTACCTGTGCCAGTACAGCACGGCGACAGGCTGCTTTTTTTCCCCCACGGCAATGGCTGATCATTAAGGATGCATGCACTGTATTGTCACCATTTGAGGAAGCCACAAGGATGGTGAGTAGTAACGACCGTGCAAGCATCAGTGACACAATCCCTGTTGTGTTGCTGCTGGAGCAGACTCAGCATGGCATTATGGACAGGGCACTGGAGGCAGAGCAACAGGAGAAAGACAAGGACTTCGTTTCCACTCAAGGCCCACTTTATCCAGACACCATCATTCCTATGTCACAGAACACACAGGAGGAGAGAGGGGAAGAGGAGGATTCTGGCACTTTCATAGGTTTTGAAGAAGACGACGACATGCTTCAATCTGGAAGCGATGGCTTTCCAACCCCAGGACCCTTGGGAGTAGTACGTGGCTGGAAGGAGGAAGTTCCAGATGCTGTCATCCTGAGTGACCCCAAGGAGTCTGCAAATTTGAGGCGCATGGGCAACCTCATGCTTCAAAGCCTGTGAAAGGACACAAGAATATGTGGCATAAAGGAGAAGGATGATTACTGGTTGGCAACCCTCCTTAATCACTGTTATAAGGGGAAGGTCTCAGAACTCCTCCCGTCCCCACAGAGTGCAAAAGATAAAATCTCAAAGACTCATTAAAGAGAATTTTATTGAAAGTTTTTCCTGACTCCAGTAGGTTAGTGTCATGGAAAAAACTGTTTTGAGTGTTGATCAAGAGAAGCGTCGGAGAAGGCGTCCACCTAAATGAGACATTTTGGAATTTTTTTTTTAGTCCTCGCCGCCCATGGCTGTCAGCTTCCACATCCCATCAGCAGCGTCAGCATCACATGGTGCACGATTATCTCAGGGTCAAAACAGAGATAGAGAGCTTTCCAGCTGACAATCCACTAACTTACTGGGTCATGAGAATAGACCACTAGCCAGAACTTGCCCAGTATTCAATTGAGTTGTTGGGCTGCCCTGTATCCAGCGTGCTTTCAGAACGGACATTCAGTGCTGTAGGAGGTTTCATTGCTGATCATAGAACGCATCTGTCTGAAGACTCTGTAGACCGTTTGACTTTTAGAAAAATGAATCAGTCCTGGATTACCAGCTATGAAGCCCCCGATGATGATGTCACTGGTTAAGTCTTTTTGGGATGTGGAATTGCTGCAGGACTTTAAGGCTGCCTAGCTTTGAGGGTGTTCAATCATATCATCTGGAAGAATGTTTTTGGTATAGGTTTCATGGGCACAATTAACACTCAAAGACCAATTTTTCAGCACCTGTTTGACAGTTGCATATCATTGCATTTTTTTTACAGCAAGGCCAATTCTTGCTTTCATTAAGATTACCTCTATAGGGTTACGGCGGGAAGGCATCACCGACACCCAAAGACGAATTTTTTTATGTAACCGTTACTTCTATCCAAAGTCAAAGTGACATCAATTTTGTTTGGGAGCCACGTCGCAGGACCGTACAATTGTCGGGTAAAGTGACGCAGTGCCGAATCCCAAAAAGTGTTCTGGCCAGGAAGAAAAATCTACCGGGGCTTAAGTGGTTAAACAAATCAAAAAAAAAAAAAAAAAAAAAAACTGCTCATTTAAAAATTACGTTTTTCACAAACTTTTTTTTTTTTTTCTATTGATACATCTCCCCCAGGGCAAGACACGGACCCCCAACACCATTGTATGCCCAATTACTTGCATACAAGCCTTCAAAATGGGCACATTTGATTGTTGACGTTCGGGCCCCATTGACTTTCATGGGGTTCGTTACTCGGGTCAGAACTTTCGCTGTGTTCGAAAGTTCTGGTGTGAACTAAACAGGGGCCCATCCCTACTTACAACAGGCAAAAAAAAAAAAAAAAAAAAAAAAAAACTGTACAGCACACATCTAGAAATAACAAAAAACAATAGGAGGGAGTCCTGTCAAAATTATCTTATCTACAGATTGAAGGTTCACTAGTATGCTGCTTATTGATGTGGAACTGCACTCTCTCAATCTACATGGACTTTTTTTAATCCTTATGCAGCTAGCATTAGTAAATGGGTAGGAATGTACAGTATATCTTATTTACTTGCTTTAAACTTTTTACATTTCTTCGGGCCTAGGTAAATGATGTCCTCAGACATCCCAGGAGTCCTCAGAAGGGGAAGGATTTTCCCAACTAAGCATGCATGCCTTAGCTAAGGGAAGATGGATACCAGGAAGTGAAGGATACACGAATCATCTGCCCTTTCTTATGATGGCAATAGCTAGAAATGCTAGGGGGTATTTTTCAATGTGATTTCTAAGAAGAAAAAAAAAGAAAAAAAACAAGCATACATGGAGACAAGGATGAATGGGCGAGTTTTGAATATTAAAAATGAATTAAAATAAGTGTTTTTGGTTTGTGATGCTCAAATGCAGTGCAGTTGCACTTTTTAATGAAACATAGTGAGAAATCTGATGGCTATTATGACCACTGTTGATTTCAGTTTTGTTTTACTGTCTGGCCTGAAAGAATTTTGTATAAAACGAAGAGAAATGTGCCGGCATGTCAAGCAGACAATAAGCATTTTAAGAAGGCAAAGACAGCAGTAACAATCTCCACATACAGTATCTCAAAGAAGTGAGTACACCCCTCACATTTTTGTAAAATTTTTATTATAAAAAATTGAGTCTAGACCTAAACCCAATGGAGCATCTGTGGGACATCCTAAAATGAAAGGTGAAGGTTTTCTAACATCCACCAGCTCCATAAAAGGTCATAAGAGAAGCAATTGGGACAGGATCTGCAATGAAAGGGTCCCATGTGCAGACAGTGTCATAATAGAGTCTGATGCTAAAAGTTCTCAACTGGCCAGAAAACAAATGTCCTGTTACTAGTATAAAATAGAATTAACCCAATGGCTGGGGTGACCAGGCCACCCAACATCTATCCTATTAATCCAGAAGTGTGCCAATCTTCCTCATTCAGCTTCATTTTGTGATAAACTACAGTAGCACGGGAAAGGAATAGAACTTCTTTCAGGTTTTTACTGCTATCCAGGGCTCTCATGATGGAAGATGAAGAAAAATCTCTCTAGCAGAGTCCCAGACAGAAAAAAAAAAAAAAATAATAATCTTGGAGGGATATTAACCCTTCCCCACTTTACACTTATAAACAGCCCTGTGTCTTACCACTTTCATGAAGAGGACAGAGCTGGAGAAGTTAGGGGTCTTTTTGAGGTTTTTTATCATTGCAGTTTGGATAATTTCCCCACCGCACTCCACAACGAGGCTTGGAGAGGTGACCGATGCCATCTGGTAACTCTTCATGTTGCGCAATCCCCAGGTAAGTATCTATTTTATACAATAAAAGGTATTGTAAGCCACTGTGACTGTTCCAACACTTAAACTACATATTGAAAATAATATTTATTCGCATCAAGAGCACACATATCAGAAAAATCAAAACTTGTTTCAATTGTTTGGTAACAAGGCACGAGATATAGTGCAGCAAAACACAGTGATATGCCATTACCCACAATAACGTTGTGACTTTTTAAACACTATGACATAATTGGTTGAAATGGTTACGGATCAACACTTATAATCATGAATCACTGTTAAAAGGTCATTTTTAATAAAATGTTGTCTTTTCTACTCAAGTAAATGAAAGGGCTCATTTGCATAAACCTGCATTTTTCCGCACTGCACCAAAGCTTATTTGAGATCTTCGCCAGTCTCCGTACTTTAGGCCAGTTGTCGCTTCATGACGTTTCAAAGTAAAAAATCCAAACAAAAAACAAAACAAACATGCTGGCTGGTGTGAACAAACCCAAAGTGTTAAAAAAAAAAAGTTACAACTGTTAAAAAGAAGTCACACAGTATGCCTGTGTGTACTGTAATACTTGTTGACCAATTCTGCCTACTGCCATTTTTTTTACTTTCAGCTTCTGCATTGAAACATTTTTTTGACACCATGGGGATTGTATTAAATGTACAGTACCTGTGCCATTAGAGCAGTTACCCTTAAAGTATGTCATAGTCCCCCATGCCCCCAGCCAAGTCTTAAGCTGGCCATACACATGGAGTTTAACAGATTCCTCCATCTATGCTACAGTGTGGATGGACAAAACTTCTGCTGCGGCTGTTGTGTATGGACAGCTGGCTCCACCACCTACCTGAACAGCCTCTGCATCAAATAGGGTGCAGGTTCTGTTCGGCTGATTATTTCCTCCAAACGCCTTCAATTTAACCAAGGGATGTTGTGTGGGAGGCAGTCCACATGGCCAACCACTGAGTGAATTTTGGCTAGTTCATCAGAAACATGCCAAAATTTTAACCGTTCATGGCCAGCTTAACATTCACGTGTTCCCCCATTCAAGACATGGCTTACTAGATCACCAAGCTGATCAAAATGTTCTCAGCCAAACCCGCTTATTCACGCTTCATTCTCAGCCATTACTATGGAAAGCTCTGGAGTATGAGTCAATACTGTGGACTAAATCTCCACTGGATTATTCAAATGGGTGTGCACAGAGAGCCCATGTGGGCCTGCCCAGTAGGATTTTGACAAGCAGCTGTGAGATCTAGTCATTGATATGGCATTTGAATCAGGGACAGGTGAATACAACACAAAGGGTGGTAGTTTAGAGGTTTCTACATAAAAAATTGTAACTGCAGCAAAGTTTACATAGTAACTTGTATTTGTCTAAATGCTAGGGTATGCTTTGGATACTCATCTGAAATGGGTCACTTAAATGAGTGGTAAAACATCTTCAACATTACAGAACATGTCCAATTAAATGGGAGTCACTTGTACTATGCTAGCCGTTTTCTTGTGTGCGCATTTTGTTTTTGCATACACTGATGTAAAGCTAATGAACCACACCACAATTTAACTTTAAGCCCTAAAGGCTTTTTCATTGTAGATTCATGCTAGCAATTGCAAACTGAATGTTATGAGACAAGATTTGACCATCTCAAAATGTATGCTGGTAGAACTGGAGCTGCAGAAATGTTGAACTCCAATACAAAGACTTCTGGAGTTTACATTTAAAATAATAATACCAAGAACACTCCACATGATATAATGCAAGTTTATTTTTGTAAATTGATTTGATATCCCCCCAATCAGTATCACAGAACAGAACGTATTCAATACCTTTCTCCTATGTATGTTTATGTACAAAACAATTGAGAAAAATGACGGCCATAAATAAAGCTTCTCACATAGCAGACCTACATGTGCTTACCTCAATGGCAGTGAGTTGAACCACCGGACGGATTCCTTGAGGTACCATGTAGAGTTTTGGAGCTCTCTGGGATGGCAGTATTGGCAGGTTGGCTCCATCCTATCAAAGTAATTCACAACCAGTTACAGAAGGTTATATAGCAGTATTTGTGTGCATGGCCATGTTTCTATTTTTTACTTCCTGACTTTGCATGGTGGAGGTACTGTAGAACCAAGCTTTGGAACTTGACATAAAGCACAGCAATTGTTCCAGGGAAAAATGAGCCAACATAGGTGTGCGCAGCCTATTGAATTAGGCTAGATTCACACCTATGCATTTTTAGTGCTTTTTGCAGATTTACACTACAGTCCATTCAACATGGTTTCCTATGGAACACATTCTCTAGTGCAAATCTGCAAAATGCAAAAATCACTAAAAATGCATAGGTGTGAATCCAGCCTTAGGGTGTGCACCCCAAAGCTTGTACACACAACCTCAGCGGCATGGGACAGTGAATATTTAGGAAGTGCTCTGTGCTAAGTGACTTCATGTTCATTCACAAACTGAAGCATAGTAAACACAGTTTACCATGCTTCAGGTTTAAATTCATGCAGTGAGTATGTTCACTTAGAAAAGGAAGGGGTTGGTAAACATATTTAATATCACCTTCCCCTGCTCTGCATCCTGAAACATCTCCCGCAGCAGCTGGTGGAGTGAAGGGAAGCCAGCAGCACTGCGGGGTGGGGGAGCCGGGAAAGTAGGGGGAATTAGCACTGCATGTGGCGATTAAGGTGTGCCAAGGCACACCTCTCTGAGCATGCTTATGTGAGCCATTCATGCTCATAAAAAATATAAATATTTTCCAGTGCCATTATAGTTTGGTACAACCCTTTCGGTCCATTTTGAGTTATTACCAATTAAAATCAACAATAAAAAAAACTAATAATGCAGGAGAAATATACTATTGGGTTGCACTCAAAATTGACATACAACTGCAGTCACCAAATTGGTCTTTGTGTAGAGGTGGGGTGAGCGTGGAACACCAATATTCCTACAGAGGCACCATCCCAGAAGATATATGTAAATATATATAAAAAAAAAAAAAAAAAAATAATAGAGCGGTACTCTAATTGTGCCTCAGAGTACAAAAAAATTGAAAGACAATATAATTATACAAAAAAAAAAAAAAATATTTTCTAAAAAAAAAAAAACTAAATTTTAGATACATTACAATCTTAATAATTCAATTTAAGTTCAGGGATATGCTAGTTCCCAGCAGGTTATACAGAAAATGGCCTACGCGTTTTGTGAGCGATTCCGCTTCAGGGCTTCGAAGATAGCAGATGTAAGCATTGTGAGAATTCTACAAATAGAGTGTTGATGAATGTACCATATATCATAACATTAATGTAAACATATCTATGTTGATTGCATCATTATGTAATCTATTTATCTTTACATTTGTCTTTGCCTCACCTGTCCAACTGAGCCAGCGTTCTCCATTTGCAGTCTTTTTTGGTGAGTTGAGGGGCATGCCATGGACATTTTGCACTCTATTTGCTACATAGTTATCTGGTTTTATCCATTTTGACCTTTTGCATTTAAGTAATTTTATGTAAAAAATGTTGGTAAACGTTTGGGTATATATAGAAAATATGACTATGTTTATATATTTAATATCTTTTAATGTGGCATAGGAATTTTATCAACATCTGTGGCAATGTTTATATTTTCTGATGTAAGCGTATGTAAAGACAAATAGATTATATTGATTGCATCATTATGTATTTACATTGCATGATATATGGTACATTCAACACTACTTGTAGAATTAACACAACGTTTACATTTCTGCTATCCTCAATGCCCTGACGAAGCAGAATCACCCGCGAAAAGCGTAGGCCATTTTCTGTATAACCTGCTGGGAACTAGCACATCCCTGAGCTCAAATTGAATCATTAAGACTGTAATGCATCTTAAATTTTGTTTTTTTAGAAACTTTTATATAATTATATTGTCTTTAATTGTGTCTCAGATGAGAACAAAAAATTGAGAGTCCCACTTTGTTCTATTATTTTTTTTAAATAGATTTACACCAGATTAGTCATCTCTACCCTGTGTTGACCATTTGGTGATTATGCAACAAATTCACATGTGCTAAAATATCACAGAACTTCACCCCAAACACCATTCCACATGCAGCCTAAAAGATCAGCAAAATCTAATCATATACAAAAAACAAAATATAGACCAATATGCCATGAAGCCCTAATTCTTATTCTCTATAAATAATCTTGAGACCTTGTCTTTTAGAATGAGTTCTGCAGCAACCAGGATGTCCCCGCAGTGTTTGCCAGCCTTCATGACTGGATACCACAGGAGTTTTGGTGTAATGTCGACAGGGGTCAGTTTTACAAGTGGTGGGCACAAACTCCTTCCGATAAATTCATCTTTTCCCTGAAACAAAACAGCACACAATATACAAACGATAAAATAAAAGATGGAGAAATGAATAAACCTTCAGAATATGGACGTATACATACCACTTGATCGTTGTCAAATATTTCAATAACTACATTGGGTGGATTATGAGCTACTGCCTGCGGATCTCCATAGATTTCAACTTCATTGAAGATCAGGGTTTGGTCCCATGTGGGGTTCAAAGTTGAATGCATTATCTCTGTAGTTTTACTGCGGTGGAGGAATGATACATGTGCATAGGGATCTAAAACAAAGAAAAATAAATTAAATCTGTTCCTCTTTGATATAAATAATAATAAAAAAAATGGCTAGCTCTTGCCCATATTTCTTATGTCATCCCTCTATAGAATTGTGCTGAGCTGGAGGTATATTAACTATAAAATGTGGTCAGCATTCGTCAGTCTATATTTTCATTACAAGTTAATGGCCAATCAAACAACCAATGCTGTTTTTGTTCCATAAATACAGAAAGCACTTGGCAGTGCAGTATTGGCACTCCTATCAAAGGAAGAGACTTGTAAGCAATGTTAGTTGGACTGTACAACATAAAAGCCAAACTAAAGTAAAAAAATATGAACAGGCAGGCTCTTCATTGCAGAATGAGACATGCAATGACGCCTCACAGGCGTCAAATCGGAGTGGCGGCGAGTAATTATGGCTTTAGTTCCACTTTTATACAAGGATAGGGATCTTTCTTTACCGTGGGACAAGTTTCAAATCTTATCGGACTTAACTAAAAATAAACTCTCACTTTTTGTATAAATGAGGACCAAAATACACTCCTAGTAACCAATTTAATGTTTACAGCAGTTAAGCATGTGAAAGCATTGCAAAAGTCAGGGCAAAGCACAGCACGTTTCTGAAAGGCTTCCCCCTGCCTGATATATATACACACACAATACCATAGATCCAGTGTTGCTCCTGCCCCGGCTGCAGCCAGATAGAAACTTAGCATGTTGGGGTATGAGGGAGCATGTTACCCCCTCCCATTACTTAGGTCAAGCAGCCAATCACTATCCCACAGCACTGCCACATAGACTGAGGGTGATGTTAGGATTGCCACCTCATCCCTTTAAACCCAAACACATATGAAATACACAGGTTCTGAGGCTAATTTAATGCAGATAAGGCATAGAGTTGAATTACCACCTTTATCAGCCACAGAACCTGTGTAATTCATAGGTGTTCAGTTTTAAATGGGATGAGGTGGCAACCCTAGGTGATGTCCCTACCTCCTAGTCTCAGCCAAATGATCACATTGAACTCCAGTGGCAGTAGGAGTAGCACGGGATCACTGGTAATGTCAGTATAAGTATAGACAGAGGCTCTTAGGAGCACACTCGTTTTTGAATTTTGGTAGCATGGAGAATGATTTTTATTTCTGCCACTGAGGAACATCACCATTTCTGTTGTCCTGCTCATAACTGTTACAAAAATGATCACCATAAAAATAACAAATTGATTAGATTACAAATTGTCACCATAAAAATTGATGGGGGATGTCATCCAATGGGCACACCTATTACATTGACAGCTGTCAAGAAGGGGATATCATATCACTTTGAATACATTTTCATTAAAGTGCTTCTAAAGCAAAGCAGTTTTTACCCGAATGCATTCCCTGTATAAAAAACAAAAACAAAAACAAAAAAACCTCAGAAGTAGAATCGCCAGCCCCCTCCCTAAATACCTACCATCCAGCGCTGTGCCCGTCTGCAGAGACTCTCTCCCTGCTCTCGCAGCACACAGAAGCTATTGTCATCAATCAAATCCTGTGATCAGAGAGTGGGGAAGGGGGCATGCCCGAGCTGTGCATGAATATAAAGATGCATGCAGCTTGGCTCAGGAGCACACCTACATGTGTGCCCCCGATAGCACACAGCTTACGTTGGGCTCACACTCAGAAAAGAAGAGTGTACAGTGCCAGCAGGGGACCCCAGAAGAGGAGGTAAGAGGAGTGTTTTTTTTAAACACAACTAAGTTACTAGCGTGCCCCTGGGACAGGGAGTAAAGCCATGTATACATGGGTTGAAATCTGCGGGTTCAGCAGGAACCGGACAACTTTCGGCCCGTGTATACAGCTATCTGTTCTACAGAAACTGGTCTTACAGCTGGCTTCTTTCAAATGGGCATGCTGGAAAACCAGTAACCACCAATGGCTGACAGCTCTGATCATTTCTGGTGGAGGGGGGTGGTCAGAATACAATAGTACAGTGGGGGAGATCACCACACCAACATAGGTTGTGTTAGTACAGCAATCTTTCAATTTTCTTTTTTCGTGTTCAGGCTTATAAAAAGGGAAATCTCCCCGACTAGGAAAACCCTTCCCTATTCTGTTCAAAACAAATAAATTATTGCCTTTCGAAATACTTTAAATTGGCCAAGTTATTGTCAAGGTAAGCAGGGAGCTCCTTGTAGTGGTTGCACCTGTACAAGTCAGTTTTCGGGTCTCCATGAACACAAAACAGACATTTCCTGTTGTCACCAGACAATAAAATCTACCAGCTGGAGCACATCTCAAATTTTTCTGTATTTATGATGCCCCAACCCCTCGTGAAAATGATTAAAGGCTTGGGACTACTATTAGATGGGCGTGTAAATCAACTTTTTTTTAACTCTAAAAGAAAGGAGCAGGAGGGCCATCATAAATATTAACATTTCCTGTACAAATTGCAGTGGCTCTGTGCTAGAGGGCAACAAAAGGTTATCTATAGGTCACTGTGAAGTGGCCTCAAGCCAGAAACACAGGATTTAGGTCACATAGAGGACTGTAATAGCCACCAGTGCTACCAAGGATGAGACACTTTTTTTTTCTTTAAATCACAAATTGGCAAATTAGGCAAATATTACTTAATTCAAGGGACACTCCACAGTTTTACAGATAAGCTCTGTTCTACACAAAAAAACCTAACACATTTGTCTTCTTGTCTTGTTTGTAAAGCGGATGATATGTCAAATAGCTGATCCCTTAAAACAAATATTTCATGGCAGAAAAATAATGGCCTCCGGCTTGGAAATCTGCAATAATGACACAGATGTGTGTTCTTTGTCTAGCACTTTTCTATTTGCATCAGTCCGGTCATGTGATCCTGCAGCTCCAGCTCAGGGAGCACTCAACAGATATGAATTCTGGAAGTCGTGATGTCACTTATATGCTCCCATGTCAGTGATCCCTCCTCTCCCCTGCAGCAGCTGCTCACTAACAGAGGAGTCTATTTTTATTTGTATAAAAATAGGCAGGATAGATGCGAGGAAGTAAGAAGGAACAATTTAAGAATAATTAGAGTTAGGTTTTTTTCTTGCACCTTAAAGGTCATGGGGCTTATTAACCTTTTTTTATTATTAAATGGAACATTATGTGCATACTTGCCAACACTCACGAATTTTCCAGGACAGTCCCTGACATTAGCTCATTTTCCGGAAATACAGGCTCGCTAAGTGTTTAATGTGTGAGCCAATCCCAGCAGAGCACACAGTCTGGCATACTGGCTTGCAGTATCTCTCCTCTCCATTAGTACACGGTGTACAGAAGGGGGAGTGGGTGGGGTGTTTCTCCCGAGCAGGCAGTGGCTTCTGAATGAAAGCATTGCCTGTGTAATGCTTTCACATCTGAGCAGGTTCTCCTACCCATCACATTTGGCTAGCCGCTGGACTGCGCATGTGTGACGCCGTGATATGCGTTCCAACACTGTGGCAATCTGCGCTTGCACGGAATTTTGTGGCCACACCCCCCCGAGTCCAGGTTCAAGCCCCACCATCCAAGTGGACAGAGAGTTAGATTATAATTATGCCGAGTGAAGTGAGGCCGTGCCCGAAGTGCGGCGAGCGAAGCGAGCCCATGAGGGGCCCTGTGGCAAAGTCGTCTTACAACAGTGTTGGAACGCATATGCTAGCATCGCGTATGCGCATGTCAGCAAAATGTGATTGGTAGCCGAATGTGACGTGACACGAATACAAGAATAAGAAAATGGGGAAGATGGTGTGAAGGTAACTGACCAAATAATGGGGATGAGTTATTTAGCCACAGAGTTGTGCTGAGGAAAGGGGGGCACACTTCAGGGCAGTGGTGTAATATGGGGGGCACACTTCAGGGCAGTGGTGTGCCCTTTCATTGCTAGAAGATGATCCCTGGTGACAGGATATTCACCCTTTCATTGCTGGCAAATGAGTTGGAAATTATTGGAAAGGATTAGCCCTTTCTTTGCTAGAAGATCTGTGTGTTGGATGCCATTACATTTTTAACCATTTCATTGCTTGCAGAGCCCTGGGGGAAATGCACAATTACCCCTTTAATGGCTAGATTACAGGGTTAATCATGCATTTTCACCAGGGCTCTGCTAGCAAAGAAATAATCATGCCCAGCCACCAGGGATCTGCTAACAATGAAAGTAATGTACAGCCAAGGCAAGGGTGTGCTAGCAATAAAATGGTTAATCACGTCTCTAGCCCCAGGGATCTTATTAGCCTAAGAAAGCTGGTGGCTGGACATGATTAACTATTTCATTGCGGTCATATCCCTGATGGAAGCATATGATTAAACTCCTTGTAGAACCAAATTAAATGAATGCCCCACCCCCAAGTACATTGACAAGTACAATGTTGTCAACTGTATGTGATGTTACTAGCTGAACAAATAGCATTTAAGGTGGCTGTTTTTAAATAATATACTGCAGCAGTAATTTTGTGCTATGAAACACTAGAATCAATCAGCATTATAATACTTCTTTATAATACATTTGACCTGGCTGTGGTGTCTGTCGGGAGGGGGGGGGGGGCTGCCATTACAAGACTATACGGACAGAATTACACAGAACACAACCTTGGGCCTGTGTGGCAGAATGAAGGCCCAGCTGCTGCAAATATGTGATGTGGGAATGGGAAGAGATGAACATATAGCCATGCATGCAACATAAGGTATTGAGCTCCACCACATGCTTTACAAACATAAAAGTAGCTGCTTTGCCATTCTATCTAAGCAAACATAATGTGACCTCCCTTCCTCTTACCAGAAAAACTGTCCTTATCCATGGCAGTCAGACTCCGAGCTTGGTAAAGATAGCAGCGAAGGTGATATGTAAAGACACCTTAAAAAAAAAAAAAAAACACACACCAAGATAAACTACAAGCTCAGTACTAGATTTAAAAATACAATATATATATATATATATATATATATATATATATATATATATATATATATATATATATATATATATATATATATATATATATATATATATATATATATATATATATATATATATAAATATAATCCAACATAAAATAGATTCCCTTGTACAACATGACATAGCCCTACAGTAAAGTGAGTACACCCCTCACATTTCTGTAAATATTTTATCATACCTTCTCATGTGACAACACTGAAGAAATGACACTTTGCTACAATGTAAAGTAGTGAGCCTACAGCTTGTATAACAGTGTACATTTGCTGTCTACTCAAAATAACAACACAGCCATTAATGTCTAAAAAGCTGGCAACAAAAGTGAGTACACCCATAAGTGAAAATGTCCAAATTGGGCCCAAAGTGTCAATATTTTGTGTGGCCGCCATTTTCCAGCACTGCCTTAACCCTTTTGGGCATGGAATTCACCAGAGATTCAAAGGGTTGCCACTGGAGTCCTCTTCCACTCTTCCATGATGACATCACAGAGCTGGTGGATGTTAGAGACCTTGCGCTCCTCCACCTTCCGTTTGAGGATGCCCCACAGATGCTCAATAGGTTTTAGGTCTAGAGACATGCTTGGTCAGTCCATCACCTTTGCCCTCAGCTTCTTTAGCAAGAAAGTGGTCACCTTGGAGGTGTGTTTGGGGTCATTATGTACATGTTAACATTCATGGTCCTTTCAATGAACTGTAGCTCCCCAGTGCCAGCAGCACTTATGCAGCCCAAGACCATAACACTCCCACCACCATACTTGACTGTAGACAGACACACTTGTCTTTGTTCTCCTCACCTAGTTGCCACCACACACGCTTGACACCATTTGAACTAAATAAGTTTATCTTGGTTTGCAGGCTTTCTTGTGCATCATTTTTAGAAGAGGGTTGCTTCTGGGATGACAGCCATGCAGACCAATTTGATGCAGTGTGTAGCGCATGGTTTGAGCACCGAGACAGGCTGACACCCCACCCCTTCAACCTCTGCAGCAATGCTGGCAGAACTCATGTCTCCCAAAGACAACCTCTGGATATGATGCTGAGCACGTGCACTCAACTTCTTTGGTGGACCATGGCGAAACCTGTTCTGAGTGGAACCTGTCCTGGTGAACCGCTGTATAGTCTTGGCCACTGTGCTGCAGCTCAGTTTCAGGTTCTTATAGGGTTCTCATAGCCTAGGCCAGTGATGGCAAACCTTGGCACTCCAGATGTTTTGGAACTACATTTCCCATGATGCTCAACTACACTGCAGAGTGCAAGCGCATCATGGGAAATGTAGTTCAAAAACATCTGGAGTGCCAAGGTTCGCCATCACTAGCCTAGGCCATCTTTATACAGATCAACAATTCTTTTTTTCAGATCCTCAGAGAGATCTTTGTCATGAGGTGCCATGTTGAACTTCCATTGACCAGTAAGAGAGTGAGAGCGATAACACCAAAATTTAACACACCTGCGACCTTGTAACACTAATGAGTCACATAACACCGGGGAGGAAAAAATGGGCAATTGTTCCCAATTTGGACATTTTCACTTGCCAGCGGTTTAGACATTAATGGCTGTGTGTTGAGTTATTTTGAGGAAACAGCAAGTTTACGCTCTTATACAAGCTGTACACTCACTACTTTACATTGTAGCAAAGTGTACTTTCTTCAGTGTGGTCACATGAAAAGATATAAAATATTTACAAAAATGTGAGGGGTGTACACACACACACACACACACACACACACACACATTTATATTTTACATGAAAACTCCCAGCAGCAAAAGGTATTATATAACTTTTTGGGTCTCCAATTTTCACCTTAAAGCAGAAACCTGTGACTTTGCAGGCACTTCTATGTGCATGCACCCACCCTCAGATTTTCCAGAGTGCCATTGGGGTCTAGGTTAACCATCAACAGAAAAAATAAAATGTTTTTGCTTGGATAATTCTATCTGCTGCCAGGCACCATTTTAAAGCTTCAAGGTTACTTCTTTAAATAGTTATGAAGTTTAAATTATACTTACGGTCAAAGATACAGGAGACAATTGGCGTGTTTGCTCCAAAAATAGTAGCTGCAGATTCCTTCTCCTTCTTTTCTTCTTCCTCTGAACTCACATCAGCACCCTATGTACAGGTAATTACTGGTCATATCCAGATCGAACATATACACACACATATATACAATTTCTATCTATCAACACAATCTCATATAATACACTATATGTTCAGTCTTTGAAAGCATATTGAAAAATGCATAAGATAACACACCAAAATATGATTTGCTTCAGATAACCCATATAACAAGGCATATGGGGGATTGTAGACATACAGTATTAGAGCACTTGCAACATGGAAGATGAGTACTGTATGCAATTCTTTGTTATTTGCACTAATGTGTTATTTTTCAGAATGAGCCTTTGGGGATCTACTCCCTTTTTTTTTAGCTCAAAGCAGCACTCTATATATTAAATGATGTTCTATAACGTATAGAATGTAAAGATGCTATTTTTGGAAGGTACAGGGAACCAGGGCCGTTTTTAATATTTATTGGACCCTGGGCAAAACTTTCTTGGGCCCCCCCATGCAGTTTTGCTCTCCACCTGCTCTGAGACATACAATAAATAGAAGCTAGACTCAAAATCAGTTTACTGAATCAGATCAGGCAGCCATTGCGATTGGTTGCCAGAGGTTACAGTATCATTACCGCTCACTGACTGGTTGCTAAAGGTTACAGCACACATTACGGCTCACTGATTAGTTGTTAGAGGTTACAGCACATGATTTCTGCTTGTTGATTGGTTGCTAGAGATTACTGTGGAAATGACCTCAGGGGGGCATGATATACATATCAATGCTGCCATCTGTCTCTATTTACATATGAATGCAATCACTATTTACATATGAATGCCGGTATTTACATGTAAAAACAGGGTCTGGCAGGTGAGTCATCTGTACACAATAGGACAGAGCTGGGCAGAATTAGTAGCAGCACTTCACACTGAGATATTGGGACACAGCATGGGACTAAAACCCAGAGGGACAGGGGAATTAAAACCAGGATAGTTTGCAAGCATGAGGCAGCTTCTTTGGGCACCAGAACAATGACAGGGCCCAGGGCAGCTGCCCCTTTTGCCCTGCCTTAAAGTGGTTGTAAACCCTTACAAACCACTTTGACCTACAGGTAAGCCTAGATTAAGGCTTACCTGTAGGTCCAAGAAATATCTCCTAAACCTATACACAGCTAGCTAAACACAAGACAGACCTTATTTGCATCAGAGCACTCCTGATGACCATCACTCCAATGTACAATAAATGAAGCGGTCATAAAAAGCGGTTTAGAGGGCCAAAAAAGGCACCAAACTGTATCCTGTATGGAGTCATGAATTTTTGAGCAATTGTAGGTAACCGGTCAGGATCACCAATCTATGTAAACCTAGTGTGGTCACAGTGGAAACATGTAAACATTGGCAAGTAATCTACTCACGCTGATGAAAAATGAACCCCATAAAGTATGCTATAAATGAATCCGACAAAGAATTCTCTTTTCTCTGGTACTCACAAGAGCTCCTTCCAGTTTGAAAATAGCAGATGCTCCGAGACTCTCCGAAGGGGCCATTTTTCTTCTCCAGCGTCGTCGTCGGAACGTGTCTGAGCTTCGCTGTTTCAAGTGAAATTTCCAGCCTATGAGAGCGGCATATTCCCAGCCTTCCTGCTCCTCTTGAGAAAATGTTGCCTACATCAAAACAAGAGAATGCAATAAAGAGTCATTATGGAGGTAAATATGTCCTATATTCTTCAACCAATTTCTACCAGCAAGTTTTCCAGCTGGGCTATAAAATTTTCCGACAACACGATCTGATCGGACTTTGTCCGATTGCGTGTAGAGAATTCCGATTGGACAAAGTGCCACGCATGCTCAGATCAAATTCCTAGACCAAAGCTATTAGCTACTAGCCTGAACGTAGTCCCATTGTAATGAAATAACGTCACCACGTTCTGAAAGATCAGATTTTCCGACAACTTTGTCCAACTGTGTGTATGCAACAGTTTCGGACAAAATCCGTCAGACAAAATCCGTCAGACAAAATCCGTCAGACAAAATCCGTCAGACAAAATCCGTCAGACAAAATCCGTCAGACAAAATCCGTCAGACAAAATCCGTCAGACAAAATCCGTCAGACAAAATCCGTCAGACAAAATCCGTCAGACAAAATCCGTCAGACAAAATCCGTCAGACAAAATCCGTCAGACAAAATCCGTCAGACAAAATCCGTCAGACAAAATCCGTCAGACAAAATCTGTCAGACAAAATCCAACGGATTTGGTTGCCAGAATGTCTGACCGTGTGTACAAGGGCTTAGTGATGGTAAATCTCTGAATGCAACCCCAGGGAGCAGTACAGAGAAAAAAATCTGTACAGATTTATGATTATTTTCCCATCTTATCCAAAACCAGAAAAAAAGTTTTGAAAGATGACTGGTTTTAATGTCCATGTTCCACATGTGTGAGGGCAAAACACAATACGGAATCTTACCTTTCTGGCAGCTGTGACATTAGGGTCCTTTTTCCTCTTCCTCACTAGCCTTCGCCTCCTGTGAGTGTGGTACATCTTCTCTGCAGCCACCCAAGACTTGGGTTTGGAGTCTGGAGGAATGGTGATGCCGTATTCCCAACCTGCAGGGATAGCCCACACCTTCGTGAATAGTTTTTGTGTTAGGGCAGACAAAGCTGGGCTCTACTGACCGAATCTCTTTAGTTCAGTATCGGAATCCCAAAACCAATATGCAGCCTCTGATGTCAGAGCAAAGATCAAATTTCTGATCTCAAAGTTTGTTTTAAGTCAGGATTTGAGAAAGAAGCCATTGGATTAACTTGACAGTCAGGTAGCCAGAAATTAAGTAGTGTTTAGGAAGACCGCTTACATACTGGTCTCTGGAACAGGTTTCCTTACTTTTCTGAAGTTAAATCACTGAAAACCGATATGTAATTTAGTTTAATTAAAAACATTACTAGTAATTTATCCTGGTATTTAACAATGCTCCTTTAAGATCCTCACTCTATTACTGCAATTTGGCAACACCCACAATTTGATCCAGCCACCTTGAAGATGAGCACAGGCAGCCCATAGAAATGCATGCAGACGCCGTGGTCTCATCGGGCATAGATGGACATCATGGAAATCGCTCCCCCCCCCCCCCCCCCATGGACACTTGTAAACTAATTTCAGGTGCATTACAGACTTCCAGGAAGACACTTCTCCTGTTTTTAATATTACAGCTCTGTTCCAGATAGGCTACTACAGTATGTGATTGTGCAGCTCTTTCTCCTGCTCCAGTGTGCACAGTCTGCCAAATGAATGATCTGAGCAGGGAGAAGGAGCCGTAACAAATGAGCCGTCAGCAGAGGAAGCCACTGGCTCTGTATTCAGGGAGAATGGTACCCACTGACAAGGGCTGCATCAAAGAAACATGTAACTACAGAAGTGGGCAGGACTTAACATGGGAGCAGTGCTATACTAGAGCTGTTTGATGCATTTGTGCTGTGGGTGGGTTTTAGAAAACGAAGTAGTGGAAAGTTAGGCAAAAGCTATCTCCTAGAGAATGGGGGCAGGAGCAGGGTGTGGTTCAATGACATCAGCTGCTGAAGAACTTCATCACTCTACAAAAAATGTAGCCATTCTGCAGGACATATACCAGGAATATATGGAGGAGTGTTTTGTTGTTTATAGAAGAAAGCAGAGGCTGAGGTGATGCCTGCTCCAGAACAGAGACAGCTTTTTCTCTTTTGCAACACAGGTTCATTAATTGTATACTGGTAACATAGGGAAGCTGTAAAAATGGTTAACTTAGCCTTTAATATTTATATTTCAATTTGGTGTCATACCCTTCTCATCTACAGCTCGATTAATATCATAGCTCCAGGCATCGTCCTCCCACATCCATCCATATGGGCACTCAAACTCCCCTGGAGAACGGCTTTTATCCCCGTTCTGGAAAAAAATAAAAATAAATGAAGTGTTAGAATAGGAGGATTAAGATCCATTCTAGTACTAAGAAAGCTGTTAAGCTTAAAAGGGCTGTAAACCCTCTTTTTTTCCACATGAATGCATCCTTAGAATTCGGATTAAATGATACACCAATTCGAATCCTGTGTGAAGAATAGCTGGTTGTTAAGCAGCGAGTCGGGAAGCCGGCCGCCACCTTCTTAACAACCGATAACCCATCAGCTGTCTGCGGGCTTCCCCGATGAGAGCTGAAATATAAAAACAATGGCGGCAATACAAAAAAATGAGTAAAAAAAGGCATGGGTGTCCTCCCAATCCATACCAGGCCCTTCAGATCTGGTATGTACTTTAAAAGGGGAACCCCCACCTCCTAAACCATACCAGGCGACAACTCTGAGCAGTGGTTGTGGGGGTCTGCAGGCAGAGGGCATATCAGAATCTGGAAATCCCCTTAAACACAGGTTTTTGACATTTCCTTTATTAAAAAACTAAAAAATAAAAACACACACGCACGCACGCACACGTCTGCCAGTGTAGATCCAATCACAAGGCCTGCCAGACCCGAAAAAGAAAAACTGAGAAAAAAAAAAGCTTCGTCCGCAAGGACAGCTGACCACCGAATGTCTGCTCCGCCATTTGACAGTTCATAAATAGGTGAGCGGCAGGGCCACCTGGCGACATCAACTGGTGGCCCCACCCCTTGTGACTTCACTAACCGCCAGGTGGCTGCGCCTCTTACCTATATAAGAGCTGTCAAACAGCAGAGCCTGCAGTAGGCACCTTTATTGTAAGCAGAGTGTTTTTTTTTTCTGGGTCCAGCGGTGGTGGCATTGACGATGGATCTACAACGGAGGATATTGTTTTTTTTTTTATTTCTTTAAGAACTTGTCAAAAACCCTCTGTTTTATACATTTTAGGTGGATGATACTCATGCACATTAGGGGGGGTGGGATTTGGGGGCCACCTTGTTAAACGGGCTTCCAGATTCCAATAAGCCCCCTGCCTGCAAACCCCCACAGACCAGAGTTGTCGGGAAGGGGCCCTTGTCCCCATCAACATAAGGTCAAGGTGTTGTCCAAAGCATCCACTCCTCCATGTTGAGAACCTGTGGCCTGGTATGATTCAAGAGAATCTCTCCCCCCCCCCCCCCTTTCCTGGCCTGCTGAGCTGCATGCTCGGATAAGGGACTGGTATGGATTTTGGGGGGACCCAAAGTTGTTTTCAATTTGGTGTGGGTTTTCCCTTAAAAGCCATACCAGACGCCAGACCCAAAGGGCCTGGTATGGATTGGAGGGGATGGGGGATTCCATGTTTTTTTGGGATTTTCTAATGCCAGCATTGTTTTATTTACATTTCGGCACTCAGTGGGGAAGCCCGTTGACCAGCCATCAGTTAAGGACGCAGAAACCAGCTTCATGAAATGCTGTTCAACAAATGGCTATTCTTCACACAGAATAAAAATTGGTCGATCATTTTTTGACCGTTCCGAGTTCTAATTGTTAGAAGATTAATAAAAAAATGAAATTTAATGAAAACAAAACTAAAAAGGAAATTGGTGACAATACAAATCTATCCGAAACAACTTTTTTCCATTCTGCAAATGTCTAAAAGGTTATCTAAAACCTGGAGTTAAAATTTTAATACCGCTTTAAGCTACTGAGCTTTGTTAACAATTGGCTTTTTTTCCCCAGGAGTTCAGATTAGCCTGGTAAATATGAAAATTGGGTCTGCAACAGCACCTAGTAGCTGAAAATAGATAAATTGGAAATACTCATATATAAATCTGACAAAAAACAAAAAAAAAAAACATTATGACTATAATAAATAATGCAATCATACATACAAAACAGTTATTTTAAATTAAATCAAAGTGTATTTGATAAAAAATAGCAAACAGCCAATCCATCACAGTGCAGAAAGGCATGAACAATGAAAAGATTGGATGGAATGGGTTACATGTACGCAATGTAAACATTGCTCCGAGACTTAATTAAATAAACACACCAGTCGCTCAGTGCCACATTCATTTCTAGGTTGCTTCCATTACTTACGACATCTGTGTACGTCTCATCAGATTGTTTCCATTCACCACCAGGATAGCGGCTCTCATTCTGATATACTTCATCTGTGAACTCGCTGTGACCGGCATCTGCTTCGGTTAGTAAGCTGAAAGACAGCCAATAGATCAGCGATTCGAAGACCGAAAACCAAAAAACGCAACTTGGCTAGTCTCACAATATAATCACAACATGGGGATTATCTATGAAAAGGTCAGTAACTTTTTTGTTTTAATGCAAATTGCACTGTTTTGACAGATTTTTTTTTAAAGTTTACAAAAGTGCATAAAGAAGATCTGATATTGCAATGAAAAATGAACATTGGAACCCCCCCCCCCCCCCCAAAAAAAAAAAAAAAAAACACACGTTTGTGGAGATTTTTTTTATACATAGTCCTCACATAGCAATATCAAACTTTATAAACAGGCCTCAAATAAATTATTAAATATATAAATATATATATATATATATATATATATATATATATATATATATATATATATATATATACCCTTATATAGAATGTATTTAATGTATATAATATGTCCTAAAGACAGGTAGTATGCATTTGGGGCCATGCATCCACCCCTGGCAGATTAGGATGTGCAGCCGTACAACCTCTGCATCCCCATAGAGTAACAAGGTTACCTGCTCACAGCTCTAGGCTGCTCTAGACACACAGATAGCGTCTTCAAGTGTATGGGCCACAGACCCCATGTGAATGAAGCCTTATGTTTCAAGAGTAACTTCACTTTTGTAGAGGAAAAAAAAAACACAAGCACCCCTCTGAGAGATCAGTGTCTACTGCATGTTTTTTAATAACATCGTAGCAGATTCCACCTACAGTATTTGTTGTAGAAATAGCTGATTACACACTTGTGCTGATTGGGAGGGTCTGGGTCATTATAATCAGCTGATGAAATTTCTGTGTTCTAAGAAGGTAGGTTGCAGGGGCTGCATTTCCTATAGGTGTAAAATAACCATAACTCCCAACATTTTGAGATGGGAATGAGGGATGCCTACTTGCAAATGTATGTAGGCATAGGAAACACCCCCCTGACACATGCCCTTAAGGGAGCATTACCCCCAAAAAAGATCAATTGAATGTATAAGGACTTTTTTTGCCACTCTTATTCCTTTATATTGGCTTTTAATGCAGCAATTTAGATGAAAAGTTTAGCACAGGGAAACACTTTTTAAAAGATAAAAAGTGCATTTTATATACAACTATATAGATCAGATCAAAATGAGGGACAAATGAGGGGTGAAGAGTGATAGAGGGGCGTTGCTCTAAATCAGGGACAGTTGGGAGCTATGAAATAACTTGGGGTGCATCTTACTAAAATTCCTATTGCAGGGTTTGCCCAAAATGTGACCTATATCTTAGGGCAGACTTCTGGGAAAATCAGTGAGCCAATCATTGAAGCAGAAAATGGCATTTTTGTTGAAGTTCTATACAATAGTGGTGTACAGAAGGCCTTTAGATTTCTTATTTACATTGAATTTTAGGGAAAAAATTAAGAAAGTGCTGCAGATTAAAAAGGAAAAGCAATTTTAAATATTAAAATGACATCATGGCTTTTATAGCAAATGTATATGGTTATATACTTTTTATTTGATGTTTTTTTTTTTGTTTTTTTACAAAAGCAGAGCTACCTTTAAAGCATGGACACTCATTTTACACCCATTCCAAAATTTGTTTTCCCTAAGCCCCCCAGATGTTCTGAACACTTCAAAAACACACTTATGTTAAATGACTAGCCTCCAAAACAATCCCTGGAGATCGAGTGATTGAATAATTGTTACAATTATACCTTTTATACATTGATCATTCACACACCAGCCACATTAGGTACACCTGTTCAATTGCTGGGCAACACAAAATCACATGGTAGCAACTTAGCATTTAGGCATCTAGATGTGGTTAAGACAACTTGCTGAAGTTCAAACCCAGCATCAGAATGGGGAAGAAAGGGGATTTCAGTAACTTTGAACGTGGCATGGTTGTTGGTGCCAGACTGGTCTGCATATTTCAATAACAAATGATCAACTGGGATTTTCAAGCACAACTATAACTAAAGTTTACAGAGAATTGTCTGAAAAAAGAAAAAATATCCAGTGAGCGGCAGTGGTGTGTGGACGAAAATGCCTTGCTGATGTGAGAGGAGAATGGGCAGACAATAGAAAGGCAACAGTAACGCAAATAACCACTCGTTACAACCAAGGTATGCTGAATACCATCTCTGAACAAAGCACAATGAAACAGATGGGCTACAGCAGCAGAAGACCACACCGGGTGCCACTCCTGTCAGCTAAGAACAGGGAACTGAGGATACAATTCACACCGGCTCATCTTAATTGGACAATAGAGGATTGGAAAAACGTTGCCTGATCTGAGGAGTCTCAATTCCAACTGTGACATTCAGATGGTAGGGGCAGAATTTGGCAAAACATGAAATCATGGATCCATCCTGCCTTTTATCTCCGGTTCAAGCTGGTGGTGTAATGGTGTGGAGGATATTTTCTTGGCACACTTTGGGCCCCTTAGTGCCAACTGAGCATCGTTTAAATGCCATGGCCTACCCGAGTATGGTAGCATCTCAATCCAATAAAGCACCTTTGGGATGTGGTGGAATGGAGATTGGCATCATGGATGTGCAGCCAACAAATCTGCAGCAACTGTGTGATGCCCTCATGTCATTATGGACCAAAATCTCAGAGGAATGTTTGCAGCACCTTGTTGATTCAATGCTACAAAGAATTAAGGCAGTTATGAAGGTAAAAAGGGCTCCAGCTAGCAAGGTGTACCCAATAAAGTACCCGATACTAGCAAGGTGTACCCAATAAAGTGTCCGGTGAGTGTATATACATATAGCGATTGTATATTTGGTCGCCAACACCGGGGTAGGGACTCAAAAATATTAAGCATATAGTCTTAGTAAAGTTTTGCAACTACCATTAAAAAAAAAAAAAAAAAAAGCAGGACACCAATCCTCACATCACCAAACAGAATCCAGACAAAGCCTTTACAGTTAAGGAGTGTCCACAATTTTGAAGGACCTCAACTAGCAGTATACTGCATCACTTGCTATGTATACATGAAGGGTTAATTCCCAAACAGATGAAACGACAGTGAAGGTCCACAACTATCTTAACATCGTAATCTTGTCCCAGATTTAGCAAGTATGCTCAGTTACTTCTTTACTGTACCTTTTAGCAATAAAATGTACAGAGCAGAAAGTTGTTACACCCCCAGGCCCGTTCTTATGCCTTACTATTCTTACTATTATAGCTCTTGAAGATTTTATAAAAGGAACAAGTCAGGGACAGCAAAATACCTTGAAAGAAGTGCAAAGGTTTATTAGCCTTGACGATGCTGCCATCTTGTGGCAGCATACAAGAATGCACATTTTTAGAGTAAAAGTTATCAGTTGTATCTAATAAAGTTAAATGATAGTGTTGTATGCACTATTTCCTTAATAAAAAGAACCTGTAATGGTCAGCCTTCTTCTGGAAATGTTATTTGCTTGAAAGTCATGCTGATCCCCCAACATGTATTAACTGATCTAGAGCAAGACGTCATTTTTGCTGTACATTCACTCCAGAAAGAACAATACAGTCAACAACTAGAATTATAAAAATGTTGTAAATAGAAGCCCATCATGACAGGTTCTCTTTAAATTCCAGAACTGTATTCTGATAATCTCTAACATAGGAAAAGACGGGTGTTGGCATTCAGTGGCGGCTGGTGAAGTTTTTGGATGGGGGGGCGCTAGACCCCGCCCATCATTTTGACCCCTCCCACTTCTCATAAACCACGCCCCTTATGTAATCTGAAAATAAATTGGCGTGGGTTCCCCCCTCTGAGAGCATACCAGGCCCTTAGGTCTGGTATGGATTCCAAGGGGAACCCCCTACGTAGAAATAACGGCGTGGGGGTCCCCCCCAGACCCTTAACCAAGCACGCTACCCGGCCGGCCAGGAAAGGGGGTGGGGACGAGCGGGCGCCCCCCCTCCTGAGCCGTACCAGGCCGCATGCCCTCAACATGGGGGGGTGCCTTGGGGAGGGGGGGCGGGCGGCCCCCCCACCCCAAAGCACCTTGTCCCCATGTTGATGAGGACAAGGGCCTCTTCCTGACAACCCTGGCCGTTGGTTGTCGGGGTCTGTGGGCGGGGGGCTTATCGGAATCCGGGAGCCCCCTTTAATAAGGGGGCCCCGGATACCGGCCCCCCACCCTATGTGAATGAGTATGGGGTACAATGTACCCCTACCCATTCACCTGTGAAAAAAAGTACAAAAAAAACACAACACAGGGTTAAAATATTTTATTGCACAGCTCCGGGGGTCTTCCGTCTTCGGGGGTCTTCTCGCCGGACTCCTCCGCTATCTTCTTGTAGCTCTTTTGCTAGCGGAGGAGCCCGGCTTTCTTCCTCGCCGCCGGCCTCTTCTTCCGACTTCGGGGGTCTTGTCCCCCTCTTCGGTTCTTCTGCCGGGCCACAGCGCCTTCTTATAGCTCTTTTACAGGCGGTGGCCCGGTCTTCTGTCGCCGCCACCGTTCTTCTTCTTCTTCTCCAGGAGATGTTGACTCGACGATCTCTCCGGCCGGAATGCCAGGGACGTGCTGCGATGCCACTTATATAGGGACAATGGGGCGGTGTCACATGGGTTGATGTCACATGGGTTGGTCACATGGGTTGATGTCACATGGCGACAGTCCCAGCATCCTCCGGGACTGACATCGTAAGGGGGCAGGGTCACCATGTGACATCAACCCATGTGACCAACCCATGTGACATCAACCCATGTGACACCGCCCCATTGTCCCTATATAAGTGGCAGCGCGTCCCTGGCATTCCGGCCGGAGAGATCGTCGAGTCAACATCTCCTGGAGAAGAAGAAGAAGAAGAAGAAGAAGAAGAACGGGCGGCGGCGGCGGCGGCGACAGAAGACCGGGCCACCGCCTGTAAAAGAGCTATAAGAAGGCGCGGTGCCTTTTTTTACTTTTTTTTTTTTTACACCTAGGGAGAGGGGGGCGGTGCCCGGGCGCCCCCTATGGGCGGGCCGCCACTGTTGGCATCACCTATTCATTAAGATGGCATGTGATCCAGACGCATGCAAATTCGATCAATAAAAAAATCCCACCAAGATGTTAAGTAGATCTCTGCAATTCTTACCTCCTCTCAGGGTCCACGCTCCAATCGCTCTCCCACTCCCAGCCTTTAGGTGGAAGGAAACTCTCTTGTTTCAGCTTCATTGTTCCAGTGACATCAGAAAATTTGGGGCGCTTCAGCAGACCTGTGGTTCCCCATTTGCCAAACATCAAAGCCTGGTTCTCATACTGGTGAGAAGCAAAAAATAAAAAAATAACATTTTTACACATTTGTTAATACCATCATTTTTTGTTTAACCTTTATTATTATACAGGATTTACATATAAAAAAGGAGACAATACAGTTACAATACAATAAAATACAAGAGGATTAAGAGGGCCCTGCTCAGAAGAGCTTACAATCTAATAAACCTTTATTATTTGTTTAGCATAATGTCACTATATGAAAAATTATATTTATAAAAATTAAAACAAACTACACTTTAAATTTGGAATTATTGAGGCTATTAACAACCCATATCAATAAAATTTGGTTTACTTTTTTTATTCTGTAATTTGTCTATGTTTACTTAACATCCAGAAGTTTTTAACCCCTTCATGACCAGGGCGTTTCTTGCTGTTCAGCACTGCACTACTTTAACTAGCAATTGCATGGTCATTTAACATTACACAAACTAAATGTTTATCATTTTTTTCTCACAAATTTGTAAACACAGACCTCTGTGTGTGATTCGCCACAGCCGATCAGCTGTTTTCAGTGAAAATCTCTGGCTTAAAGCAGCTGCCAAACGTGTGCTGTGCCCAATACCAGCACGGGTCAGCAGGGGGCGCGCACACACACACACACGCGCTGAACCTGGTAGAAAGGTTGCGATGTACCAGTACGTCACCCAGTCTGCAGTACGACTACTGTGGGTGGGCAGCAAGTGGTTAAAATTATAATTCTGGTACAAAAGCATTGAAAAATTATTTACAAAAAGGAAATAACATTTCCTTTAATTTTTTTAATGGAAAATAATAATTTAATATTAAAATATAAATATATATGTTTACATTGTAACAATAATTTAAGTTTTATCTTTGTGGGGAGCAGCGTTTATAAACACTGAGTCAGACTGCTTTTTTGACAGCTCCAGTTGCCTACTTCTTCTCCGAGTATACCGTAATGCCATCTGTGATAAATCACTGTTGACAATTACAACATACTGGAAGGGGGTAGTGCCAGAAGCACTGAATGTGTCACACACGCCCTGTACAATTAGGAAGTTTTTTGGGCTGTGTGTATCACGCCCAAAGTCTGCAACTAGTTAAACCGCATGTTTTAAAGTAAGAACAGAGTGCATATTTTAAAAAAATGAAATAAAAACTAAATAAAAAGTTTCCAGAAATTAGCATTTGTTGCACATATATGAACTGCTCCATTTAAAAAAGGTCACTTGTCCTAGTCACATCCGAAAAGAAACAAGTCAACCGATAAAATTACAATGGCAGGACTATTCTGCGTTTTTACCCCAACTACCCTGTGCTATGCCAAATCTGAAAGCCTGCCAGTCATTGAGAGAATCTACTGCCTATTGCATTTGTATTTATTTTATACAATAGAGAAAGCACACCCTTGTTATACAGAAGGGGACTAAATCTACAGGGTGATGCAGCCAAGAAAACTCCACATTTAGCCTTACCCACAAATAAAATATGAATTAAAATTATAAGGAAGGTGTATCCATCTCACCATCTCTGCATACACACTGAAAGTCCCCTCGGAGTAGCTGTTAAATTTCTTCTCCACTGCGGATAGTCCCAACCAAAAGTTGACTCTTAGCTGGCAAGGAATCTTCACACCATTGTTCTTATCCATTGGGTACTAGAATGAATTTCAGAGAATGTAGATCAATTTTACAACAAAGGACGCTCAGCTAGGCATTTTTGTGGTCATAGAAAGTACAGACCTATCTGGGATGCAGTAAATATGTTGATACAGGAACACCTATGACACACATCCTGCCAACATCTACTGATTTGATTGGGAAAGGTAGTTTGTCTTTCTCCACTCTTACAACTTTTCATAAATTGACCAATGAGCTGCATTCTGATGATCCCATTGATTTCTACCTGTAGGAAGATGGTCTGGGTCTTTCCGCAATATTTCCCACAAGCATCCTCACTGGTGGTGGAGAAGAGGATTTGGTGGGCCGGGATGCGAGCACAAGCCAACCGCTTCTCTGCTCTGATCATCCAGATGATCACATCCGGCATACTGTTTTGTGGCTGGAAGAAATTAACATGAGACAGGTTCAAATAAAATATAGTGACAAAATAAAAAGTACAACAACATTTTATTATAGAAGATTGTATATTTTATACATGAGTGCCCAATACCAGTACTGCCCTTGATCATCTCCCCCTCCAATGCTCTTTCACAATGCTTTTCTTACCAGAACATCCTTGTTTAGCCAAGATGGTCACATTACAAATCCACTTCCAGACATTATTTAACATTTCTGGACAAATCAAGTCACATTGTGACTCTAGAGTCAATGACCACATCCTTTCATAACCTTTACACAACCAGCGGTGGCCCGTCCATTAGGGGCGAGCGGGTACCGCCCCTCCATCCATGCATCCAACCAACAGCCACCACTGTTTGCAACTATACATTACATACTGTAAAATCACAGGGTGAAAAATTCAAAACCCTTTCCACTTTTTGTCTATTTAAAAACAGTCAGTATTTTATGCCATGATCTGTTAAAGCCACATGCAACAGTATGTCACAAGTTCTCTTAGCCCTTGTACACACAGTCGGAGATTCCGACGGAATGTGTCCGATTGGACCGTTTTGTCAGATATTCCGACTGTGTGTGGTCTACATCGGACTGTTTCCGTCGGAGTATCCGATGGACCAAGATTTCCAACTTGTTGGTAAAATTTTCCGACAAAATGCTCCGATAGGACATACTCTGATCATGTGTAGAGAATTCCGATCGGACAAAGTGCCACGCATGCTCAGATCAAATTCCTACACCAAAGCTATTGGCTACTAGCGTGAACGTAGTCCCGTCGTAACGAAATAACGTAATCACGTTGGATTTTCCGACAACTTTGTGCGACCATGTGTATGCAACAGTTTCCGACAAAATCCGTCGGATTTGGTTGTCGGAATCTCCGAGCGTGTGTACAAGGGCTTAGAGGAGGTAGGTTTGCGAGAAGGAATTACAATCAAAAGAGCCTACCACTAGTAAAAAAACAGCCAAAACAGCATGCAATATGTTTGTCAGTGACCAAATTATAACAACATTTCTGGAAAAGTGTTTATAATTCAGATAAGTAAAACCTAGTACCCAATGGCGCCAGGCTTTTCAATCAGGTCACTTAGAAGAGCTTTGCTTAGATAGGTTGGAAGACACAGCTTCTCCAAAAAACAAAATAGGATTGCACAAACCTATACCGACCTCCTCTGATATTTGTTGCAGCCTTTCCAGCCAGTCCTCAATGTCTGACAGTGTTGCCTTTACATCAGTGGCTTCTGCTCTCATCCTGACTGCGGCATCCCCAATCATCTTTAGAGACGTCTGTCTGAGCTTATTTAGCTGAATATCCAGCATTGTGACATGTGATTTTCCTTCCAGAGAGGGAAGAGGCTTCCTAAACAAGGGAAGAAGATCACAGAGAAATTATATATAAGCTCTCACAAACATCTAAATAAAAGCAAAATGGGCAAACATAAAAAGTATAGTATTAAGTACAACATTAAAGCCTAATTTTATTTAATTTTTACATTTTTATTTTTTAAATCAGCACAAGTGGTGATACTTGCATTAGTTCAATAAGAAGTGTACCTTGTGCTGGTGGCTACCATGTTCATTGAAATCTTCACTTGCCCCTCATATCCCTGCATCTGTTAAGTTACGGTGCCCCAGGGACTAATGCAGCTGCTGAACTTGTCATAGGCACTCTTCAAGACTGCTCACTGTTCACTCTTTACACCCTTCCCCCTCCTCCATTCATAGAAGCTGTACTGTAGCTTTCATCAATGAAAAGCGCTCCATGAATTGAGAACGTTGCATGAATGAAAGGTCCATCTCCTCTCCTCAGTGCTGTTCACTGTGGGAAACTATAGTACAGCTTCTATGACTGCTGGAGGGGAGATTGAAAGGGAGGGTATAGTTGGCACTTTTGAGGAGTGCCTATGACTGGTCCAGCGTCAGTATTCCCCCCCCCCCCCCCCCCAAAGCACTGAAAGATTACTACTGCAGGGGAATGGGGGGGGGGGGGTGCAAAGGACTGAAAATATCAAAAAAGGAACAACCTCCAATACAAGGGATGCTTCTCATTGAATGCAAGTACTGTCCCTTGTTGTACATAAAAAAAAAAAAAAAAAGGCTTTAAGTTTGACTTTGACTAGAACTGTGATGAACAGTCATAAAAGCTCAAGCACTCTATATATCTTTGGCAGCAGGAAAATTATAACCTCATTCCACTAATACATGCGATACAGCATATAAATGAGATTACTTTACTGTGCTTTCTTCAATGGACCACACATCCTGTCCTTTACACAAGCAAAGTCACTAGTCCGGTACGGCAGAAGAGAAGTTATAGCTATACCAAGTGATCCTTGGTGGCAAACATCCACGCTATGGTCATAATGACGGGGAACAGTGAAATGATTAACAGAAAGAAATACCCAAACTTGCATCTACAGTGATCGGCATACAAAAGCACATTCATATACTACTATGAATGTTTTAAATTAAAATCACATGCAGCTTGTATGAAGAGCAATGCTATGCTTGAAACTGTGCAGTCCCTTATTTGTCTTTGTATGAAGATTTTTAAGAATTTTTAAACATTATTGCACCCACTTTTTTTTTTTTTCCTAATTTTTTGGTAGAATATTGGGAGCCCATTATTGATGTGATCTGTGTGACAGATTCGAGACACAGCAGAAGTGACTCACTCCAATTCTGATTGAATGTTTTAAAATTACTAACTTTAATCATGCTAAATCTCAGTAATTTATGATTTTTATTATATGGATTACATAGGTTTTATTATTTGATCATATACTTAATTGCTTATTGTATCCTCCCAGTTCAGAAAATGAGAATCGTATTACAGGTTACATTCACGAATACATTTAAAAGTAATTTTTCAGCCCTGATAAAGGGGCGAGGTTTAGTCCCTGAAACGTATAGGCCAGTGATGGCGAACCTTGGCACCCCAGATGTTTTGGAACTACATTTCCCATGATGCTCATGCACTCTGTGGTGTAGTTGGGTATCATGGGAAATGTAGTTCCAAAACATCTGGGGTGCCAAGGTTCACCATCACTGGTATAGGCTGTGTACAGTTTCTATCTGAATTTACACTTGAATAAAGTTATATCTAGAATATATCACAGTATGGCACTTCAATTCTAAATTATTTCCAATCACAGCTCAAGGTGACCATTGAAGCCCTCTGCTGTTCAGAAGCCACCAGTCTAGTGTCCAGACATTGTGTATCAACATGATCTCTACACTATTGGGTGGTAATAGAGTTTCAGGGGCCCAGTGCCATCCACACCCTATCCATCTAAAACCTGACAGGCTTTTTTAATCCTCACCACTACTATAGACACACTTTAGGCAGTTTTATAGTAAAACTACAGCCTATCATCTTGGAATAAAACTACACATAGAACATTCATATTGTATATGCATCAGGCATGGCTAACCAAGAGATGTTCACATTCTAAAATGGTTATAGAGATACATACATAATGTCCTCTATCAGCTGATCAATTAATCTTAGCCATATCTCTGCCAGCCGAGCCTCAGGAATCTTGCCCTGGATTGCCGATTTCAAGGAGGCAATGTTGGATTGCTGAAAACACAAATTTGAAAAGATTTTAAAATGAAAAAAGTACTGGAAATGCATATAAAAAGGTTAAAAAAAAAAATGGGTAAACCTGAAAATCTAGTTATGGTACATTTTACACATTCCATTCATTTAATCTACACATACCAATATTTGAATGCAATAACATACAGAGCATTTGCAACACTGCCCAGAGCTACATCACCAATCTGGTCTCCAAATATCATCCAAATTGTCCCCTCTGCTCTCTCCCCCCCCCCATCACCCCCCAAAGACCTTCTGCTCAAGCTCCCTTGTCTCCTTCTCCCATGCTCATCTCCAGGCTCTCCCATCCTCTGGAATGCTCTGCCTCAAACTGTCCGGCTATCTCCTAGTTTGGCTGCATTAAGGCGATCCTGGAACTCATCTCTTTAGGGAGGCCCATCATGCCTCCAACTAATCTTTTATTACGTCCATCAGCTCATCTCCCACAGTTAAATAATTTTGTACCACTTGCCCCACTATTCGATTACAGGCTCTTATGAGTAGGGCCCCCTTAACTGTATTTTATCTGCAATGTTTCCCTTTATTGTAAAGTTCTGCGTAAACTGTTGGCGCTATGCAATTCCTGTATAAGAATAATATTCGTATTACATAGGTACGTAGAAAATAAGGCCAATATAGATTAGTAAAAAATCTGAAAAATTACATTGTAATCTTACCAGACGTTCGATAATAGTCAGCAAAATGTTGACAGCATCTAGACGATGACTAATATCTTCCCAGTAAGATGTCATTGTTACTACAGGTTTAGTCGATGACCATGGGAGATAGTAATAGAGGTTACCTGTAAGTGTACAGAAGTAGGTTATCTTCCAGACTTGGGTATGGTGAATGGATGCGCAATATAGGACAAGAAAAATTATAAGTGATCAATCTGCACAGCAAAACAATATTCAAAACAAATAATCTTCTCAATTTAATTGCTGCTGTGACACTGTTAGAGTGGATCCACAACACTCCCTTATTCAAAATTTAACATCAATTATGTGTGTCGCAATCACATATAAACAATGTAGCTCTTCCACTTGTGAATTTTACAAAGTCAAACAAAATCATGATCCACAAAATAAATATCAGCAACCCAGATCAGGAGTGTAACGCGTACAGGGGTGGAGCTACGGATGCAGTTCCCATAGTGTATGTGAAGGAATTGCTGGGTTGTGAGAGACCATTACACTGATCTTCTTGCCGCTTCCTTTCTAAGTGTATAGGCTTAATATATATATATATATATATATATATATATATATATATATATATATATATATATATAAATAAAAATTTATAGTGACAGTACAGTTCCCTGTCCTAGTAATTGTTGCCCTGGGTTCTCAAAAAGACGGATTTAGAGTCTCCAGGGGTATTTAATGTGGATGAATCTGTTTTATCAGTTTCCTCCAAAGTTTGTAAAATCCAGTTGGGGACCTGGAGCCCCGGAGATTCCATAGCATTATGGGTGGGACGGAACCTCCAATCCTGGGACCGGGTTTTGGGAACAGCCAGGAGTCTGGCTGGTTGATTGAGCAGGTGTGTCCTGGGCTTATAGCAGGAGTCAGGATTAGGGTTCTGGGCTCCACCCTCCCGAAGAGTCCAGAGTGTGCACTAGTGGAAGTCAGAGACCCAAGTGAGGATCAGAGCAGTGAGGGGCGGCTTTCTAGATAGACGCTGTGCGTTGAAGCTGTGTGCATCCAAGGAGACAGATGAGAGCCTGAAGTGGAAGGCCTGAGCAGCAACATACTGCACCCAAGGCTGAGCAAGCCTTAAGAGCCAGGTGGATTGGCATTTTTCATTTGATATTGTTTTGGGAGAAGAACCCCTGTGTGAGCATCCAAGTGCATGTATGAACTTTCCTTTATTTTGTTTTAATAAAAATAAAAAAATTATATATACATACATACATACATACATACACACACACAAATCCTAAAACTGACATTATTTCTCTTATTGTTAACTGGGAGATTTGTCTATTTGTGATATCTTTTGTCCCATGCGATCGGCCTTTTCTTGTGGGAATATCATTTCTTTTGAACAGATCGTGTAACTCAGGAAAAGGATTTCTTGCGAGGGAGATAGAAATTTTGATTTCTCGCTGTTGATGATCCATCCTAGCTGGTATAACCGCCATTGTGCATTAGCTCTTTTAGTAGTTTCTCTTTTGTTGGTGCTATGAACAGCAAGTCGTCTAAGTATGGAATAATGGTTATGGCTTGCAGTCTTAGTGGTGCCAGGGTTTCTGCCAGGACCTTGGTAAAGATCCTCAGAGAGGATACGGCTCAGCTTTGAAAACTATAGACCTTTTTCCTTATCCGTATTGCTATGCAGAGAAATTTTTGGGAGCTTTCTGATGGGAATGTGCAGATAGGCGTCCTTCAAGTCTATTTTTGCCATGAAAATCTTTTTGGAGCCGATTCCTGACAGAGTACATGGACTCGATTTGGAAATTTTTGTTCTGTATGACTGTGTTCAAAGTCTTTAGGTTGAAGATCAGGTGATATTTGCCTGAAGGTTTCTGCACCAAAAATGCATACGAGTAAAAACCCTTTTTTTCTTCCCATTTGGGGACTGGTATTAGGACTTTTTGGTCTACTAATAACCTTATGAGTTGTGGTAATGCTTGAGCTTTTGCTGGGTCCCTGGATAATTGAGTAATCAATACTTTTGTGGGAGGTCTTTAGTTGAACTCTAATGCCGCGTACACACGATCGGAATTCTGGCCAGAAAAAGACAGGATGAGAGCTTTTCATCAGAAAATGCGACCATATGTATGCTCCATCGGAATTTAGCCGTCCGAATTTCCGGCAGCCAAAAATTAATAGCATGTTCTCAATTTTCCAGACGGAAAAACTTTCCATCGGTAATTCCGATCGTGTGTATGCAATTCCGACACGCCAAAAATCACGCATGCTCAGATTCAACTACGAGACAGAAGCTATTGGCTACTGGCTATTGAACTTCCTTTTTCTAGTCACATCATACGTGTTGTACATCCCTCCATTATAAACGGAATTTGGTGTGACCGTGTGTAGGCAAGACAGCTTGACCCGAATTCTCGTAGTCGTAATTCCGTCGGGAAAACCATCAGAGCTTTTTCCGACGAGAATTCCGATCGTGTGTATGCGGCATAAGGCATATCCTTTCTCGATCACTCCCCTGACAAAAAACTTTGAGGTTATTTTTTTCCACTGTGGAAGGTAATCCTCCAATCTGCCTGCCACTTAGCTTCACTGTGGTTTTGATTTTTGTCAGGAAGGTTAAAAAGCCTGTTTGTTTTTTGCCTCCCTTTCTGGGTAGACCAGTGATTTTTTTTCGCTTTCCTTTATGTTCTTGTTTGTCCTTTATAACAGATAATGAGGCTGCTCTGGCCAAGTTTTACAGACTCGGTCGAAGCGTCTGCAATTAAGCCTACTGCTTTAAAGAGCATGGGGAAAGATTTTAACAGCTCTACCCTAGGGGTATGCGACCTCAGATGCTCTTGCAGCTGCTTTAACCAAAATGCAAAATCTCTGGCTTTGCAAGTGGTTGCCAGTGCTGGTCTGAGGTTTGCCATTGCGGTATCCCATGATCTTTTTAGGATTACATAGTCTTTTGTCCATGGGGTCCTCCAAGTGCACCATGTCCTCAAAGACCAGATCCGAGTGTTTTGACACTTTTGCTAGGGTGGCATCTAATTTAGGTGACTGATTCCAGACTGAGTTTGGGTCCTCATCAAAAGGAAATATTTTCAGGCTACTTGAAAAGGAGGGCCTTTTGTCTGGTTCCGCCCACTCCCTAAGCACTAAATCTGTCATGATTTTGTGCACCGAGAACACCTTTGGTTTCTTTTTATTAAACCCTTGGTACATTTTGTCATGTCTTGAGAGTGTTTTTTAATTATTTCATCTCTAAGGTCTCAGATTGCCCCCACTAGTTCATCCACTTCCTCCTGGGAAAATTTGAACCTTTTGGGTAGTCCTGAATCCTCCTGGTCTTCCTCCTGTCCTGAATCTGATTGGGAGGAGCCCGGGTCAGTGTTTTTAAGGGAATTCTCCCTACTCTCTAAAGGCTCTCCTGAACCTGAAGCTACTGGAGTAGGAGAAGTTGGGATCAGGTTGGCCAACGGCCGAGCCTGGGACTTGTGCATACGAGATAAATTTTCTGAATGACTGAAAAGTATATTGCATTTCACCCTTGAAGGAGCAGAGGAATTTTGAAAAAGGAGAATCTTCCTCGCTCTTTAGCATGGCTGTGATACAAGTAGGACACATGGTTTTTGTGTAGCTAGACGAGAGCCTTGCACTACAAGAAGAACATTTCTTTTTGTCTTGGTAGTGGCTTTCTCCGATCTGGATGATTTTGAGAGGGGGACAAGGAGAGAGGGTTTTGTTTAACAAAAGAACTCATCTAATCCTGGCCTCCTCCCGGTGTGTTAAGGTGCCCAACAGAGCTATAAGGTGGTTTCCCCCAGGGTCTTCTAACTCCCCTTGTGATAAGCGATACACAGGAAAAAGAGGCTCTGGCCAGGCCAGCCTATCTGTAATGAGCCAGCGTTTGACTCCCCCAGAGTGTTGGATGCATCCATGGTGCTCCGTTGCTGTTGACATCTAAAGCCCATGCTGTTGCGCCTTTAATATACTGGTTCGGCCTTCCCCTTTTCTCTCTGCGCCAGAAACCAGCATGCAGTTATGACATCATATCCGCCAGAAGTGGCACCCTGCGTTTCCAGGAGATGGCATCCTACAGCAAGGAGAGCAAGCTCTCTCACTGCAGACGCCATAAATGCCCAGTCCCTCGCCGGACACTGGAGAGGGGGGGGCGGGGAACTCAATACTAATGCGGAGGGAAACTGTGGCCTGCGGAGAAGGCCTCCTGGCCTTAAGGCGAGGGGGGTTTTCGGCTGGTCTGGACAGCCCTTGATGATGGATGCTCTCCCACTCCATCTCCCCTAAAATACGGTTCCTCCAGGCAACGTCTCCTCCGACTAAGGAAACAAGAAACTGACCAGATGCCTGAGGGATCACCTTTTAAAAGAGCTGGAGGCAATGTGTTTGCTGTCTGGTGAAGGAGCTCCATCTCTCAAGGGCTGTCTTGGAAAATGACTGGGGGAAAAGATTGTTTTTTTTTTCCCCAAAATCGTCTGTGCTTTTTATTTTTTGCGATATAAACAAAAAAAAACAAAAAAAAAGCAGAGGTGATCAAATACAACCAAAAGATAGCTCTATTTGAGGGAAAAAAGGACATACATTTTATTTTGTTACAGCATCACACGACTGCGCAATTGGCAGTTAAAATAACAGAGCCATATCGCAAAAAATGGCCTGGTCAGGAAGGGGGTAAAACCTCCCGGAGTGCAAGTGGTTAAGATATATGTATACTGCATACAAATTGTGTTTATCTGTAGATAAATAAAAAAAGAAATACCATCGAATACTGCGCGGCTGTACTGAGTCGTTGATGCCAGGGGTTTACAAGTGCTGTCAAACTTGTTGCCGTAATTTCCAATGCTGACTTCAAACTGTATGGCTTCACCAATATCCTGTAACATGGAGGCGGAATGGAAGACAGCACACAAGCTGAACTTCCGCCGGCGTTGATATTTCTGGAAAGAGCCAAGTGGATATTAGCTTAATCTGAGACAAAGAACTTTCATTTAAGTTACAAAACAGCAGGGATTTCTTATTTACAATAATTCAAAGTGATTTACCATCAGCGTCACAGCCAATGTGTATTACTTTAAACAATGTCTATGGGAAAAAAATTTGTTAAACACTCCAAAAATGAAACTTTGGGTTTCCTGTGCCCGTGCAATCGCTAATCCATTATAGTACAAACATAGGTGAAAAAGTCCATCCATGCAAGTAAAGTGCCAAATTGTTTATACACTGCTGGACACCTTCATATAAATAGACAAAATGTTTCTCAACTCTTTAGATGAAAGGGAGTTTATTGGTTAAATAAAATCCACCTTGCCAACAGCATTTTTCCTCAGTAGAAATAAAGTCCATCAAGGTATGAGTTACTGCATACACATTCCAGCTGTATGTTTCATTGTGTATGATGCCATTCACAAACTAGTTGCAAATAATGGGAATTGAAAATATTTGTGTCCACATATGTGGTTTCTACATGATCTGTTCTGCCTTTCTAAGATTACAAATTGTGTTTTGCAGATTGCACTTGGGAGGGCAGTAGAACCTGCTTTTTTACTGCCCCCAACCACTTCACCCCTGGGATACAAAGAAAGTGAATGAGGATGCACCCATGTAGCCTTTGCAGGCCACAGCAAGAATTATCCTCTTCACAACTGAATGGGACCATGCTTAAACTATGTGCAATTGTGCAACAGTGGTGCAGGCTTGTAGAGTTAAAAATAAATAAAATAAGTGTTGATGAAGTGACAATGCCCCCTAACTGCCTATCAAACACCCTTTGAGGAGGTATCTGCTGTGAATCACTCTTTGGAGAGCGAATGGTAGTGTAAATGTATGTAAAAGACAGTGGAGCCATTGCTGACCACCTATGAAAATGCAACAGGCATTGTGGAAACTTCCATCCTCAAAGCTCATAGGAGAAACACTGTGGTTGTCCAAGTTGGAACTCCTAGCACTTTGTCTCCAGGTAGGAGGGGACAGGGTAAGCGGAGCTGAGCTTTGAGGGTGCGTTTTAAACCTCATTTATTGCATGCCAAGAATGTGTTAATATATGAATGTCTAGGACTTGGCCTAAGGGTCATTTTTAGCCACTGAGCCAACACAAGGCAATCGGCACTTTCATAAGGCAAGGTCAACAATGCAGCTTAAAGTGGTGGTTCACTCCTTTGGGGGGGGGGGGGGGGGTGGAATTAAACATTAGCAACCACAAATACGGTAGTTGATGACTTTAAAAAAAAAAAAAAAAACACATGGACCTCTCCAAGGATCCAGTGCCATTCTCACTATCCTTTGGGTTTGCAGCGCCTGCATCCTAACTGTAGGCAGCCGACAGGGCTGCATCCGGCTTCCCAATGTGTATGCACAAGCCGTGCTGCAATTTATGAATGTTTTTTTCTGTCTTCTGGGACCTGTGACATGCCCCAAGAGATCCAAGTAGAATTGGAAGCGGGTACCTGTCAAGAAATGCCAAATATGGGAGAGGAGGGGGGAGAGACTTAAAGCTGAGCTTACCCTTTTAAATTAAGTACTGCTTTAAGGCTCAAAGTAAAAGTTCGCTTTCATAGAGGGTAATCGAGGAGAGTGATTTTTAAGCTCAAGATGCTACCTAATACTTGTGTGTCTGAATTGGACTCCATTTCTATTCTTTGCCAAGCTGATGTACAGTAAGTTGGCAAATTGACATGGAAAGCTTTTCTATTAAGAAATGTATAGATCCAGTAGAAAGGGTGAACACCGGCTTGGTCTGCAAAAAGGACTTTTTGCAATTAAGGTTGCAGCATAACACTAATTTAGAAAAGGGGATAGCAAGGTACACCAGTAATATGAAACGTTATTAAGGTTACTGTATCCACTTGACTAAGGCTGTGGTAAGACTTACCTCTACAACAAGAATATCATCACTGGGAATATCCTCTATCTTTTTACCCGGAGTGCCATCAAGCTTGGTTACCAACTCTACAAGGACTCTTCCTCGATAGGCTACACCTTCGCCCTAAAAATTAAAAAAATTATATAAAGGCAAGAATCTATCAAAGTAAAAATACATCTAGGAATATTGCAGCATTTTTTTTTATAGTTTTGTATAGGGCAGGTACTAGTTTTAATTGCCATGTTCCCTCGCTGGGGAGATTCACCCTTGACAAGGAGGGTGGTCACCGGGGCAGGAAATGATGAGGAGTCCAAATGATTATAGTTGTCACTGGAAAAAGACATGAAGGGAAATCTTCATAGGGATCAGTTCTGGTAAAATCTATTCTAGTGCGATGCCCTGCCACAGTGTGGGATCAGGAACGGGTTGTAGAGATGGCACAAGATTCTCAGCGTTTCAGCATATGTACTGCAAGCAGAGAAAGCAGCATTTTAAGTTTCAGTTCTAGGTTTTGCAATTCTGGATAGGGGCCTGGAGCTTGAGGGGTTGAAGGTTGAAACGTGGCTTGGGTGGGAAGGAACTTTCAATCCTGCAGCCTGAGTACACAAGTGTGCAGGGTCGCTATAAGCCAGATCTGATGAGAGCTTAGGGTAGTTGCTGCCATTCAGACACACAGCCTGTGTGTGTGAAGATAGTGGTGTGCTCTAGCCAGGAGGGCTGACTTGCTTGGGAAACTATACCCCATGTTTGGGGGGGGGGGGGTTAGAGACTTCTCGTTCATAGGACTAGGAAAGCCAGGATGGCTATACATGTCCTGAGAAAAACTCTAAAATCTGGGGTGACTATTGCTTAAAAGATTTAAAAACGGCACCTTCATTTTTTAGGATGCTCTATTTTAGACCCTCTGAGCAAAGAAAAATCCTACATAGTTGCCTTTGTTTATGAAGTGGGCTGGGCAGCTTCATTTGCCATAATTAACCCCATTTGCACTGTGCAGGCTGATCTCCATTACCAATTGTATGAACACTCTTTTCTAACAAAAGGGTGAAGGTTTAGGGGCTAGGCTTCTTGCGCTGTATGTTGAGGACAGACTCAGAAGACACTCTCTCTAAAATTGTTCAAAAATCCTTGCAGTCAGCCATGACACCGCCTCCTGAGAAACATCTAAAAAGGTAGGAAATATTTAAAGATTTTTAGGCATGCTCTGTGAATGGGAACAATCACATAGTGGAGTTTTCTCAAATTTGACTGCAAAATTATAAATACGCTTTAAGGCTCATCTATGGTACCCCTATCTTGATGTCAAAGTCAGCTTTTTTTCCCCTTGATGCTTGTTTACAAGTAAATAATTTACAACATACCTTTCCAAAGTTGAGATCATCAAAAGGGTCAGGGAACCCAGTGAATTCTCTTGGACTCCCATACAGGTTCAAATAACAAGGGCCAAAGGTGGGTAAAAACCCAACCTCCTTTTCATTCACTCCTGATTGAATGGAACATAGAATGATTAGCCTGAAAGGACACCACTGGAAATCTATAGCACAGGTTGCTCGTATATGATGTCTACAGAGAATACTAGAGGTTTCCAACTTCCAGCAGTGCTAAATTTTCTAGTGTATGTCTCAATTTTTCACAGCTTGAGCTCATCCAGAAAACCTTTAACCCCTTCATGACCAGAGGTCATTGCTGCCCAGATCACAATTAGCAGTAGCAGAGTGAATTGGTTAATTTGACTTTACCTCCATGACCAATTAGCCTACCTAATAATATATATATTTTTTTCTAAAAAGACGCATAGGGTTTTTATTTGGTACAATGTGGTCACCCTCAGCTGTTCACCTAGCTGACATGGCAATCATAATGAGGAACCACATGGATCAGTTCCCAACAGTAAGGTCTAAAAAGCTAGAAGCATTGTATACAAGGCTACTTGGGAGCATTAATCTACAGACTGCAGGTAGGAAGGGGTTAAAGAAATTCGTTTTCAGGGCAAAAAACTTTAAACATTTAAAAAGGATCATTTTTTGCACATGGATACAACATCATATTCATATAAGAGCAACCTGTATTTTGTGAAAAGACCATTCTATTCTGTATTCTTTGAGTGATAAAAGTTACATTTTTCTGCAACTAAAATAGGTACAGAATAAAATGGCCTCAAACAATCCATTTTTCATAAATTGCAAATAATTAGTATTTTTAATATTTAGCTTTTTTTTTTCTTCAAGTGATATATGTCATTCACAAGTGCAATCAAGTTAAATCTCATATATAATAACACTGGGATTTGTCTGTGCCTGCGATGAGTTCCTGATGCACAAGTCACTTTGCATTAAAACATGGAATACGTTGCACACGGGCATTAATCGGTTAGCGATAACCAGTAGACACATTAAGGCGAAATGAAAATTTTAATTTTTTGATTGATTGGTTTAATGATTTTGATGAGATGATTGATGATTTTCCAATAGCAGATTAGATGATTATAAGAGTATAAAAATGATAAATGTGATGTGATATTACGGAGTCAAGGTAATCAACATTTCTTGTTTTATCAATGAAAAAAAATTAAGATTTTGCAGATGTCCGGCTTGTAATATGGAAAGTTCTACTCCCTCTGAGTTTTGCTACCTTGAATTCCTAATGCTGGCCATGGGCCTAAAAAAATTCTTAATCCACCCAGTGAGATAAATCCATATATTTCCCCATCCACATTAAGCAGTGCAGATATACTAATCTCCCTGCCAAATGTCTGCCATGGTTTGAAGTTCTGCCTAATCATAGAAAATTTTCACTAAATCTGAGCCCTGCATGGCCAGTTTAAGTCTCTGTTTTAGAAGTACAAAGACAATGCAGGTAGCGTTTACAATCTAGAGTGCACCCCATAAGACATTTCTAGTTAAAATGCATTTATTGGTTGGTATATCTACAGTGCTTTAAAATTATCAAAAAGTTTAGAGCCAGTTTACATTAGTGTGCTATGGAATTACACAGTAAAATCTATGTTTACAACTCATTACTGCAATGCACAGAAATGCATAAAGTACTGTTCCTTTGTGGTACCATCCATTTTGAAGGGCACCCGATGCCCCTAAACACTGCATGTACGTTGTGGTGTGCTGCATTAAAAAAAATAAACAATCCAAGTCTGAATGAATTTCAATGTTTTGGCAACTTGCTCGACGACTAAACCATTGCCGAGTTCTTCTAAGCATGTAATCTGCCTAGCCTCGGTACTATTACTCATAGGCACAAAAACAAACATGTGGCCATTAAGGTCAGAGAAAAATCAGAACTCTGATCGGACACAGTGGCTAACAGGACTGAAACTTTCAGATGAACAGGACAAACCATAAAAACTGGATATTTGTAAGCGCTGTAAAATACTTTTCTACTCTTCCATTGATAAACACGGGAAGTCATTCACCTTTGGGTTATACTGTCACTTGCAGGAAGAGTGAACACTGGCAAACAAAACAAACTGCATGCTAGCCCAGGATTACATTTCCTACTATCAGCATACCTCAGTTTTGTAGCAGAACAGTACCAACAGCATGATCATAAAACACAGAAGCTTCAGCCCCCGTTCACACCTATGCGAATTAGATGCGGCTTACACCGCATCCAATTCGCAGGACATTTTAAAATACATTCATTTGAATGCATCTGGTTCACATACGTGCGTTGCATTCGCACTGTGCATTGCACAAAAAACGCGTGCGTTTTCTGGGCATTGCGGTGCGAATTACAACCCATTATCTTTTATGGGAACGCACCTGATCCGTAGCTAAAACGCAGAGGAACCTCTGAAAAAAAATTATTTTTGTCTTCGCAGTGAAACCGGGGCTTCAATTCACAACGCACATGTGTGAACCCGGGCTTAAACCTATATGCCACAGGAGACTTCCAAGAAAAGAACAGATATGTCACATCCTTGATATCCACAGAAGTTAAAAGGTCTCCTTGGTGAAGGGAGGTGATGACAGACCTGTAGGATTCCATGCAGAATTTCTTTACTTGGAGACATTCAGTGCCTTGAGATCTAAGATGGAGAAGATGCCCCCTTTGGGTCTGAGAACTGTGAAAAACTTTCAGGCATGTCTCCCTTTCCTTTTATTCCTCAAGACTGTACATAGTTAGTTCGTTAGAAGTCTCTCCAAATTTTACCCTCCAGCGCTTTCACCAATTTTGTTGCCCATCTCTGGACTCATTGGGGTTGCTTTACTAAAACTGGAGTGTGCATAGAAACCTAATCAGCTTCCAGTTTATTTTTGGCAAAGCTTAATTGAACGAGCGGAAGTTAGAAGCCAATTGGCTAGACAGATGAGGTTCAGATGGCTTTCAGTGACCAGAAGAGTAGCAGAAATAGACTGAAGATCAAAGTTCCACAGTGCTCTTTGCAATGTAGAAGAAGCAGTAGGGAGATTCTTCTTGAGTGCTGAATGATGAAACTCTGCCCCCTCAGCATTAACTGCTTCCATGGTGAAAACTGGCAAAAAAAGAAAAAAGAGGGACTTCAAAAAGGTGCTCAGTGACCAAAATGAATGTGGCAGCTTCCCATGATTGGCCTAATCGCCCTACGCATGGTGTGAGCCTACAAAAACAGGCAATGCTAACTGATCTGGACCTGAAAAATGCTCTGTGTTCTACCAACAAGTTAGTCGGAGTGTGGAAAGCGCCTTGCATGTAACCAGTGTCTGAAGGTAATTACCAGGCTAGCCCTGCAACATCCAGTCTATCAGGGTAAGAAGGCAGAACTTTAAAAGCCAGGCTGAGAGTGGTTGTGTAAGATAACTACAAGCAAAGAGACCAGATGTAGCAGCAATGTAGAGAAGTGTCTTGATTGAAGAAAAATAAAAAATAAAAAACAGTGGTAGCAAAAAATAGGTTTGTTTTTAACAACGCAGCACTGATGAAGACATCCATCCTCCTAGGACACTAGCAAAAAAATTAGGCATGCTGATCATAGGAGGGGTTTTCTGGGATGACATTGTCAGTGTCCAGGTTTCTGATAAGAGGCAGTATACCCCCAAAAGTGAATGACTGTGTCCCAAATGGATAAAAAGCATATTTAAAGTAGAGGTAAACCCATCCATAAAACTGTTTCATTTCCGGCACATGCCAGAAATGTAAGACTCCCATTGGTTGTGCTCGCAAGCCATCCAACGGCTGGTGTGATAACTGATCACAGCACCATGGCAGTTGTAGATTAAACAGAGGCAAAGATGGTAGATTCCTTAGCTGAGAACGATAGGGGGCTTTATTTACACTTTAATGGGAAACCTCAGAAATTTATATTTACCTCATGCAGATTTTATTTGCTAAAAATCACTTTACAAAAATAGATCAACACTCTTCTCTGCACCCTGAAGACTCCCTTACTGCTACAGTAAATTTATAGCAACACATAATACAAGACTGTGCTCCTGATTTCAGTTTTTATTATTTCTACACTATGAGCTACTGCAAATATGACTGTTGTTATAGGTTACGGTTGATCCTTGCTTTATAGGGTTAAAATAAGCCCACCATATTAGCCGGACATACTGCACTATTTATCTGTTTAGCAGAACACCATGGTTGGTATTATGGATAGAAATGTCTATTATTTAGGTTGTGTGTAAATCAATTCTTAGCAAAACATTTAGGAAAATGTTAGATTAGAATAGCCAGTCATTAGTACTAAGAAATTAGTATTTGACACTTCAAAAAGTATGAGCTTGTAAAGCAGCATGCAAATTACACAGAACTGGATCCTTGTAGACCTGAATGATTTCTATAAAGAGATACATAAATTTATAGGTTCCTTAAGATTGACTATGAAGAAAATACGGTTTGCATTTTTTTTTTTTTTTTTTTTTGCATGCTAGTCTCCAGATCGAAAATGATCTGGAGATTAACACTGTCGTCAACTGTCAGCACCAAGATTGACACCATTCAAGTGGAAATTAGCCTCATCTTGCAGGACTTCGATAAGATCTGCCAGAGGGCGACAGAGATGGAGCGCCGGCTGGCGATACAGAAAACATGGTCCGCAACCACTCCATGCACACCCTACAGGTGAAAGAGCGCTCCCTCGAGTCGAGAGCCGAGGATGCAGAGAACTGCAACAGACGTTACAATCTTAGGATCATAGGTCTCCCTGAGGGATCGAAAGGCTGGGATCCGACATACACGGTGGGGCTGCTCGGCACACTTTTCCCTCAGGCGGCCTTCTCGATCTTCTTTGTGGTGGAGAGAGCACACAGGATGCCAAAACTATGCGGGCCAGCTGGCTCCCCACCGCATATCTTTATCTTCAGGCTTCTCAATTTCCGAGACCATGACCTGATCCTGAGAGAGGCTCGTAAGCTGCACGACATCAGTCATGAGTCTACACAGCTTATGTTCTTCCCACCCAGAAGCTCCGAAAATCATTTGACATGGTGAAGCAATCTCTGAGAGCAAAGGCTATCAAGTATAGTATAATGAGATGGTTGCTTGTTCAAGTGAAGGAATTTTATGTATTTACAGAGCTGCTGACAAAAGTTATTTTTTCTCATTGGGTGCTGTGGTGGGGTTCTATGGAGAGGTCTGGAGCTGGCCCTGTACCAAGATCTGGATGCTTTTATATACTTGGTCCTACCCCACCATCCATTTTATTTCTACCCTCAGCCATGGCTCCTTTAACTATTATCTGATGGAATGTCAGGGGCCTAAACTACCGAATAAGGTTCTCCTTGGCGTTTCATTTCCTCAAAACATACCGCCCTGATATGTGTATTTTTCAGGAAGGCCACTATTATCATGCCACTTACTACTCCTACACCAGAGGGTTAAGTGTGCTTATTCACAAGTCCCTCTCTTTCACTCTGGTTGATTTGCATCTGGACCCTGAGGGGAAGTTTGTCATTCTCCACGCAGTAATTGTAAATGTACTTATGGCGGTGGTGGGACTATACATCCCCCCCCCCCCCACCGGCATCTTTGATGGTTTTAAATTAAAGATTGCCCAGTACCTAGCAAATGTTTTGGTTGATAATGTGGTTCTGGCAGGGGATTTCAACATGCCTCCCTGTCCTGAATTGGACAGGCTGACACCAGGTGGAACTGTGGACTCCCCGCTCTCCCGTTGGGCTTCCACTTTTGGGCTTACCAATGTCTGTCATTGGAAAAATCAGTCTGCCGCTTATGCAGCCATGTCCAGAATTGATCTTGCATATGTCAGCGGCCCTGTCCTGGACAAGATACAAGAGATATCTATTTGGCCTAGGGGAATATCCGATCACACGCCTATCCTGTTATGCCTGAATCTCTTGTCCTGCTCCCACCAACTACCTGTGGTGCCTGTCACGGTTCTGGATTTCAGATGACAGGGTTGCCCCAGGTGCTGAATCAGATGTACAAAAAGGTATTGGGACACTAACCCAACTGCCACTGACCCAGCCTCTAGCTGGGACGCTTTTAATGCAGATGAAAAATCAGTCAGGTCTGACGCCAATCTGGACTGGAGCTGGATCAGGCTGAGCAGAGAGCCAGTGCACTAGAACAATATATTACTGCTAGGAATGAGGTGACATGCAGGGACCTACAAGTGTACTTTGCGTGAGGTGATGTTTTAGAAACTACCGGGAGATGGTCTCCTGGTGGAATTTTACAACGCACATGTGGAGGCACTGGCTAATAGGCTGTTTGAAGTACTGTCTGCCTCTGAGGCCTCTTCTCTCCCTCCCTCTATGTTCACATCTATTACAGTTTTGATACTGAAACCCGGCAAGGACCCCGAGCTATGTTCCTCATATAGGCCCTTTTTACTGCTTAACGTGGATGCGAAGATCCTTACGAAGGTGCTGGCAACCCGCCTTAACAAGGTTATTCTATTCTTGGTCCACAAAGACCAAACTGGGTTTATGGTGAGGCACTGACATCAGGCTTCACACAGTCAGACAGTGTTTCGGCTGGGGGGGGGGGGGGGCTCTGGGGTTGGTGGCTTTGCTTGATGCCGAGAAAGCCTTTGACTCGGTGGAGTGGGAATATCTGTGGCTCGTCCTTCAGAAGTTTGGTTTAAAGCCTTTACCTGCAAATGCTTTAATTCGCCCCCCTCAGCCAGAGTTTGGTTGAAGGGTACGCTTTCAGCTCCCTTCCCTCTCTGACGTACCAGGCAAGGCTGTCCCCTCTCCCTGGCCCCCTTCATATTGGCAAGTGAACCATTGGCAGAGCTCTTGATCTCACCCCCCCCCCCCCAGTTGAAAAGGTGTCTCTTTACGCAGATGATACATTACTATACCTACATGGTGCCCAAACATGACTACAGGCAGCTTTGGCTATTACTGACCAGTTTGGGTTCTTTTCAGGAATTAAGGTGAATTGGGACAAATTGCTCCTGTTTCCATTGTCAGAGGAGAAACAGTTGGTCGATCCACAGATCGCTCTACAGCAGGTATCCAGTTTAAAATATTTAGGCATCCACATTAAGAGGGACCCTCTAAATATTTAGATGACAACTTGTACCCTGTGCTCCAACAATTTATCCACTCCGTGAAGAAAGTAAATCTAATAAAAGTGTACTACCTCCCTAAATTCCTCTTCATCTTCCACCAATCCTTATCCCAGCTGCTTTCTTCGCTAAACTTGACCAAGCCACCACCTAATTTATCTGGGCAGGCTCGACCCCCGGTGTGGCCAAAACCACACTAAAGCTTTCGCTGACTGAAGGTGGTTTGTCCCTGCCAAATTTCAGGAAATACTATTGAGCTACACAATTGGTCACGGTGAGGTGGTGGTTTGCGAAAGACATCTCCAACCTGGCGGTGAATCTGGAGGCAGCCATTCTGGGGTCCTACTCTGAACTTGGCAATCTTGTATAATCGAGGGCTCAAATATAGTTCCCAAGTAACCATTCCTATGAAAACAACATTTATGGCCTGGAAGCAGGTTACCCAACACCTAAACAAGGCAGGCACCATATGTCCACAAACCCAACTATGGGGCAATCCCCATCTACCTCATCTCAGATCTTTACCAGATCCAGGCTACATACACAATTACAAAAATGATTCATATCAGGAGGGCATTTCCTTCCCCTAGAGGAACAGAAATCAGCCACACACTGTCCTCCATATACCTGACAAAACAGAGAGACAAAGCTTCTACCAAGAAGAGCAGTGAGACCTGTAAATTGATTCAATTTAGTAATCAATTTACAGGTCTCTCGCCGCTCTTCTTGGGGGAATCTTTTTCTGTTTTGTTTGGTATGCCATAAAGTCGGGGGGAGTTACTATTTCTGGTTGAATTTATCCCAGAATTAAGTTGTTGATTAATTTTTAGTTAATTTAATGTGATAATTACAAAATATGGTTGATTCTGGAATCAAATTCAATTTTTTTCCATATACCTGAGACCTACCTGTAAAGATACCTCGAACATGCTCCTGCTGTTTGGAGTGTGGCAGCAAGACATTCCTGCTCTGATGGAGGAGGATTGGACTGAGGGTCTGCAACAATGTATCCCACTTATAATCTCAGGCAGGGACCGCTTTGTGCGACTAACATTTTTGCATCGAGTGTACTACACTCCCTTCAGACTCTCCAGGATTTACCCGGGTGTGGAAGACACCTGTCCCAAATGCAGGCAGTAGGTGGTAACTTTTCATATGGTGTGGGAATGCCCCCATAGTCAAACCTTTAGGCAGGCAGTGGTCACTGACGTGAATAGGTTTACAGGCTCCTCTCTGGACAGGGACCCAATTTTCTTTCTACTGGGCATTACCGACAATCTGGCAATCAAACACTAAACTCTTCACATTTAACGCGGCCCTATTATGCTAGGAAGAAGACTCTGTCCAGATGGATGCTGCTTGATTCTTCCCCCCCCCCCCCCCCAGCTCTCAGCATGGAAAGCACTTATTAACACTGTTCTACCCCTATACAAATTTACTTATATGGGATGCAACTGCCCTCAGAAATGTGTCAAAATCTGGGCAACCTGGGTACAAGCCAGGCACCTCACGATATAAACAACTTGGACAAAATGAGATAGAATACAAAATAACTGGCTGAGGGATCTGCAGGTATAGCTAGATCCTCTTTGCCTACTAGATGACCTAAGTTAGACGTAGCTTTTCCGCTTTTTCTTGCCCCCCCCGCTTGCACTCTTTCACAATGAACCCCGTAGGGATGCATTGTTGCCCAAAGGTGTGTTGCACTCTCCACTAGCCATGTTGTTCTGAATATAAAACTTCTCCCAGATAATGACATATTACAATTTGACATTGAGTACTAAGAATTATTAATAGTTTATTTAGGTTGACTGATTCGGTTGATGCTGTCCTTTGGTAAGCGTATTCACTCCTCTCTCCTGGATAGTGAATGCACTTGTTGCTGTGAATCCTTAAGCCATTTTTGGATTGTTTTTCACCAACATCATAGAAATGAACTTTGTTTTTCCTTTACTACTTGGGACTGATTACATGGTTTTACCAATATGTGTACTACACTTAATGTTACTCTAAAATAAAGATCAATGCAAGCCATATTTTCTTCCTAGTTGAGCCCATTTATAAATATTACTACATGGGAAATTATATATTAATGCCAGTAGCAAACCAGAAGTTAGTTTAGTTTCTAGCAGGAACTAGAAAAATGATAGCAGTAATCTGATTGGACAACATTTATAGCAAATACAGATTGTGTATTTTCCAAATCAAAGTAAAAACTACAACAATCCAGTCTGGTTTTATGTATTTTACAGAAATATGAAGGAAACACAAGCATATGAAGAAGCAGGATTTCTGTGGGTCCCAGTGCCAAAACTGTTTTCCATGTACATTACAAGAAAGTGAAATGAGCATAGTAAATTAATGCATGGCAACCAATCTCTCAACAGTCTGATTTAAACCAATTCAAGATAAAATCTTATTGGTTGCCATGGATAACTGCTCATCACTGCTCTTATGTAAAAAACTGTTCCTCTAAAGACTCATCTACAGTTTGGGCAGTGGGGTATGAAATCAAAATCACACCACAATAAACACCTTCCAGTGCTGAAGACCCAACTCCCGTTGTGTCATTGTCTATATTGTAAAAAGAAAACCGTTAAACATTTTATGATGTACAGTAACTGTGCAATAAACCATAATAACCTTTTTAATATTTTATAACAAATTAAATGAAGCATTGAAAAGGATTAACCTAAAGTGATATTAAAAGGCAAGTTTTTACAAAAAAAAAAAAAAACAAACACACACACACACACACACACACTATACTTACCTGCTCTGTACAGTGGTTTTGATCAGAGCAGCCATGATCCTCCTCTTCTCTGGTCCCCCACCTGCACTCCTAGCCCCTCCTTCCTGCCAAGTGCCTCTAGAGAAAAAATGGCTTACTATGGGGACACCAGAGCAGGCTTGCTCCCAAGCTACTGCTCTGTGTGTCCATTCACATACACAGCCATGGATTGGCTGCGCCCCCTGTCTTTGGCTCAATGGCTGTGTTTGACAGTAGTGGGAGGCAATGGCTCCAGATGCCGTCTCTGGAGAGCCGAGGCTCTTGTGTACATTACTGGATCGTGGTGGGGCTTAGGTAAGTATTAGGAGCCTGCTGCAGGAAGAAGTGTTTTTTTTGTTTTGTTTTTACCTTCATGCATTCTATTCTAAAAAAGAAAAAAAAAAAAAAAAAAAAAAAAAAAAAAACCTTGAGCCTTTAAAACCACTTTAGGGAATCAGAAAGTAATGTCATATTGGCTACTATATCAACTTACAAAAATGCAATGGTCTATATAAAAAAATGCATATTTTATATACAAAAAAAAAAAAAAAAAAAAAAGGAAGCAAATCAAAGCACATCCTACACTTGTGTCACATTCTGGCACTAAGCAGCAGAAAAAACAAAAAAAACACATCTACAGCATCTTTCCCACTTTATCATTACAAATATGTAACCAGCCATGACACATCTTACAAAAGAATCTGTCAAAAGATAAAGACCAAGCTAATGTCAGGGCACTGATGTTAAGCCCTTTGATTGCCAACCTTTTCTTTATCAGGGACTAGAATGGTTGGTAAAAAGCAGCTTCTGTCATTGACTTCTCTTTGAAGGTTGTTTTTGTTTTTTTTGCCTTGTGGCAGATGCCTTTAAAAATTGAACATCAAAACCAGCAATGTTCTAGACAAGCGTTAAACTATTCGGAGCACCAGGTCTAGGACTTCTTATCAACAGGCCTCCTCCCCATAATCTGTCCAGTTCCCTAGAATGGTTGAACAGACTACCAAGAGAAGATCTGATGAAACCAAGCTTCAAGATGCATCTGGAAGCTTAAGCGGGGTTTGACCAGGAAGTGCTGGGGCTTGGTTCTCTTTATAGTCTTATATTACATAAAGTAACGTATGCAGAGGAGTGCTACCAAAGCAGCGAGTAAAAGGGAGGGCAGAGGTTCATGAAAAAGGTAAAGAGGTCACTGTGTAGAAGGAAGGCGTCAACCCATATAATTGATCTCACCTTCCATTTCACCACCTGAAGCAGCAATCTTAGACAAGCTCAAAGAAGTTGTTCCAACGGCATCATTCTTGGTGAGTCTGTCCCTACACAAAGCATTTGATAAACCCGTACAATTCATTAAACAGAATTACATCAAATACATTAGCATATTATTTCTCAATGGTAAGTGTAATAACCCTGTGTATGGGTACCTTGGCACAATCTGATCAGTGGTATACTGTACAACTGAATTGTTATTCGTGGTCGCATAACAAAGGCATATTCAATAAAAGTGCAGACAGCAATGGCAATATGGATATTGCAGTACATGACAGCAATCAGATGTCAGTTAACAGAAGCTAGGACAGTGTAAATTGAATAGTGATTTGTTGCTATAGGCTTTTGCTTCCCATCTTACTGAACAATCCCACCAATCACTGCTTTACTCATTTTGAAAATCGTGTAAAGCTGACAATAACTTACCAGTCAAAAACCGTTAGCTTTATATTCTCACATATAGATGGAAACTGAAAAAGTAAAAACATTTGGTCATTGTATATTATATTTACAGACATGTACAAAATTGTATATTTAGGTCTATATACAGACAGAATAAAATTTGTTGGTGCCCTTCTACAAAAATAAAAAAATAAAAATAAAAAAAGAAGAAGAGGAACCCACAATTTTCTCTGAAATAACTTGTAACTGACAACATTGTCAAACATCATTATTATTATTTTTTTTTGATTCAACTTAATATCTTAAATAACAAAATACAACGGCATTGGAAAAATTAGGGTACCCGTAACCTTATATTTTGTTGTACAAGCTTTCAGTCACTGCAAACCAGCGATTTCTCAGTGAAACTTATGCACCTGCCATAAAGTAGCTTTGGCCACCTCTCAAGCAGTTGCACCAGCAGACTCAAGTTTGAGGGGTGATTTTCTCCAGATTGCAGATTTCAACCCTTACAATAGAAGTCCTTCAGGTTTCAGATTATCGATCGCAGAGGGCCAATTCAGAATAGCACAAAGTTTTGTTCTTAGCTATTCTTGGGTGCTATTAGCTGTGTGTTTGGATCATTGTCCTGATGGAGGAGCCATGACTTGTGACTGAGACAGGATTTCGGACAATGGGCAGTAGGTCGCTCTCAAATTTCTTGTAAAGCCGCGTACACACGGGTGGACTGTATGGCCTACTTAGTCCGTCATACAATCCGACGGACAGTCCGTCCTACTTTCGAATGAACGGACTTGACCACACACGGATGCACAAACAGTCCGTCGAAAGCTTGCGCGATGACGTGTACAGCACGTACGACGGGACTAGAAATAGGAAGTCCAATACACAGCAATGCAACCTTTCGCCATGTAAATCCTTTCTGAGCATGCGCCATTCTTAGTCCGTCGAACTAGCCTACTGACGAGCGGATTGTCCGCTGAAACCAAAGTATGACGGACAGTATTTCGAAAAATCCGAAATACTTAGTACGCCAGACTGCACGCTGAAAAAGTCCGCTGAAGCCCACACACGAGCGGACTGTCCGCTGAAATGTGTTTCGACGGACTAAGTAGGCCATACAGTCCGCCCATGTGTACGCGGCTTTAGTCTTGAGACGTTTGTGTCCCCTGCACAAATTTAAGGCACCCTTTGTTGGGTGCAGAAAACCCGCCCCAACAAAAACTGAGCTTCCTCCATGTTTCACGGTAACTATGGTGTTCTTTGAACACTTGCCTTTGAACTTAGAAAAAAAAAAGCTAAAATTCTTTAGTATTTATCCAACAGACTTTCTCCTAGAAACGCCATGCCTTGTCAAAATGCATTTTGACAATTCCAAAATTCCAATATGACTTTTTGTCTTTTACTTTTAACAGTGCAAACCTCCTGGGTCTTCTTCCTTGGAGCGCACCTGTTGCTCAAAAAGCGAGGGATGGTGAAGTTAGACAGCAATGTACTTTCAACATGGAAACCAGCTTGCATCTCTTTGGAAGGGTTCCTTGGCTGTTTGCCTAACATTTACACCAACCTTCTGTTCAATTTGGGGTTTATTTTCTTCCTGCGACCACATCCAGGGAGGTCGGTTACACTCCCATAGGCCTTAAACGTAATATTTGCAACTGCGTTCACAGTAACGTCAAGCTGTTCTGAGGCGGTCTTTACCTTTTTTTTTTTTTTTTTTTTTTTTGCGGTCTTTACCTTTGACATACAGTCCTATAATTTTCTCTTTCTGATCTCAGACAACTCTCTCCATTGCTTTTTCTGGTCCATGATCAGTGTGGTGCACAAAACTATACTAAACAGCAAAAAAACATAAAAAAAAAAAAAGACTACATTTCTCAATTTAAATAGGCTGATTAAAAGATTAAAAAAAAAGAAAAACAAACACACACACACACACACACACACACAACATGATTCACTTATTTCTAATCTTTTCTAGGGGTACCAATATATATCTACAGGCCATTTTTGAATTTCTTTGTAGAATATGCAATTTATCTTTTTCTTCACCTCTCATTTACTTTACCCTGACATACCAAAGGCATTTAGGTGTACACAAGACAATTGTTTTTAGTTTTATAAATTCAGGAGGAATGAAACATTGTTTCAATGAATTGTACGGGCACCAACAATTTTGTCTATGCCTGTATGTCATGGTCTCGAACCTTTATTTGAAGATTAACAGCTTGGTTCCACTCCGGATTTGCATTCTTCTCTATTGTTTTAGTAGAAACCTTAAACAAAAAACAAAACAAATAGGAAGTATAGCCAGGGATCACACAAAAACAAAAGTAATGTGGTCTGATATTGTGACGGAAATACCTTTTTTCCAGCAAATGACACTTCTACAAATGGGTCGACTAGATTTTTCTTGTCCGAGTCTCCGCCAAACAGTTCCTTAACTGACTGTGCAAAAGCATCATCCACTGTAGAAAGACACAGGACATACTGACCATTTATCTTTACTTCAATATTCATAAATATCCATCTATTAAATTTGTTTTTGCTTTTATTGGTGTGCCACAGTAATGGTATTCAGCTACCTAGATTAGCTCAACAATGTATCTGCTTCTACGTCCCTGAAGTCAAGGTCTGATCCATGACTTCTACTTTTCACTTCCAAGCAGTATGCTCACATTACAATCTAAAACAAATAAAGCAACATTGCTCAACAATCCTTTTTATTGTTTGGTTCTTGAGTAGACCTACAAGTAATCAACACTTCAGCTTAATTTCTGAAGAAATCAATATATGCATGAGACCACTTTTAAATTTTACCACTTTTACAGAATTTACAAGTGTTGTTCCCCTTTGATAACCCCTGATGGCCTAAAAAAACATGGTGGAATACTGGACCATGGTACACGCCTGGTTTTCTGTAGACATGGTTAGTTTAATAGTCTATGCACATATAAAAAGATCTTGTGACTCATTCACTCAAAAATAATGGCACCTTGACCAAGCCAACAAAAACAAGGAGACCTGATGTAGCTTGGTAGGTAGAGCTCAGATCAATGACATCTGTGTTGCTACATGGATTCTATATAAGTAAGTCTACTTTAGAGATGTTCTTGCTGTGGTAATGAGTAAAGATACATGGCGCAGAGTTAAGACAACCCTAACCAAAACTATGTCAAGTGCAAAATTAAACCACCCTGATCAAATTATGAACCAGTTCATTATGTAGAAATAGCTCCATACTCTGTGGAATATCCTCAGCTCTGTAGATTTTCAGGAGGAAAGTGACCCATCTAAGTGCTGCTCCAGGAGGAAGGAGGAGATTACTTTCTACATCATCGGCTTCATTTTCCTTGTCTCTCTTTTCCACCTGAAAATAAGCAAGCATTAAAATGCTATGGCCATGTTATGTGAAAGTGAAGACAGTCAGTATGTATCAATCCTATTTATGGAAACTGTCAAGAAGGGCATGCCAGCAAAGAAAATGGCTCTTCTGGACAGCATCCTGTGCGTAGGCACCAGCCAATTAATATTCCTATATAGACACATAGGAAACGTGCATGTGCTTATGCATATTCCGTGTGCATATCTGTTACTCACATTGGTGTCAAGTGGGCTATTTAGACTGAGCCTGTGCTAGGTTTCAGTGCCGTTTTGTCTACCCGTGCATACCTACAACCTGTTACTCTGAATTTGGCTACAGTTTCTGACCCGGCTTGTCTTGACGACTCCTGAACTCCACTGACCCAGTCTTGCCTTTGATCTTGCTTCTACCTTTGCCCCTTGCTGCTGCTCTGTTACCAACTCAGCCTGTAACCTGACTTCACACCTGCCTATGCATCTGGTCTGCCCGACTCTGTCCCCATCACTGGTGGACTGTCTGCTGTGAACCTCTGTCTATATTCCTCTGCTCCCCACCTGTCTGCTTCCAGCCTGTACCTGTCTGCTGTCGCATGGCATCCAGCATTCCTGCTCCGCTGTGGTCTACTGACGGTCTTCCCCTGCTTGATCCTGAGAGTCCATCCAGCCCTGATGCTAGCAAGAACAAGCACCCATGCTACTCTGTACTCCTGTCTGCTATCAGGCCCCCCGAGTTAGAAGGGTAAGAGGCCTTCCTCATGGGGTCAGGCTTTTCAACCAGGTATGTGACAAAACCACTGCAACTGTGCTCAAATGAGAATATTTCTTGAATCTGAGCCATATGTGATCCCCTAAGGCATAATCCAGAGGGCACCCCAAAGGCAAAGTGGAGATGGAGGGCAGAAGGGGAACCTGCCCTGGATGAAGTGGCTGGGAGCCAGTCAGCGCCACACTCACCAGCTGCTGGAATGATGGGTGTGATGTTGCCCTCACTCCTGTCATTCAAATTGGAGTCCAGTGCAGGGGTCACGATTGCTGCTGGGAGGAGGGATTCTGCTATTTCCTCCCTCCAACAGCAGTGTAAAGGAGGCCGGAGAGAAGGCAGGGCAATGCCTGTGCTGAGGACAGACACCTTTCTCAGCAAAGGAACCTGAAGGAAAATGAGTGCAGATTGCCCTTCTTTCCACCTCCCCTTGTCATGTACATATCACATGATTGGGACAGAGGAAGAAGACACAGCTTCCTTCATTCCCGGGTAGTTGCCTGCCTGACACTAACATGTAAGTGCATAGAGGGTGGGAGAGCAAGTTAACCCCAGAGCTCCCCCTCCCTCTCATAACCCCCCTACATCCTGGGCTCATTTACATTTGTGGTTGGGTAGCAGTAAAAAACACGCAGTTGAGCTGTCATTTTTATTGCGCTCCGTTAGAGCTTATACCGACGGGGGCTGTGAACTGTCCTTCATGATAAGGCGGGTTTTTGTTACGTCTGCATCCACCTCAGAGTTGTGTGCAGGCAGCCTAAAGTGGATGCAGGTGCAGCAGCTGCATGGATACAGTCACATGTCAAAATTTTACAAGCGAGAAAGAATCAATCCTCTTGTCATATTCGGTGGGCAGTACCACTTGCCAAACACAACCCATTCAACTCAACGGGGTTGTGTTGCAACCACGTGCCATGCACGCAGTTGGTGCTGGCTTTTAGGGGTTAAAGCAGAGGTTGAGCAGATGACAGAATTACTCCTCACCGTCTGTCAAATGCACTTTAAATCATAATCCACCACGGATCACTCAGATAACACTGGTGTAAACCCACAGGACCCCTTATTTAAATGCAATTAAAAGGTTTTTGATTTCTTTATTTTCTAATGACACGACAGATGCAGGGACATTTTTCATTTCATTGACACCACAGGTGCAAGTGCAGCTTTTCCTTCCACTAACAGATACATTCTTCCTTTCAGCGACATCAACGGCCTTGTGGCACCTTTTAACTTTAGGGACATCACTGGCGTAGGGGCATTTCTTTCTTCCAGTGACACCAAGATGGGCATTTTTTTTCCCCCCTCACACCTATGCTGGGGGAATTCAATCTACATCACAGTTGACCCTATATTTTACAGCATGATAAAACACAAACTGCCATCAAACTCATGTTACATGTGGTTTGGTGCACCACGTTGCTTGCATTGATGTTAACCCAACCGGGGGGGGGGGGGGGGGGCGGGTGGTACAATTTGGTATCATCACTTTGGGCACTGAATGATCTTGTCCCACCACTGCCCACAGAGTCCCTTAGATTGGAATTCCAGTTTGACCAATTTAAGGTTGGATTCTGCTTGCTTGTATTACAACAGGTAACTAAACCCTCAGTTGCATAGGATAATTGTTTTCATTCCTATACAATTGTGTACATCACAGCAGAACTCACAGGGGGCTCGTCACCGGTGCCAATGACAAACATGCTGACTTTAAGATATCCCTTAGCCCCGGCATTCTGGTCGTCAGGATCCTGGAGCAGGACCCACTTCCTCATGACTGCATGACCTATTGAGAAGAAAAATCAATAAATCACATTTCCTGGCAGTCACTATCCTACAATAAATATATATATATATATATATATATATATATATATATATATATATATATATATATATATATATATATATACACACACACACACACACACACACACACACATATATACACATACATACATACACACACACACACATGCATACATACATATATACACACACATACATAAATAAAAACACCACACACAATATAACAGGCAGACTGAGTTATAAAATTTCCAGATATAGCAGACAGAAATTTAGAGACCAGTTACAACCAGGATTTTTTTTTTTTTTTTAATAGAAACCATTTTCAGTTATGTGCAGTATGTGTAGTGTGTAATCTGATTCCCTATTCTATTCATTTATTCTATTTCACTGACCAGCAACAGAATGAGCCCAAAAAACTGCAGCTATTGTGTTCAGATAACCGCCCCCATGGCTACAAGAAGTAAAAACGTCAAATATGAATTTGTAATATTTCATACTACTCAAAAAAAAAAAAAAAAAAAAAAAAAAAAAAGATGTTTGAGCGTAATAAAAAGGAAAATACATAAAAGGAACACTATAGAATAGTTTTAAAGCAGGTATATACATTTTGTATTGTCACAGAAAAATAAAACAAACAAACAAAAAAAAAAAGAAAATAAATTGATTTTCTTACTTGGTTCATCGTATACAAATCCAACATCAAGCTACAATTGTAAAAGAGACAAATTTGTTTTACTTTCTTCCAAGACAGAAAATTACAATGCATTTAAAATTAATACTCTTGGGAATTGAACAGAAAGATCCTAAATTTTTGAAGCATCCAAGAACTATAAGAAGCCAGGGGCTTACTTGGCCTAATAGACCAACCATTTTTCAATGGTCTGAACCCAACATGTAGTACGATCGCAATAAAACCATAAGTTGTGCTGCCTGTAGCTTTGCAGTGACCTTTATAATAATAAACTACAATTATCCCTGTAGAGGGAGCTCCCATGCAAATCGCAAACACCAGGAAGCCAGTTTACCAATTAAGGGTAATATCCCCAGGCCTCCACAACAGATTAGTTGTATTTGCTGCAAAAAGGTCTGCCACCAGATATGCAAACATAATTCAGACCTCATGTAAAACTGACACAGATAATGGACGAGTTCAGGAAGTTTAAATGGGTATTAAACCCAACACAAAAAAAATAATTTTATAATAAAATTTAATAAAATGTAATAAAAAATTGTAGCTTACCAATCATTAGGATGTAGGCTTTTTTTTTTTTTAAGCCCCCACCCCCCTCTGTTTTCTCCTGGTGATCTCCTCTTGTAACTTTTGGTATAAAAGGTTTTATAAATAATAAAAAAAAGTGACCATTTTAAGCAGTCTAGCCAGTGATAAAATGGTTTGTCTCAAGCCCCTAGCTGTTACAGCTTGTGCTGAAGAAAAACAGCCTCGATCACCAAGTGAAAATAAAAGGAAAGAACGTTTAACCTCCCTGGCAGTATGATTATTTCAGATTTTTGACGCTCAAAGTGGTACAATTGTTTTGCATGGAAATTTGGCTTTTTTTATTGTAGGCCTGTCATTCTTAGGAATAACACACTTAAATCTGCCCAAAACAAGAGTCTAGTAGACATCCTGGGTATGAAAGTTTGAAACACAAAATCATAAATATAATAAATAACTATAAATAATAACAATCAAAAATTATTCAATAATGTAATCAAATCAAAAACACTGAAATTTGCTCAGTTGCAGAATTGTCGCTGTCATTACTGGTTTGATGATGACAAATTTCCCCACGAATCACTATTGCTCAATTCTGCAAGTGATTCTAATTTATTATCGCTGTTTTATAGCTGGTCTAAAACCACTTTTGACGTAAAGGGACACTTTTTGGTTGCTATGGACAATCTCCAGTTTCCAGGCAGAAAGAACAGAATTTATAATATAAAACTGCATGCAGGGCATTGGAAAAACCACTAGGGACAAAAGGGAGGTGAAATAATTTGATACAGTAATGTAATCTGTAATATTATAGTGTACTGTATGTATAATGTGTTTGTTACTTTTTGAATTTGGCGCCATTCTCTGTCCCCGTGCGTCGCAATGCTCGCAGGGAAGCTTGGCACTGATAGATCCGGCGGAGGGCACGGCTCGCACACAGAGTGGGAGACATCACAGTATCCTGGGGACAAGGTAAGTAACTTAGCCTGGATCCTGCAATGCGATCCCAAGTGTGGCTCGGGGTTACCGCTTTTGGTACTGAAAATCCACCCTGAGCCAGACTCAGGAATACCGCTAAGAAAAAATTTTTTTTTTTTTTAGCCATCTCATCTAATGCCTCGTACACACAATCGGACTTTCCGTCAACAGAACCGTGGAATTTTGTTCGAAGGTTGTTGGCTCCAACTTGTCTTGCATACACACAATTACGAACGTGGGAATGAGGCGACACACAAGACGTACGACGAGCCAAAAAAAAGGAAGTTCAATAGCCAGTGCGCCTCCTGCTTGATTCCGAGCATGCGCGAACGTTTGTGCATCGTACTTGTGTACACGTTTGGAAATTCAGACAAAGTTTTTTCTGGCAGAAAATTTGAGAACCTGCTAGCCAACATTTGTTGCCAGAAAGTCAGACAACAAATGTTCGATGGAGCATACACATGGTCGGACTTTCCGACGACAAGCTCACATCCAACATTTGTTGTCAGAAGATCCGATCCAGGGTCGGGACAAGGGGTGGGCAGGAGGGACGGCTGCCCCTGGCGCAATGATTTATTGCAGGGGTAGGGGGCACCCTAACCCTAAGGGAAAGGGGGTTTTGGCGTCTTTGCGCTGGATGACCTTGTCCCGGCACTGATCCGATCGTGTGTACGGGGCATAAGAAAAAAAGCCTCGATCACCAGGTGAAAATAAAAAGGAAAGAACATTTAACCTCCCTGGTGGTATGATTATTTCAGAATCAGAAAGCTTCAATAATTTGTTTTTGATTTTAATGCTGCTTAAGTCAGATTTACTTTTACAGGTTAGGTAAAGGTTTAGGCCAAGAGTTAAATTTTGTGGTTCGCCAACTGTGTGTCAATTTTTGGGCACAATAAAAATTCATTTTCTGTCCTGAAACATTTTGGAACCTGAATCAGTCATAGCAAAACCCAAAGACACTAGATTTATTTTGCCAGCACAAAAAACAGAAGAGAGCTATTCCTTTTTCCAGCACAGAGAGCAAACCTATGCCATCCCTGCCCCCTGCAGAGCTTTATTTTTTACCTTGAATTCTCCTATTAAACTGTCAGCTCGAATAGATCCAGAGTTGAACAACTGGTAGTAAAAGAAAGAAAAAAAAACATTAAGTTTTTTACAAAAAGTGGTTCACAAGCACATACAGACTGCAAATCCTTTTTCCAAATCCCTCAAAAATATTAATCAGTAGATATTAAACAATGGGGTCGATTTACTAAAAGGCAAATAGACTGTGCACTTTTCAAACGAGCAGAACTTTGTAAATGAGCAGAAGCCCTGAAGACTTCCATCATCCAATCACTTTTTTTTTTTTTTTTTTTTTTTTTTTTTTTAATATCCCTTGCACGCAATTGGGTATTCTTTGCAAACTGAAGCTTTACCTCATTTACTAAGCTCTGGGGCAACTGCACTTTGAAAAGTGCAGTCTATTTGCTTAAATCAACCTCTATGACTTCACCAAAACAGAACAGTCAGGTCCACATCAAAGAAAAGATACAATAATAAAACTTCTGCACTAAGTAAGGTATGGGATCATTCTTTGAGGGGAATTCTCTCTACACACCAGGAAACTCAGGCACATATTCCAGGTAAATCTTCCAAACACACACTTGGCCTTGCTGCCCTCTTTAGATTGGGAAATCCATGAGCACCAAGCACAAAGAGCCATGTTTGCTTGCTATTTTGTTAGCCTGCAAAAAGTCATGTTTAGGTTCACATTTCCTACGATCATAGCTCTGAGCCCTGCCAACTGCCTTACCTCTATCCAATAAGTCAGTAAACTCATTTTCATTGGACGGATGGATGGAAGCTGGTGGAATTCAGCCGAAATGGAGCAAAAAGGTTTTCTTGGATCATAAATGCAACAGCAGGCATATCATGGTGCCTTGTGTACAGCAAATGCAGCAGCCGAGAGAGGAGCCTTGCAACATTGTAGCTTGTATATTGACAGATCTTTTAAAGGGCCAGTTCACACCACATGCAGGCCAGTGCATTTTTTTTCTGCATCAAAAAGGCACAGAAAGTAGGATATATGGTTTTCAATGGCATAGTTAACACCAGTGCTTGCAGTTCCAGTGCATTCCAGTTCCAGAAAAAAAAAAAAGTAGAACATGCTGCATTTTTCCTGCACTGGACTACTGTAAAAAGCATCAAAAACGCACCGGAACACACCTAAACGCACCAGGTTCTTATTTAAGGTTAAGGGAAAAAAAAAGGGGGTGATGCACTGGACTACATCAAAAACACACTGGAACACATCAAAAGCACAGGTTTCTACGGTGTGAACTGGACCTAAAAAAGATAAGTCATATTTCTCTTCTGGGTCACTTACTTTTGCACTCCTGGGACCAAGTGTTAATTTATAGATTATATTCCTTTATCAGCTGGCATCACAAAGCTGCGTCAAACTCTGGAAGGAATCCAACCATATCTATGACCGACAGCTGGCTCTGCCTCTTAAGGCAGAGATCCAAAGCCATCTAAGCCCACCACTCTCCAGCACAGAGTTCTTGCGAGTGGTGAGAAGAACGTGGCAATCAATGGTCATGTGATCGCTCAGCTCTCAGTCTTCGAGCAGATGAGGGACAGCTGCAGCATCAAACTGGTGTTGAAACAGGAGGCAAGTATGGAAGTTTTTTTTTTTTTTTTATACCACAAACTTCTCCTTTAAAGTGCTGAAGAGAATCTAAAGTTTTTTTTGGTCTCTGCAGTAAAGAAGTGTTTTTTTTCTTCTTTGAATCGAATCTTGAGTATGACTGTGTAAAATTGAGTACAGGCTGGCTTTGCTTAAACTGGTTGAGAGGCAAAGCAGTACAAAGGAGTTTGACAGTTTTATGCAGTGTTGCCCACTAACTTCAGTAAAAGGCCCTAGAAAAAAAATGGCACTGCCAATGATCTCTTGATCGACCATACATTTTAAAATTGTGAAATATCATTTGTTTCTTACTCTGATTGAAACAGACTCATCAAACAGCTCAGATGGCGACATATTCACATTGTAGAAAAAGATCTGTAGAATAATAATAAAAAAATAAAAAAATAAAACACATTTCAAAAAGGGATAACACAGAATGGAGCATGGTCACAAGCAGGGATAAACGCGGGTGTTTTTGGATCCTAATCTGAACCCACCTAAGATATCATCCCACCAGGAAGCTGCTGCCTGTTATGGACCAATCATAAGTGGCCAAGGTGTTCCCTGCTCTGTAGGGGCACGCATACAAGGAGCATGTATATGTAAGGTTGCAGGGAGGGGAATACCTCGCTCACTTATGAGTGGCTTTGTGCAGTGACAGTTTGTTGGAGGGATATCTCAGGTTGGTTTCGGACTAGGAGCCGAACACGCCTAAGCTCATCCCTAACCAAAGTTATAACGTATATAGAAAGATAGAGTTTTTTTTTTTTTTTATATAGGCTATATCTAAAAGAGACGGAAGGAATTCTAGAAAATCAGAAAAGCAGTTATATTCTACTAAAATTTTAAACAACTTCTGTCCAGAAAAAAAAAAAAATTGAAATGAATAATTTATATAATGCTAATACTTTCTGTGTCATCAGTCTCTGGGCCCAAAAGAAGCTCAAAAGACATTACTACTTAGGAGAAGGGAAGAACAAAAGCTCAAACTTTTTTTCTTTCTTCTTTGTGAAGCTACGAATTGCCCATGTAAGACAAGCAACAGATTCACTTGAATGCCAGCACTATTAGAAGAAATACTTGCTCTCCTTTCAGTCCCATCGCGCCCCCCCTTAGTCTACCTAGGGGTGGATCGTATGGCAATAATAACCCTTTTAGACCCCTAATGCCTTATTAAAGAGAACCAACCTGTCTTCTGATGAAGACATTTTTTTTTTAAATAAAGTTACACCCACCCAACCACTTCAAATCTCCCTGCAAAAAACGTTGAACACCCCACACTTGCATGCACCTATAAATGTAAATGCATGGTTTAGGGTGCCTACACATGACAATGTTGATTCCGCCGCACATGTTAAATATCACCGGGCACACCAGTGAGCAATAATGCTAGGCCCATTATTTGCGGTTAACACTAAACTAATGGCTTTTAGGGGTTTTTAAAGCATCACCTATAGGGTACCGAAGTTTGCCATTTCACAGGCGTGCACACAGGTTTTCAGGGTTGACATGCTGGATATGCTGAATATCCATTTACTCAGCGCAACTTCATGTCTTTAAATTTTACCACGAAAAATTGGGCAAGACGTTGCATTAGAGCACTTTCACAAAGGGGCGGATGGGGTGGTAGTGGTAAAGTGCCACAAGTTTTGGCGGTGCTTTACTGCTGTTACAACGGCACTTTGGCGCCACTTTTCGGACGGGAGCGAGGCGCTTTTAACCCCCTAGAAAAGGTTAAATAAAAGGGTTAAAAGCACCCGCGAAGCGATTCGGCAGCGCTGCCCATTTATTTTCAATGGTCAGGGGCAGTGGAGAAGCGGTGTATACACTGGTCATAAACCACTCCTAAAATGCTGCTTGCAGGACTTTAACTTCCTGCAAGTGCACCGCTCCACTCTGGTTTTCACACTGGGGCTGCAAGGGAGGCGTTTCAGGTGCTTTACAGGCACTATTTTTAGCCCTTTAGTTCCTGAAAACGCCCAAGTGTGGAAAGGGGTCTTAATGTACCCTAAAATTAACTTTAGTTTATTTTTCACTGAAAATTTACATTTCATAAACCATGCTAATATTGTGTCGCATAAGATAATTGGAAGTACAACTATTTTATTCTCTAGGGTAACTGCTTTCAGAAAATAATTAAAAGTTGTTTTGTTTTTTTATGTAATCTTCAGACCTAATTATTTTTTTTATATACAAGAAAAAAAAAAAAAGAAAAAAAAAAATTGTAAAAAAGGTTAAAATGTTAAACTTATTCTGTGATGGTTTAGATTCAAAGACTGTCTTCAAACCATAAAATAAGAGGTTACTAGTGCATTTTAAAACTATTTTATTACGATGAGTAATGGTAGTTTCACAAACATTCCACTAGGTGGCATGCCTGAAACGCAAACAGTGGAGCTCATAACTGAAATATACACAGCTGGAGGTTAATGGAGAACACACCTCATCAAAATACGGGTTGTTTCCTCTTTTTATTCTTGTCCTGTGGGTCTGTCCACAGATGCTCACTTTTGCAACCGGTTTTATGTTATTACCAGACAGTTGACGTCCTTCAATCACCCGAACACGGATCTGAAAAAAAAATCCAAAACCATGACTATAGTCACCCTCAGCCAAAGATATCACATGAATAAAAAATAAATAAACACCAGGCGTTATCAGCAACATATAAATACCTATTGTACCCTATGACTAGACACCTATTTTATCACCTTGAACTGAGGAAGTGGCCATTTAAAGCCACAAAAAACATTTTATTTGGCGAAATAAAATAATTGGATGTCTCACTAAAGCAGGCAACTCATGCCTATCCTTTGAATAACCACTTTGGGCGCCTCTGACAATTGAACAACCGGCAGGCTGTTTTTTGCGCTCCTCTCATCAGCTACATGTCCCTGGAAATTCTTTTATTTTACACTGAAGTAAAGAAGGGTTAGAACTAGGGCTATCAAAAAAATTATTCGATTAATTGAGGAATTAATCTACAATTTCCACAGCCCTAGTTAGAACCATTTTTTTTTTTGCCACATGTGTCCATTGGGGAAATTAGTCTGATAGCTGAAACAGGAAGTGAAAGGAAATCCTGCTAAAGTGAGGGAACCCCTGGTTGTCACCAGAACTGGTGTCCCCATCGGAAGATCTCCCCTCAAATAATTTTCTGGTGTCAACCCAAAATTTGGGATTCTCTCTCACTTTTGGTGAGAACAGTAAACAGGACTAATAGAGAGGGCCTAACGGGGGCACAGACCGCAATAAAAACCTGACAGGCGTTCTAATACTGCTCTAGTCTATCCAAAACTAAACAAGGTTTTGCCTTTACACTTAAGAAAAAAAAAAAAAAATCTAAAATGGCTATTTCTTCATTATTTTTAATAGTCCACAGCTTTATGCAGAGGGTATACCCTTTGACTGCTTTTAATGAATGCATACCTGCAAGACTTATTTCTCTAGATCAGGAGTCTCAAACTGGCAGCCCTCCAGCTGTTTGCGAAACTACAAGTCCCACGAGGCATTGCAAGGCTGACAGACCGCTTTTCAGGTGCTTTCACACAAAAAAAGTGTGCCTGAAAAGCTCACGAAAACCTATTTTCATTAAAATCAATGAATGCTTTCACACTGGGGCAAATGGGTGGTGAAAAAAATGCCCCCTACATTGAAATTAATAGAAAGCGCCTCAAAAGCACCTGAAAAGCCCTTCAAAAGTCCTCAGTGTTTTACTGGCAGTTTACAAGTGCCTCAGTGTGAAAGGGGTCTTACAAGCATGACTTCCACAGGCAGATTCCTGATGGGACTTGTAGTTTCATAACAGCTGGGGAGCTGCCAGTTTGAGACCCCTGCTATAGAGCCAAATCAAAAAGAATGTGCTTTATCAGTTCACATTGAGGGAAAACAATGGATGTGCGGGGCTAAAGCTACACTTAAGCCAGCCATATGCAGTTCATATCATAGCGGGTTCAGCAGGGAGATTTAAACCATGCATGGGCAGGCAGATTTTTTCCCAAGTTGATCGATCAACTTTGGTGCAAAGTCTGTTTTTTCATGCGATTATTGCCAGCAGCAATTTTTTTGGGGGGGGGGGGGGGTTTACCAAGCCTGGGGTGGCCCCCTCCGAGCAAACAGTAGCTTCACCGGAGAGATTCCACCATCAACAGTCAGTGTTGAGCAATTTTCTTTCCTGCAAATAAATTACAGCACCTATGGCCAGATTTACAATGCAGTCTGGATATTCCCATAGGATTTATCTCAAAACATCAGAGGGGTCTAAGGATTAAGTCACACTGGCTATTCAGTTGTTAGCGACATCCCACCAATGGCAGAATTACCAAGGTGCAGCTAAAAGCTGCAGGATCGTAATTGCTAGCAATAGTAAAGCAAGGGAGGAACATCTCGCTGGTAGAGCTAGCAAGACAAGCGACAGCACAGGAGAAGGTAAGAGGACTCTTTATGAATGTCGTCAGCGACAGGGCCATATATTCAGATTACATTATATGGTATTGATTGTAAAGCTGGCGATGGATTGAAATGTGACCAGCTCAGCAGGGACCAGCTGAATTTGCAATCCATCTATAGCTGTTGCGAGAAATCTATCCAAACGATCAACTTATCATGAACGCGCTTATTGGAAAAAACATGTTTTGATAAGCTCTGATCAGTGTATTCTGACAGCAGAGTCCCCACTGTCAGAATACAACACAATGGAGGATTCCACCCCCCATCTACCTCGCTTATGTGAATGGGAGAATACATTCAGTTGGGATTGAAAAAAAAAAAAAAACCTGATCCATGTATTGCCAACTTAAACTTGTACAGCTGCAAAGTTAAAAGTGTCTGTAACTTGAGTTACTTGCTACATTATGGTCAGTTAAACTACTGAAAATGTTTTTCTACATCTGTTCAAAGGGGTACAAAAAATATCTAATTCGGAGTTGCAGTGTGTCTTGTGCACAATTTCTGTGTCATCTCAAAGAGTCTAATTATTCCTAGTTTCTACAAAATTATTCATCTCCATTTTGTGCATAATAAAGGGTGGAAAAAGGAAAACAGGCAAGGCGGACACAACAAAAATGCTGTGTTGTTGGACCACTACTAGAAGTCTAATGCCCCATACACAAAAGCAAACTTGTGTGACCGTGTGTATGCAAGCCAAGCTTGAGCGGAATTCCGTCAGAAAAAAACATCAACGTTTTTTCCGACGGAATTCCGCTCAAGCTTGGCTTGCATACACACAGTCACACAAAAAATTCTCTGAACTTTCAAATGTCAAGAACATGGTGACGTACAACACTACGACGAGCCGAGAAAATTAAGTTCAATGCTTCCTAGCATGCGTTGAATTGTTTCCGAGCATGTGTAGGAATTTTTTGCGCCAGAATTTGTACAGACGATCAAAACTTCCGATCTTTTTCCGACCAAAAAAAAAAAAAACCTGCTCTCAATATTTTGATGGCTGGAATTCTGCCACCAAAAGCTCACATCCAAATTTTGCTGGCAGAATTTCTGATCTGAATTTTTTAGTACTTGCAGGGTCTTTAAAAAAGGGTAAAACATGTTGAAAATGTGCATATATTGGGAGAGATGTACTGAATATAGGTTTCTTTCTCCCTCACATGCACTGCAAATAATACCACATGTTATCCCATCACCCTCTAACCAAAACGAAAAGAACAACCTTTTGGTAAAAAGATTTTGCTTACAGCAAGATGCCCTTAAAGTTGCGATAGGTCTGGTCTACTCTAAGCTATACGAGTGAAAGGCAAGTATAATTATTAGAAGAGGGCTATTCCATTCACACTCAACAACATTACCTCTACCGTTTAAAAGTGAAACTCAACCCAAAGGGGAGGCTCTGCTTGTTTGGCTCCTCCGATTACACATTTGGGGGGGGGGGGGGGGGATTTTGAGAGGTACCAGCTCCCACTTCTGGATGAGTTTGTTGCAGCGGGATCAGCCAGAAGTTTGGCCCCGCTCCTCCTTCTGCCACCGGGCCATTCACAAAGTGCAGCGCGCTTCGCAAATGCTCAGGGGGGAATCGGCTGTAAAGCCGCAAGGCTTCACTGCTGGTTTCCATCAGCCGCACCAGAGAGCCGATTTTAAAAAAACAGCTCGGGTGAAGACACAGCCGGATTAGTGGATAGGCAACTGTCATAATACTAAAAGTTAGTAGCTACAGTATTTGTAGCTGCTGACTTAATTTTTTTCTGAAGAAACCTTGCAAAACGATCTGAACAAATTAATGGGGTGGGCAACTACATGGCAAATGAGGTTCAATGTAGAAAAATGGAAAATAATGCATTTGGGTGGCAAAAATGGGAATGCAATCTACTCACTGGGGGGAGAACCTCTGGGGGAGTCTAGGATGGAAACGGACCTGGGGGTCCTAGTAGATGATAGCAGCAGCTTGGCATTGCATGCCATGGCTGAGCCTAACAAAGCAAACAGAATATTGGCATGCATTAAAAAGGGGATCAACTCCAGAGATAAAGCGATAATTCTCCCTCTCTACAAGACTCTGGTCTGGCCGCACCTGGAATATGCTGTCCAGTTCTGGGCACCAGTCCTCAGGAAGGATGTACTGGAACTGGAGCGAGTACAAAGAAGGGCAACAAAGCTGATAAAGGGTCTGGAGGATATTCGTTATGAGGAAAGGTTGCGAGCACTGAACTTATTCTCTCTGGAGCAGAGACGCTTGAGAGGGGATATAGGATATGATATGATCTGATGAAATACCATACTGGTGACCCCACAATAGGGATAAAACTTTTTCGCAAAAGGGAGTTTAACAAGAATCGTGGCCACTTATTAAAATTAGAAAAAAGAGGTTTAACCCTAAACTACGTAGAGGGTTCTTTACTGTAAGAGCGACAAGGATGTGGAATTTCCTTCCACAGGCGGTGGTCTCAGCGAGGGGCATTGATAGTTTCAAGGAGCTATTAGAACGACCACAACATACAGGGATATACAATGTAATACTGACATATAAGCACACACATAGGTTGGACTTGATGGACTTGTGTCTTTTTTCAGCCTCACCTACTATATAACTATGCAAGTCTGGAGCGCCTCTTTAATCTGAATCATCCCCTTAAAAAGGACACTAATAAAAAAAAAAAAATGAATAATAAAATAAACCCACATAAAAAAAGGAGAATCTGAATGTAGGTTTTTAGAGATGGTGACCTGTTCATTTCCTCATCAAGTATACACATCTTATATGTTCTGCCATGAATTTACCTGGAAGTCTTGAGGTTTGTTTGAAAGAATCCTCCTGGTTTTCTTTCCTTTGGTAAGACGTCGAGCAAGTTGATTTTCTGTCTGACCAGGAACACCTGGCATAAATGGGTTAAATCCTGAGTCGACAACATCTCCATCATCTTCTTCATCATTGTCTGCATGGGGCGATTTGTGAAAATATACACATAGGTTTTTAGAGGATGAAAAAAAAAAAAAAAATTAATAAAAAAAAATTGTATACAGCACCGTCACTTTAAATGTGTAAAACGCTAAACCATCTGTATGCAAATCACATCTAAAACAATTGAACATACATATTGTATTTCTGACCAAAATCTGGCCCTTTGTGTGATGACAAATTACCTATACCACAGAGCTGTCATAAAATAAGACCAAACGAAATCAAATATTATCCAATGCAGTAAATGTCTAAACATAAAACATATATTTCAAAAGTCCATCAAAAACTATATTCTTTCATTATAAAGTGATTCATTGTGCAAAGAACAGCTCTTAGTGCTCCACAAAGTGCTCCATGCAAATGTTGTGCTTCCACACACTCACCAGATCAAATTGACCTTATGCTTGTCAAGCACAAAAGTCTTAGTAAGCTTGGGGAACAACCTCTTGTATACTTCGACAGCGAGGCTCAGCCTTTCTACCTCCGTTCACCTCTGCCGATGCTCACACAGTCGTCATTAATATTTGTGTACCTGCAAAAAGATAATTCTGTCCAGACAGTATCCTGACCAGGTCAGCGACCAAACTTTTCACCACTGCAGTTTGGTCACTAAACTATGCTCATCCTAATTACCATGGCCTACAACATGTTCTTTTGGAATGTCCACCTCCTGTCATTGGCTCTCCACTGGAAATCCTGTCATTTTTAGAGTGTTTCCAAGTCAATATAATTCCTGCAACACAAAGACATTGACCTGATTGTGCTGCCTAGATCAGAAGACGGTCTGGACATTATCTTCTTTTTGCAGGTAGACAAGTATTAAGGACGACTGTGAGCATCGAGAGAGGTGAACCTTGCTGCCAGAGTACACAGGAGGATTGTTCCCGAAGCTTGCTTTGACCTTTATGCTGAACAAGCATAAACCCTGGTTCACATTGATGAGATTGGGCATGTGATTTGACATGTTAAGTTGGCAGCATCCGCATCCCAAAAGTAGTTTCTGTACTACTTTTGGTAATTTTGGGGTGCATATTCCATTGATATCTGAGCAGAAACCCGCACCAATGTCTCTGAAATAGCCCCCGAAAATCGGGACTGACATGCGGGAATGAAATCATGCAAGTTCAGCTGAACTTAAACGATTTAATTCCCGCAGTCCATTTGATCCGATGAGGGTGTGGAAGCACAGCATCGGCACAGAGCACTTTGTGAAGCACCAAGAGCAGTTATATGAGCACAGAGCACTTTCATCTGCACAATGAAGCACTTTATATAATCGGAGGAATATTGTTTTTGGTTGACTTTTGAAATATATGGGACCATTTTATATTTAGATATTTACTGCACTGGATAATATTTTATTTGGCCTGATTTTATGACAGCACTGTGATGTAGGTAGTTTGAGGTTTTAGAGGATGGCCCTCTCTGCAGGCCCAATCTGACCACCCTAGGGGAAGAAATGCCCCATAAATTTAGAACACAACTCTACCAACCTCAGAATCGCCCTGTAATATGCCTGTACCTAGAGAAGACGACCCTTGTTTGCTTAATTCAGTCACACCAACATGGCCTTTATTAGTCAGTCAACTGGACTTGTTCTATAATGTTAAAGCAGTTTTGCCATGAATACAAATAGCTTCCTCAATTTAAGGGGAGAAAGCTACTTGGTAAAATGTTCTCATCATAGAACAAGTAAAGTTGAATGGGACCAAATACTACCGGACAAACTATGACCTGGATAATAACTTTTAAAACCAAGTGTACATGCTTATCTAGCCAACAGACAAGCCTTTGGTCATTTGGATGTTGCCTTACATCAGATCACCTTTGCATACCTATGGCAAGCTATAGAAGATTTATTATGTCTTTACATACATCATAAAGAGCTTATAATGAAGCTGGATAGTGATGCACCGAAATTTCGGCCGCCGAAAGATATCGGCCGAAAATGCCCTTTTCGGCAATTTGCCGAAAGAGAAAAACGTCTGATAATGGAGCCGAAAATGGGGCGTGGCCTGGGTGGGGCTCGGCCCCTGGTGACGCCCATCACGGGGGTGTATAGCGCAGGAGAGCCGCCTCCGCCGCCTGTTTGATCACAGCGCCGGAAACATCACAGCTTTCATTTCAATAGCTGTGTGTTCCCGGCCGCGCGCCGTCACACGCAGCCCCTCCCCCTTGTCCGGGCACTTAGATAGACAGATCATCCGCAGAATCAACCACCTCCTGTACCGTGTCCCCAGTCTCTGACCACCTCCTGTACCGTGTCCCCAGTCTCTGACCACCTCCTGTACCGTGTCCCCAGTCTCTGACCACCTCCTGTACCGTGTCCCCAGTCTCTGACCACCTCCTGTACCGTGTCCCCAGTCTCTGACCACCTCCTGTACCGTGTCCCCAGTCTCTGTCCACCTCCTGTACCGTGTCCCCAGTCTCTGACCACCTCCTGTACCATGTCCCCAGTCTCTGACCACCTCCTGTACCGTGTCCCCAGTCTCTGACCACCTCCTGTACCGTGTCCCCAGTCTCTGACCACCTCCTGTACCGTGTCCCCAGTCTCTGACCACCTCCTGTACCGTGTCCCCAGTCTCTGACCACCTCCTGTACCGTGTCCCCAGTCTCTGACCACCTCCTGTACCGTGTCCCCAGTCTCTGACCACCTCCTGTACCGTGTCCCCAGTCTCTGACCACCTCCTGTACCGTGTCCCCAGTCTCTGTCCACCTCCTGTACCGTGTCCCCTGTCTCTGACCACCTCCTGTACCATGTCCCCAGTCTCTGACCACCTCCTGTACCATGTCCCCAGTCTCTGACCACCTCCTGTACCATGTCCCCAGTCTCTGACCACCTCCTGTACCATGTCCCCAGTCTCTGACCACCTCCTGTACCATGTCCCAAGTCTCTGACCACCTCCTGTACCATGTCCCCAGTCTCTGACCACCTCCTGTACCATGTCCCCAGTCTCTGACCACCTCCTGTACCATGTCCCCAGTCTCTGACCACCTCCTGTACCATGTCCCCAGTCTCTGACCACCTCCTGTATAAAAATATTTTTTAAAAACAGTCATTTTCGGTATCGGTGCTGTTACGGGATCGGTTTCGGTTTTCGGCCTAGTGTATTTTTCATTTTCAGTATCGGCACCAAAAAACCCATTCGGTGCATCCCTAAAGCTGGACCTTGAGTTACAATTGTTAATGTTGCTAGTTTATAATGGGCTGAGGGCTGTGAAGGTAAACACAAAAGGATTCTGTTATTAGTGCCGCCATTTACTTAAGACAAACATTGCAGAAATTAACTCATAACTTTTGTAAAAATAAGAACTGTTTGAACAAGGAAATCCCCAGCTATCTTGGGCTGTGTGTATATGACAGCTATATACACGGCCATTTATGGAGTTCAAAAGCCTAGTAAAGTGACAGTTTAATGTATGGTCACATATTTTCAAACTACACCCAGACATGCATGGTTAACAGGAAGTGAACACTGGTAATCCATGTGCAGCGCCAACAAGAAGAACAGGTTCAGAAAAACTGCAAACAAAGGATTTGTTTCACCTTATACAAGCTCTATAGCCTCTGATCGGCAAACATGACTAATAGGTTATAAAGGAAAAAAGAAAGTGTACAGTGCAGGAGGAGTTATTATATGACGTAGGCGCTAACCACACTAAGCGTCTGGAAATATTCCTCTCAAAGTTTAGCTGAAAATGGAAATCACTTTATATGCATGGCAGGTAGCACATGTCCTGAACCTAAAGTTCTTCAAAGTGGTCCTTCATTAGTCCTTGAATATAAAATGGTCTGAATAAACGTCTGTTATTTTATAGCAATCAGCTATAACTATTCTTAAAATGCTATTTTTTTTAGTATGGACTGGCATCTGTGACTTGCTGAGTAATAAAGACAGTTCTACTGTGCAATTAGAACAGTGGTTTCCAGCTGATGTTTACCTTAACAATAGAATATGCCTTCCAGATCCCTCTACAGAATTACAGATGGAATAATTAGCATGAATATTATAGGATATTAATATAATTCTAATTGCTTCACTTAAAAATGTAATAAATGGGGATAAATGTAGCGTTATTCCCGCAGGAGCCACTTGGTAACTTGGGTTCTCTGGTCTGCACCTCGACTACAAGAAAAACCTCTGCCCTTCTTCAGGAAAGTCAGGAATAACCGGAGCATACAAGCATTAACTGCAATGTGAATAATAATGCTTTAACTAGTCTAGAGTGGGCTCTAGAATTGCTAGAATATGGTGCAATGTCCCCTGAGAAGTACCTCTTAGCATAAATAGGTGAAGGTCTCTGTATAGCAGTTTTAACAGGACAGTCTTTAGTTCTAACTCTTCAACCAGCTAGTGTTGGGGCTCAGCTGCAGCGTTGGTGCACATGAGACTAATTCCAGTCACTATAATTTAAACAATTTGAGCTGTGTCCCTATTGATTACACTCTCTATTTTATTCCTGGATGGAGCTTTCCTCCTCTGACTATATGCCATGTACCTTTTACTCTAATAAAATGTATGAACAAGAGAATAGTCCCAGTCAAGCCTGCAGGCAGCCATAAAGCTACTACATGGCTGTATAATCAGTTCCTAAAGGGCTCAATCTCTCTAGCAGCAGATAGTAAATCCCCACATAAGCAGCTTACTAATCGCATTGGTATTTGCAGCTTGTCATCCAATCACACACAGCGATTAGTCCACTCTCTGGCTGTCGGCGCATCCCCCTAATTCAGTGCTGTAAATCCTGCTCAGATTGCCGATATGCAGCAGTGATTGTGCACACTGGCGCCCTCTCTGGTCTCACTCACAGCAAGAGGAAGCCGTGTCCTGTGCAGCCTGAGAAAATGCCTCACTTTCCCTTCCTCCTGGCAATCTCCTGGGAAATACATTTAAAAGACCTAGATTACAGTACAGTCGGTCAGCTCTGGATTACAACTCCCACAGTGCAGTGCTTCCTGACACAGTCTATTGAGCATTTCCTGCTCAGCAACTTTGCACCACTGGGCAGCAGCTACAGACAGCGTTTTCTCAATCTCCGTTCTTAGCCAAGCATCTGGTTACAATAAAAACTTGGAAGATGTGCAATGGTACCTAACCACTTAAGCTCTGGAGTCACTTGAGCTTCTTCATAAAATTTAGACCAAAGTGTACTTTGCTACTTGTCTTTAGTGTTATATATATTTTTTTTTTAATTGGTTTGTGCGAAAGTTAGTGTCTACAAGACATGGTGTGTGTGTGTGTGTGTGTGTGTGTGTGTGTGTATATATAAAAAATGTATCAATCCTGATCTACTGGATGGTCTATCTAATTTCTGGAGGCCCTTAAAATGCCAGGACTGTACAAAATAGCCCCAAAATTACCCTTTTTTGGGAAGTAGACAGTCCAAGGTATTTAGTAAGAACATTGTGATTTTACTGAAGTTACAATTTTTTGTCACTTTTTTGGAAAAGTAAATACTTTTTTTCTTTTTTAACGTACTGTCACCAGTGCAGAACAGCATCATCATATGACTGGCATGGCAGTGATCAGGAATACTAACTGGTGACAGTATGTGTAAAAAATAAATAAAATGGATTTTATTTTCAATGTTGTTAATACAGTGATGATCATTGCATAAGCAATAGTTTTAGCTATCGCAAACGGGATTCCCATTCAAGAACAGCTTGCTTATGGTTGTGATTCACATGTGATTGACTACAGCTAATCACATCGTGCACGTAGCCAGGTAGCAGGTGATTGCTATGGGCCAATCAAAAAAACACAACAGTAAGCAAGTTTTTCATTAAAATAAAAATCACAACAGGTTGTTTACATTATCATCATGTGATCACTATGACCAATCATACCGATCACATGATACCCAGTTACCAGTAAACGCAATGTGCGGTGGACACCGAATGACCATGCAGTAGAGAAGCATATTATATATATATATATATATATATATATATATATACACACACACACACACACACACACACACACACATATATATACATACATACATTTTATGCGTGTGGGACTAAGCCTGCAGTTGCTGCCCCGCCACAGCAAATGTACCGTGGTGGGGTAAGTGGTTAAAGACTGGCCTGGGATGAAAAAGGAACATATAAAAACATAAGCCTTCCAGAAACTAGCTTCTAGAAATTCTTCCTGGAGCCAGGAAGGATGTTTCAGTAAGGCATCACAAGGCCTCAGGCACACTGGTGGGGTTCCAACTCAGCTTGAAAACACTAGTATAAAATGATCAAGTTCAGGAAGGGATTTAACATACTTCCAGAAGCTTTCCTGCAGCCAATAAAATTGCTCTTCAGTGGGGATGAGGTTCAGATTTGCCTATAGGTTAATTTGGTTCATTTGCAGGATTCCAATTAGGAAAAATTTGCCCAGGTGCATTTTTTGAATGCTCATAATACTGTACACCATGGAAGGGGATCTCCAGCTTTTAGTGAAGTTCAAATAGTTTGCTTTGTCCAAACAAACTATGGTCTTCAATACTTGAGATGCCTGCTGTGAGCACTGTATAAAAAAAAAAAAAAAGTTTTGGCATGATCAGTCATAATTTTCAATATCAATGCAAAAACGTCACAATTTTTGCCAAGGTATGCAAGCATTTGAGCACAACTAATATTTATTAGTAATTTTTGGAGTATTTTGGGATCCACTATTCCTGCACAGCCAGGCAACACCTTCAATTCTCATTCAGAGACAGGGAAACCGTCCAAGAACTTGTTTTTGTTGTTTTTGTTGTTTTTTGGGGGAGAACAAGTTGGATAGGGTATGGGGTTTATGTGATGCCTGATTTGACTTAAATGAGAACTTCCTTCTCTATGAAATTAAGAACAATTAACAAATACTTGACTGTAGTCCCTCTGAAGAAGCAACAGTCTCTATGGATTTGGCAAAAAAAAAAAAAACCTTTATGGGAGCTCTGTGTCCCCAGAGTAGAATCTTAGCAAAGTCTCCACTTGTAGGAGCAATATGTCGCCTCTTAAAAACACCAGCCCACCTGGTTGCTTAGTGAAATGTCCCAGGACAAGAGATTGGGTCACAGCTTGTTGACACAGTCCCAAAAAATCTTGTTTGATATACAGTAACATCTGGCAGCTTTAATCCTGGGAATGTAGAGGTACTCACACTAACCCTGGAAATCCAACTGCCCCAGAAGGGAGAACTGTTCAGGCCTCCTGCTGTACAAATGCTTCTTCACAAGGCAGGGTGTCTCCCAACTGAGACCATGTGATAATTGATATCCCTCTGTTCTCCATCTCCCAGCCTGGAGGCAGAGCCCCCCCCCCTCCCCCAAATCAGAGTCTCCTCCAAGGTCACACGACACAGCTCCCCTCTCCCATCTTACACCTGACTCCCCTGCTGGTCAGGCTCCACAATATTTAGGGGCTGATCCAGGCATCGAGGCCTGGTCTCCTGCCTGGGGATTGGCCAGATTCCCATAAATATGCAGATTAGCACCTCCTGGCATCCTCCCAATAGCTTCATAGTTAGGTTGAATAAAGGCACCAGTCCATCCAGTTCAACCTGAGTGAGTGTCTACAATTGTCCCTATCCCTGTACATTTCACACTCACGTTGGTCCCTACCCTCATGGATCCCACAATTCAAGGTGCCCATTCATATACAAGGGCCAATTTTGGACAGAAGCCAATTAACCTACCTGCATGTCTTTGGATTGTGAAAGAAAACCAGAGTACCCAGAGGAAACCCATGCAGGCACAGGGAGAACATGCAAACTCCAGGCAGGCAGTGTTGAGGTTGGGATTTGAACCAGCGACTTTCTTCTTGCTAGGTGAGAGTGCTACCCACTACACCACTGTGCTGCCCAAACTTCTCCAAGTTTCTGGAACCAGGGATAGGTACCAGAGGCCTAACCCTTAGAGCCCCGACCTATAGTAACCTGACCCATTACAGGCTCACACAACTACCATAAGTCACAAAAACACATTTACCTACACTAGTCTAGCACTAAAGGGTGCCACATATAGTTGAGTGCATTAGTGTAGTATCAGCCAGGTAGGTGGCACATAATAGTGTAGCAGCGTCCAGTGCAAGTTTGTGTTGGTGCAGCAGTGGCCAGAATAGTATGCATCAGTGCTGCGGCACTCAGCAGTGTAGTGCACAGAAATGCAGTGGCACCCAGTGTGGTAGTGTGCATGGGTGCAGTGGCACCCAGCAGTGTAATGCACAATGATGCAATGGCAGCCAGCGAGCATTGATGCAAAGCATACTGAGAATACATGCAAAGCCTACTGAAAATCCTTGCAATGGCAAGCAGCAGTGTACTGAGCATCCAAGCAATAGTGGGCAGCATGGTAGTTCGCATCAGTGTAGTGGCAGCCGGTGAAATAATGCAAATGTGCCAATGTTCTCAAACAGGTCAATTCTAGAATTGATATTAACAATGGGTCCCCTGGAGGTGATGTCTTTGCAGGCAGTGTTTGTGTAAATGTGCACGGTTAAGGTTTTTGCAACAATGTCATCTGTCTTTATGTTGTCAAGGTCAAAATCTCCATATATAACCTGTATCCTTATATACATACAAGTGTTGAAGAATCACAAGACTCCCTGCACACTATACCGATGCCCAGAGAGAGGGAGAACGGTGCTAGGTCTCGCTCTTAATTTCAAGGTTCTGTCTTTAAATGTACATATGATATCCACCACGGAAGATGGGATGCCCTCCCAATGCCCTTGGTATGTGTACAGTTCCAGAAACAATGGAGCAGAGGTCTCAGAGCCCCCTCTTGCAGTTTTAACTGTGCAAGATTTACCAAAATCTGAAATATTAATTTTCGGATAGACTGATTAGTCAAGTAATGAAAAGAATACATGGCCTTTCCATCAGAAAGATGAAAACCGAGTTAACTGAAAAATCATCAACATCATACAGCTGCAGTAATGTACAGGAAAGTGTTTTGTCACGTCTCAAGTATTTCCCCTCTAGATTATAGAATAACTTTACAATGGCAGGAAAAGGTTGCTAGGATGCTTGAATGCTCCATAATTAAAAAACACAACTTTTAAATGAAGGTGTAGAGGTTGCTGATTGCATAGGAAAATTGTTATCACAATGGAAAACACTATGCAGATTTCCTGCCTGTGCATAAGCCTCCCTCACCACCCGCTGATTACTCACACTGTATATAAATGGACTGTTGCAATGAAACAGATGAAATTGTTAGATGGCAACATTCATTGCTGAATTGGTATATTTAAAAGGAGAGATGTCAACAGTACTCAATGCAATGCTCTTAACTGGAAAAAATAAAATAAAAAATCTACCCAATGTGTTTTCATGAAAACATAACTCATACTTCTTATATTTTCTTGGCATATCATGAGCAGCACTGAGCCAAGCAAGTATGGCTCCTTCCTCTTATATATCATATAAAATGGGGAATCCAAAGGCTAGTATGAGACATCTCAAAACAAAACTGCCAGTGAATGGTCTTTGCTAAAAGGTATTCGTATCGGGTAACCGCAACTTTATTAAAAATTTAGATGCATCATCTTCATGCTAATCAAGAAAATAAAAATCCATTGACAGTTTACAACAGATTAATGGCCTGTGCCGATAAACCTTCATTCGCATAGAATGAGTTTTACAACTGCATACAAGCCCATGGGATTGCAAAACCCACTTGAAGCAGGTGAAATGCAAGTCAGAATGCCAAACTATCTCAGAAGCACCTCAAACTAATGCAAATCGACACTAGCCCAAAGCCAAGTCACCACAGTTCCTCATTTTCATTCAGCCACTAGGAGCGAAGGGAGCTAGCCCTGTGTGAACAAATGTGACAGCTCTAGGCCCCTTGAAATGCCAATCAAGTGGTACCAGCACCATCAAGCGGGATGAACGAGAGTCACATCCTCCCACATTCACATAAGTTTCAGGTATGCCACTTCCCTCCAAATGGCCAAACAGAGTGAGCAAGAAACAAAGGGAGGCAAGAATAAGCTGCTGGTACCACTGCAATTGCAGTGAACCTATGAATTTATCTTGCATAGGAAAAAGAACAGGTTCACTGTATATGGGACACAGTCACAAATTGTTTCAATGCAAGAGGGTACATATTTAACTTACCTGTTGCCCTCACTACTCAATGCTGCTCCATAGCAGCGAACCCTATAGTCAGGGACGGTGCTACCACTAGGCAAACTAGGCAGCTGCCTAGGGCACCCTGCTGCCTAGGGCGCTCGGCCACTGGTCTTCCTACTCTCTTCTCTCTACAGCAAGCAACCAAGTCTCAGCATCTGTAGGCGGCCGCCGCTCTGTTCGCACATATAGTGTTATGTTAGAGGTGGTGAAGGACTGTGTCCTGACTCCTGAATGAATGGAAGCAAGCAAACATTCATTCATAGGAACTGGTAGGCTCCAATGATGGGCAATGGTAGGCTGCATTTGATGGGTGCTTCATTAAAAAGGTGGAGTATACATGGGCAGGGCAAAGGGGGTGGCAAAATGAGGTTTCGCCTAGGGTGTCAAAAATCCTTGCACCAGCCCTGCCTATAGTCCATGAGTAAACCAACAGTTCCCAAATGGTCTGTCTTGTTTCTGGGTCCACCCTGTGCCTCGCTGGTTTCTGCCTCAGAGGTAATGTCGCCTCTGTATACCACAGTGCGGAGAGGTTGGAGGAACCATGCTTAAGTATGTATCCTCTTACTCACAGGTATAAAAGCTTGGATTAAAACATATTAGGATGTGAGAGGGTCTCTTTAGGCTCTATACATAAAATACTGTATATTAGCCTGTCCTTCAAGTGGACATTTTTCTAACACAAATGCAAAAGTTTAGCTTTCATACTGGAGCGTTTTGCAGGCACTATAGCGTTAAAAACAGCGCCTGCAAACCGCCCCAAAACAGCTGCTCCATTGTCTCCAGTCTGAAAGCCTGAGGGTTTTCACATTGGAGCGGTGTGGCGGCAGGGCGGCAGAAAAAGTCCTGCCAGCAGCTTATTTGGAGCTTTGAACTTACCACTGCTCCCCATTGAAATCATGAGGCAGTGCTGCGATACTGCCAGCAAAACGCAGCTCCCGTGGCTTTTTTGCGTGCAGATTTAACCCATTTTCGGCCGCTAGCGGGGGGTTAAAACCGCCCCGCTAGCAGCCGAAAAATGCCCCGGCTCGGTATAAAAGGGGTCCAAGTGTATGACACTGGAAATACCACCTGAACTGCACTGAAAATCATACCAAACTCTTTTTAAAATCACAATGCGGCCAGCCTGCACCTATATGAACTGGCTCCATAGAAAGCCAGCTTGGTTCACATGTCATGCGAATCGGATGTGGCTCAAAACACATCCAAATTTGTTGTAATAATTTTTTGTTAGTCTAAAATAAAATGTCACATGACACTAAAATCATGCATCAGTAAAATCAGTACTGGTGAGTACTTAGTACCCGTACTCAGTCTTAAAAAACGGTAAACCCACTACTCACTTTGAAGGTTTCCCAATATATTATGAGAAGAAAATATGCCACACCAACATCCATGCATCATGCTCAATAAAAATAGTGAACCATATACTAATACAATAAAAGTGTCCCATTCATTTCATACAGGTGAGCTACTAAAGAATTCTACACACAGGTCACTTACCTCCATCTGTTTGCACATTTGTTCCTCCTGGGTCACTTTGATTTGTAGGGGATACAGGTGACTCATAGGACACCATCAAATCAATAGTGGACTATGAAAGAGAATGAAAATTGAATAGAGGAGATGCTACACTGATTACGTTAATTATAAATCATTTATTAAGCTAAAATCATCAGCAGCAGTGAGTACGCTGCTATAAGTAGTTATCTCTACTAGATTGAATAGTTAAGACAGTATACTGGTTTCAAGAGTATAATAAATAAAATGATATAATATATATTCCATGTGATCATTTGGACCACAAGAAAAGTACTCAGCACGGTACTTTTTTGTAGAAAAAGAAAAAAAGAAAGAAAAAAAGAAAGAAAAAAGAAAAAAAGAAAGAAAAAAGAAAAAAAGAAAGAAAAAAGAAAAAAAGAAAGAAAAAAGAAAAAAAGAAAGAAAAAAGAAAAAAAGAAAGAAAAAAGAAAAAAAGAAAGAAAAAAGAAAAAAAAGAAAGAAAAAAGAAAAAAAGAAAAAAGAAAAAAAGAAAGAAAAAAGAAAAAAAGAAAGAAAAAAGAAAAAAAGAAAGAAAAAAGAAAAAAAGAAAGAAAAAAGAAAAAAAGAAAGAAAAAAGAAAAAAAGAAAGAAGAAAAAAGAAAAAAAGAAAGAAGAAAAAAGAAAAAAAGAAAAAAAGAAAAAAGAAAAAAGAAAGAAGAAAGAAGAAAGAAGAAAGAAGAAAGAAGAAAGAAGAAAGAAGAAAGAAGAAAGAAGAAAGAAGAAAGAAGAAAGAAGAAAGAAGAAAGAAGAAAGAAGAAAGAAGAAAGAAGAAAGAAGAAAGAAGAAAGAAGAAAGAAGAAAGAAGAAAGAAGAAAGAAGAAAGAAGAAAGAAGAAAGAAGAAAGAAGAAAGAAGAAAGAAGAAAGAAGAAGAAAGAAGAAAGAAGAAAGAAGAAAGAAGAAAGAAGAAAGAAGAAAGAAGAAAGAAGAAAGAAGAAAGAAGAAAGAAGAAGAAAGAAGAAAGAAGAAAGAAAGAAGAAAGAAGAAGAAAGAAGAAAGAAGAAGAAGAAGAACACACAACCTTACCAAGATGCCCTTGTTATGATTGTTAGATCTTAAGCATGACATGTCCTCTATACAGCTCCTGCTCCACCTCAATGGGACTGCTCCCACATGACACATTGTACCCCATATGTTATTCTGGTATTTTGGTAATGTACTAGTTAAATCCAATTAGATTTTTTTTTCAATGTGGTCTGGCTATGTCAGATTCTATACTATTGTCATTATGTGCACTTTCACTTCTTGTGTATACTCAAAATAAACTTTTATTCTTTAAAGAAAAAGAATAAAGGCTGCAATACTTACACCAATGGGTTGTCCTTTCTCACTCATTAGAGCTACGCCTTTAAATGGAAGAGATCGAATCTGCCCTCCTGCAAGTTCTTTAAGAGATAAAATTGTACTTCCAATGAATCTGATAAAAAAATAAAATAAAAAAAATAAAAAAAAAAAGTAAGTAATCACCCTAAATACATTATACTAAAACCAAGTACCAAAGTTTAACAAATCACACATTAGACATATTCAATAAAACAGTAGACTGAGCAACAAGGATGTAAAAAAAAAAAAAAATAAATAAAAAAAATAAAAAAAATAAGAAGTAGTAACCCATAGCAGCCAATCAAATCACCGACTGTAAAACTACAAAACCTTAAAAACGTAAGGCATTGTGCACACAGCCAGTGAGAGGCCTATAAATGCACTCATGTAAATCTCCTGTCACACTCTCCACGCATACAGGGGATGCTTGGCTTGATAAAAAAGGAAAGCCAACCACTGCTTGTATGTTTTTAGCCACACAGTGACCTTATGCCACGTACACACGACCGGACTTTCTGACAGAAAAGGTCAGGCGGAATCATTTCAATCGGATATTCCGATCATGTGTTTTTTTTTTTTTTAAATCTAACGGACCTAGAAATAGGATATTCGGATATTCCGATCATGTGTTTTTTTTTTTTTTTAAATCTAACGGACCTAGAAATAGGAATGGATTCCATTGGAAAGACTTAAAAAACATGTTCTATTGGGAAAACCGTTCTTCTGTATGCTATTCCGACAGACTAAAGATGATGCAAGGGCAGCTATTGAGCTTGCCTTTTCCAGTCCCATTGTACGTCACAGCGTTCTAAACGAACGGACTTTGGTGTGATGGTGTATAGGCAAGTCTGTTTCAGCAAAACTCCGCCAGAAAGACCGTCAGTTTATTCTGATGGAAAAACTGGTTGTGTGTATGCGGCATTAAAGTATTTGTCTGCCAGGAAAAGGAGCTTTTCAATTCATCTGTGTAGCAACTCACAGCAACCAACTGGAATTCAAGAACAATATTCTAGAGCAAAATTAATCCTAAAAAAGGTGACCTCAGTATTGCAATTTTCGCCAGCAAGATTATTGAAATTAGGTCAACCACTCCATATTGGTGTGGTCCTTTGCAATGTTAAAATTTAAAGTGATATTTAAACCTCTGTTTTATTAAGCACTTTCAGCAGTTGATTTAATCACAGAGTATGCAGCTTCCCCATCTTTTAAACCTTGCTTTGCCATTTTACAGTTTAAACTGGCGCCATGGTCTCGGCCTCTGGTTTCCTATTTCAGGGCGACTCTTTTCACTTGCAGCATCCTATGGAGTCCCTTAGCATACAGAGACTAGGAGTTGTCTCTCCCTACACTCTGTGCATCAATGGGAACACCTGGCCCCTTTGCCTAATGCCTGGTACACACTACGACATTATTGGACGAATGATCGTCTGTTTTTTTTGTATGCTTGCCAATCTCAGATAGAAAATAAAGAGGTTAATAAGGTTATGGAAATTCTCAAACAACAGAATAAAAATTCAGAAGTGATGTAATGTATTGCATTTTCAGACGACAACTGTACTAAATGAAAATCATACGAAAAGGATTTTTGCGCTTGCCCCATGGAATCATTTTGGATTGTTGCGATTGGCTCTCGAAAACAGTACATGAACGATCAGATAATCGTATGATTGCTTCGAAAGCAGTATTTTTCATATGATTTTCTTATGCGTCTGGGCCTGGCAATGCTTGGTTCTCTCCTGTACCTTCTCCACGCTAACAATTTGTCTGGAGACTGAACAGTCCACTGTAAACTCTTTCCTGCGAAGACCAGAAGTAGAGTCAAGCAGCAGTGAGAGAGGGGAGCCATCAGAATTAATTTGTAAGCTGCAAGTGCTGGGGAAAGAAGAAGTTTAACCAATTGCCAACCAGCGTCATTAGTACAGTAACAGTGCATATTTTTAGCACTGATCACTAATAATGTCACTAATTCCCCAAAAAGTGTCAGGTGTCCATTGTAATGTCACAGTCCCAAAAAAAAAAAAAAAAATGATCGCCACCATTACTAGTAAAAATAATGCCAAAAAAAAAAAAAAATTTACATTTTGTAAATGCGATAACTTTTCCATAAACTAATCAATATATGCTTATTGTGTTTTTTATCAAAAATACGTAGCAGAATAGATATTGGCTTAAATTGATGAAGAAATTCGTTTTAGATTTTTTTTTATTGGATTTGTTTTATAGCAGAACGAGGATTGTTTTTTTTCTTTTTTTCAAAATTGTCAGACTTTTCTCAATTATAGTATAGCGCATAAATAAAAACCCTAGGGGGTGATCAAATAACACCAATTTGTGTGGGGGGGGGGGGGGGAGGGAACAAAATAAAAATATAACATTTTATTTGGGTACAGCATTGCACGACCACGCAATTGACAGTTAAAATAATGAAGCACCGTATCGCAAAAAATGGCCTGGTCGTGGGGGGGTTAACCTTCCGGGGCTGAAGTGGTTAACAGATTTTACTGGGAAATATTTATTTCATTGTGATCAGTGTGTTAAACTAGAAAAGCCGAATGTTCAATACTACTGTAAGAATTTTCCATCTTTCCCTTGAACTACCAAATATAAGTCTGGACAGCTAAAGCAATTGGATCCGGCTTGAGCTGGACACGGCTATTGTTCGCTTTGATTGCAGCCAGTGCATGTCTAGAGAGTCAGAATATATCTGCAGTGCAATGTCAACACACACTGCTACCTAAAGCCCATGGTCATCTCCCCTCCCCTGAATCTGAGGCTTATGACCATATTTTACTTTTTGAAGATAAATTACAACATTCTGCCACGCCAACTAAAAAATGGCTTTTTAAAAACAATCTTGGCCCACAAATGAAATAGTTTTCTGCTAAGATACCGTTCAGGCACTACGGAGAATGAGCTCACATGATGAATTATGAAGTATGCAGTCAACGCCAAACTTTATCCTTCCCTGCAGGACTTAAGAATTTAGCAAGAGTGGCAAAAGACTGAGCAATTGGGAAATGGGTGGTTTGTTCTTAATATAACAGTTAAACAGTGGTTCCCGCATGCATGAACACCAAGCCAATGGAAAAGTTAAAGTCAAAAAAAAAAAAAAAAAAAAAAAAAAGTGCAGTCTGAACAGATGCCAAGTACTTGCTGGAGCAAGTTAAATTTTCTTTGGAAAGCAGTCTGGGAAGTCAGCCAGAATAACCAACAGGAGACATATGAAATATGGAGATCCCTGGAGCAGAACAAGGAGGACACGCCTCGGTGTAACGGGACGAAAGCAAGGAAGAAGTAAGCTAGAAGAAAGTCTCCTCCACACAAGCACTAGCACATGCTGAAGTCAAGATCAACATAACTTGGGGTCAGCAAGATAAAGAAAGTTCTCCGTCTGCAAGTCTCTAAATGTTACAGGAGAACTACACCAGCATTACGCAGGCACAAAGCTGTACAAATGTCAAAAGAAAAATATTAGAGCACTTAAAATAGAATTTTTTGCTTTCATTTGACCTGATATAGATTTTTTTTTGGGCCAAGCCGACTGCATAGTAATGTGATGGAAAAAGTTAATTTGAGCCAAATTGGCCCAAAGGAACCACTTAAAGTCAAATGAAAGCTGGAATTTGACGTTAAACCGCGAGGGGTGTTTAGAGTAACATTACCAGATTTTTAAAATGAAATCTGTGGACACCCTACAGCAGTGTGTGGTAGGGGTGGGAATAATAATAATGGCATGTGAAGCATAATCCATATTCTTACCACCTGCAGCAAAGTCTGCACAAGCCAAGAGGGGAGTAACGGATAAGGCCATGTAATATTGGCATGTGATATCACCCCTCCCTCCTCCAGCTCCAGGACAAGCGCAGAACTGTTGCTAAAATGGATGACCATGCAGCTGCTCCAATGGGAAAGAAAGCAGGGACCAGTGGAGGAACTACCAGGGTCCTAAATGTTGCACTTGTGACCAGGCCATGGCATTCTGCCCATGTAGGGGGGGGGCACAATGTACTGTGTCCCTGTCACATTGTTTCACTGGGGAAAGTAAACTCAGAGGATCCAGCCGTTTCGGGTCGGAGGCCATAGTCTTTTCCTGCAGACAGGACGGGGGCACTGTGGTAGGGGGATGGACTACAATTCCCTTGAGGACTGGTGTTGGTGTACAGTCATGGCATGCAATGTAGGTTGCGTGAAGAGAAACCTTTGGGAGGAGTTCAGGAAGTGCAAAAGACCTGTGGGCAGAGGTGTAGCCAGCAGAAGGAGACTTCTATAATGTTCAATGGAGCGGAGACTCTGCATAAAAGTTGACCTTCCTAAGGACTACAGAAGATATACATCAGTGGTCTCCAAACTGTGGCCCGGGGGCCAGATGCAGCCTTTTGCATGATTTTATCCGGCCCTTGGTGCACTATTTAATCCACTGATACCAACAATGGGGCTTAATTCCTCCCAATGATGGGGCACAAGTCCTCCCAATGACACCAACAATGGAGCCTAATAACACCAATGATGGGGTACAGATCCTCCCACTGACATCAATAATGGGGCATTATTTTTCCCCACTGATGCTGGGACGTTTTCTACTCCCAATGGCCACAGTCCGGCCCCTTTAAAGTCTGAAGGACAGTAAACTGGCCCTTTGCTTAGAAAGTTTGAAAACCCCCGATATACATGATAAATTACAGGTGACAATATAAACAGCCTAACACACAAACAATGCAAGCCAGGGGCAGCAGTGCTTTCTGTAGAAAGGAGTAAACTGTCACAGATGACAGATGTCACACATACAGATATAAGAAAAGATGGTCCATCAGTGGAGATCTCAGAAGTGATCACTCTCCAATGCAATGGACCCATCTACAAAATCAGAATCGCATGTCAATTGTTCCTGTTCACACTTTTACACTCAAAGTACATGAGCTTTTGTTGAGTGTATTCAAGTGTTTTTGGCTCCATAGACATCATTAGAAGCCTATGTGTCTGAAGAACTCATCTAGAACTGCTCTACTCCCCTTGCCCAGTCCAGGAAACAGAGCTCATGTGTTTTTTCACATCCAGTATTTTTACAGTACTGATTGGTTAGGTCAAGCTATTCACAGTACATAGGAGCCTTCACACCTGTCCTTGCCCTTTAAGAGGCCCAATTCCTCTTCCTTGTAATCACTTTTTATACCAAGTTTGCCTTTTGTGTGTCTGTGTTGCAGGAAGGAATCTTAAGCACCTTGAAGAATCCCCAGAGAAACACCAACAATCCATGTAAACTTTGCCTCTGGTGGAATATAAATATGGAACCCTGAGCTGCCAACCAGTGTTTCTTGCCAATACATTTAAAGCTGAAGTTGAATCTGCTTATATTTTGCCTTTTCTGGTTTCCTCCTTTCCCCTCATCAACACATTACGACTTTTTTTTATTTTATTTTTTCTTTTTTTTTTTTAAAAGCCCATTTTTCATTACACACCTTATTTCAGACCCAGTGAGATAATTACTGGGTCTATGCGTTTCTCTATGCCGTGCATACAGATCTTGGCTGCTGGGAATATGTACACAGCATATTGAGAATAATTATATATATATATATATATATATATATATATATATATATATATATATATATATATATATATATATATATAATTTGATGGGTGGATGTAAGCCTGAAGGGGTCATTTATTTATAGACAGGACTACATTTGCACTGTCAAGAAACAGCAGGTGCCGCCATCCAAGTGTAGATTTATTTGAAATAAAAAAATAAAAAATAAAAAAAAAGTTGTTAGAAATGAACACATTGTATAAGTGCAATTTTAACTTTTTATTTTTTCAAATAAAGCTACACAAAGCTATAGATGGCAGTGCAGGAGTAACTGCAGCCATTTCAATTGGACATGTTTAAATTTGGAACTTTGCACACATACTTTTACTATGCCAAACACACCTTGAGTATTTGCGACACTCCACTCCCCCACTAACCTTAGCACCATATAGTTTCTTTTTGTGCATTTGAGCCTGTCCTAGAAAAATTCCCATAATTGATACACTGCGAGAAAGAATCCAATGCATTAAAAGCATAAGCCAGGAACAGCAGAGCTGGGGAAGAAAAGTCTATATCAGGAGCAAGTGAAGTTCAGCCCTCCATCTGTTGTGAAACAAGTCTCAAGAGGCATGCAAGACCCTGACTGCCACAAGTATGACTCCCAGAGGCAGATGCAGGATGGGATTTCAAAGAGGGATTCCACTGGAAAAAAAATTATTAAAAGCCAGCAGCTATAAATACTACAGCTGCTGACTTTTAATAAATGGACACTCACCTGTCCCAGGATCCAGTGATGTGGGCAGCCTAGGCCGATCGATCGCTCGGCTCTCGGCTGCTGCCGCCATTCTCGGTGAAGGGATCAGGAAGTGAAACATTGTGGTTTCACTTCCCGGGTCCCTACTGCGCATGCGCGAGTCACGCAGCGCAATTGGAATGGTCTACGCT
>NW_027507787.1:173911220-174131220 GCF_037356315.1 Lithobates pipiens | reverse complement strand
CATGATACATATTCTGGCCAGGTGGCAGGCAGGTCCACTCTCAGGAGAGGACAGCAGTGCGCCTTTGTCCAGATCTGCTCTCTCATCTCACATGCTCTGCCATGCTGCTGGGGCCACAACCTTTAATGGCTCAGGGGAGAAAAGGGGTGCATAATCCCAGGCTCAAGTTTATCATCGGTGGCAAGTAACATTTTTCTTAAAATGGGGTGCCTTAAGATTTTGCATACTTTTAAAGTTTGCTGAGGCTGAAAATCGCTTGCTTATACAACACTGATTATTCAGACTAAAATCCTTAACTATGCAGGTAAGATCAAGTCACATCCCATCGCTGCCAATGATACCTTTATCTCCCCCAATCTTACAGGGCAGCTGGGAGCAAAACCCCAAGAGTCGGCCCTCGCTCCACACTGCTCTTGAATTCAAGAAAATGGCCCACACACCTATGACATCTGTGAAATTCAAGTTGTTTATTAGACAAGTTTTTTAAGACTCTCACCATTTACCTAAAGCAGACCGACAACTACTACTCCCAAGAACAGCTAGACTCCTCCCCAGAACCAGTTTTCCCCATCCAACACCCACCCATCCCAGTAACACACCGCTTTCTTCTCTTCCCATCCTTAACCCCCAACTCTTCTCCTTACTTTCCCGGTCTATTACTTTTCTGCACTAAAAATTGTGCCCCAAGCTTTGTGCACCTCTACCTACCCATTTTCTGCTCAATCTACTAGCTGAGCTCATCCCTCTTTCTATTCTACCTGGGCTCTTTTCTCAGCCCTTGTTATGTCATAATCTGCTGTTCATCCCTTTTCTAACTTCCGCATTATTTACAGAATAATAGTGATTGTAAGCCTATTTCTGAAGATGGCCATACATGAAGAAAAAAATAAAATAAAAACTGAACCTATTCCCCTATTCACACATTCCAGGTGTATAGGGGGAAATCCACCTCGCTGCACTGTTGTATTCTGACAGTGGGGAGACTGCCCTGCTGTCCGATTATACAGATCAGAGATGCCTTGAGTCATTGACTACAACCGCTGGCCGAGTGGCTTTTATCCCACCGGGCAGTTAAATGGAAGTTGATCGGTAGGTAGATCGGCATTTGTTCAAATATAGTAGCCACACATGGATCGAAATATGGCCGATTCTTGCTGAACCGGCTAATTTTGATCTAAGGCCACTAGAAGTCCTTTAAGAACCCCATCTTTTCCCACCCCCCCACTTCATTTTCTGTACACTTGTAGTTATCTGTACAGTTTTTTTTTTTACCATAATACTTGACCTATAATACAATATTATATATTATATAATATTATATATAATATACCTATAATATAATCTCTTTGCCATATCTCCTGCTTAGAAAACCCAATGTTTGTATAAGAACAGTATTTAGGTGATAAATGTAGGACCATATAATGTGAACATACCAGTAATCTGTGCGGTAAACCTCACTGCTGCTAAGAGAACCTGCTCACAGCTGTCAAGTACATACAGTATATTATAAAGCTCATAGAGCCCTATAACGTGTCATGTTTATATAGGCAAATAGGCATATGCAAACATGGAGGACTTGGGAGACCGGAATATCTAGTGCTCATCTACTAGATGCTCTTTTCAGCCTCCCTACAATGGCTTTCCGAGGACTGGACCGCATTTAATTTCCCATGGCATAAAAGTCAGCCATATGTAGCCAAAGAGAACATGACAGGAATAGATGATTCACTTATATAGAAGGTAAAAGGTAAAAAAAAAAACAGGTATAGAAAGAAAAGGAAAGCATGTACCTGCATTCTCTAATGCCCTATAAACATTTTATTAAATAAACATTTTTTTTTTTTTAATTAGCACACCATATAGGCTCTCTACATGTTGTCATTTTATTCAAGTTTAGCACATTTTAGGAACTTATACCAATTCCATTTCATGAATTTATCACATTTCAGCAGTATTTTGGGTGTATTTTTTTTTATGTAGCAGTAACTGACCTCCACCCTGTGTGTGCTTATACCAGGAAATACACAAACTTCAACCTCACCTATTCTGTTTGCCATTATTAATTACATAAACAAAAGATAAGCTTCCTATACCATTCTATAAAGACAAGCCTTTGGAAAGCAGTTTCTTACTTTACCATGTTGACATAAGCCATATTTCAGTATAAAAGTTCTGTATGCATATGTATTTTATCTCCACCTCATATGGTACTATTATAACATAACACATACACACACAATCACACATTATGACGAATAAATAATTTATAGTTAAAAGGCAGATGAAATTTTACAACACTCCGAAAGGGTTTGACACATAGAAGCGATCATTTGTACATCTCAAATGAGACCTAGGGCACTCAATAGAAGACTTGGGGCACGTGCCCTGGGTGCCAGGGTATAGCAATGCTCACGCTCCAGGCTATAGGAATTTTATGGGGCTATAAACTGTATGATAATCTTACTGAATTGACTGACAGTCTTATGGTAATAGAAATGCCCATGTACCACAAACCGAAAACAAGCCATTGAATTAGGACAAAGGAAAGAAAAAAAAAGAAAAAAAGAAAAAAAAAAAAAAAAAAAAATACTGAAAGTCAGATGCTAGCATTAGCTTTTCAGGAACACCGGTAACCTGCCTCCTGGGATTCATCCAGTTTTGCAGCAATGGGCCAATTTTTTAATGCTTTCAGGTAGAAGCAAATTAAAAGTCTGCACATTCTGGGCACATTGGGAGCTGCATGCAATGCCACTGCACAGGGTTTTGTGCCAATTGAAAAAGCTTTGAAATCCCTGTAAACTCCAAGAGCCCGTTCCAAATAGAACAAAAACCACCTACACATTTCAGGATCACAGACATCAGTAAACCACTTTGAAAGGAACATTTCTTTACCAAGATGATAAAGGTCATTAAGTAATAACATGCAGTAACCCATAGCAGACAGATTTCACACTGAAGATATCAAAGATCTATGGATTATGACTGAGGATTGGCCCATGTGCATCAATGGGCTATCATTGTAAGATACATTACACAGCACATATAAAGGCATAACCTACTTGTCTTTTCCGATTGTTTCAAAGTCTTTGACGGTGACCTCCAACGTCGAGGAGTAGTCTAGGGGTATTCCCTTCAGATCAAACTCCAGAAGCTGCAAGAAGAGAAAGTGTGAAACTGGGTATATGTAGCTTTATGTAAACCACAAAAATTCCACATCATTTCATGGAACCAAAAGATTTCAAACAACTATCTCTCTCTCCACCCTCTGGGTCATGAGATTTGAAATCAAATTAGTTCTCGTCATGCTGTATATCTTCCAACAGATCAATAACTAAGCAAAAAAAAAGTTTTTCATTTACAGGAAGTCACATATACAGTTACCCAATTTTGGAATCTGTTACAATTATTTTATTTTTAATCTGCACTTTTGAAAGGTTTGCCCATACATGGTTTGATTTATAATAGGGGACAATACAAGCAGGAATTGTTCATACTGAAGGTGATAATAAAGCACCTGTACACATAATGTAGAGCAGCCTCTCTCAACCTTTTCAACACAGAGGAACCCCTCAAATACTTCTCCGGACTCAGGGAACCCCTGCTAAAAATTTGAAATCTTCAACTCAAGATACATTAGTGTGATGGTCAGTGGGAAGAATGGTCCTTACACTTGTGGTCATTGGGAAGAATTACCTCCTTACAGATAGTTAAAAAGAACAATGGTGTCAGTGGGAACTTATCTGAGAGGCAGAAATTGCCCAATGCTGAAGGAACCCCTAGCAACCTGTGGGAGGAACTCTGGTTGAGAATCACTGATGTAGACAATGGGGAAAAATAAAGAGCATCATAAACAATCTTTAGAACTTCCATGTGCCTCCACAGGACAGAGGTCAGTCTTTTTGGTCCTTGGACCAAAATTATTGTAACCGTCGGAAACATGCTGTCAAGAAGAGGCACACTGAGGCTAGAGTCTCAGTGCAGATGAACTCCCTTCCCGTTGCTGTAGCTATCACACAGACAGTGAAGCAGCTGAGGAATGTTATAGCTGGGAGGGTAAAGCTGAGAGACTAGTTACCCCTCATGCCTATCTACTTGTAACTGACAGCAGGCAGTGGGAGGATTCCAAACTCAATAGACAGCCGTAGACGCCATCTGTTGCCTGCTCACCGTTAGAAGGCGAGAGTGGACCTAATGGGAAATGGTCATCATCACTGGTCACTAAGAAAGCTGTCAGCTGTGAAGTGGACAGCAGCCTTAAAGAGGAACATGACATAAAAAAAAAAAAAAAAAAAGGAAGAAGAGTGAGGTGGATTTTGGGGGGGATAAGTTCCTCTTCTCCAGGACATTGTACTCTGACAGCAGGACTTTCTGATGTCAACATACACTGATTAGCACCTGCAGCCAATAAGCTGCTGCCGGCTGATTGACATTTGTTGAAATGTTTTTCTCAATCTAATGATCAAGGATGAGCTCCGGTGTGTTCGCATACTCCACGTGCAGAGCCCGCCAGGAAGTCAGCGCAGTGCTGAGCTAATCCCTGTCAAAGCTTAGAGTTTTACTAAACCCACAACAGTAAAATTAGTCTATATATGCAGTAAAGCATGCTAGCTATACCCACTGCGGAACATAAGGGCTTAATGCTCTGCATTGTGTAAAAAGGGCTGTTTGATCCTGTATGCACAGATCTTGCCCTTCTTGCATTGTCTCCAAAACATGTCTGGATAAGACAGAGTTAGTGGAGTCAGGCTGCACATGCTCAGTTTTGTGTGTATTGGAGCATTTTTTTTTCTCTTGGGAAAGTGCATGTGATTAGCACAGGGCCAATCAGCACTGTCCAGAGAGTGTCTGGGGGTCCTGCATTCTGATAGGATAGCCAGTGTAGTAGGAAAACTCCTCCTACAAGCTTCAACCAGACACTGATAGAAGTCACAGGACAGCTATATACCCTCAAAGAGAAAAGATATTAAGCAGTTTAGATTTACTAAAACGATTGCATTTCCATGTTGTGTACTGTTGGAGACCAGATATAGTGAATTCAGGCTCCTCGGTTTAGTAACATGTTAAGCCCTCTGTCACACCAGTGCGACTTGTAATGTGATTTGACTGTGTAGCGGTACCCCTGTAGGGGGTGCCAAGTACTCTGGCCCACCTGTCACCCTGCCCAGGCCAGCATTCTTCTCCCAGACACTCCCAAGACAATGAACAGTAAAGCTGGCTTTGTTTTTGTTGTTTTATTGGGGGAATTCAACTTGGATGAGGATGGTAATGGGAATTATGGGACGCCCAAGGGAATAATAGAAAAGTTGCTAGGGACAACCATGTACACTCTTTGCACACGTCTCCGGACTCCTCCAGCACAACTTTCCACTTCCTATCTAGTGGTTCGCTCCATTCCTCCTGGATGTCGCTTCCTATTTAGTAGTTCCAGGATCAGCTAGCACATGGTGGCTAGACCTGACACTGGCTCAGCCAGGCCTAAGTAACTTGATTTTGCAGGCAGGGACCACGGCGCCTATAGTGTTAAAGAAAAACATGGCAATTCTTGTTAGTGCTAGCTGTCCTTCTGGTGGTCTACTGCTCCCAGTCAATCCTCTTCAAGCTCTGCCAGCTGCCCGACTTCACTGCCCATGACATTACAGTCCTCACTACTGGCTCCATACCCAGCACTGACTATTCCCTCGCAGACCTCTCTCGTCACTCACCATCACCAGCCCTGCTGGCTGCAACCAGTGGTTCCCTCCTGAAGACTTGCCCGGCCTTCCTAGCTCCTGCTGTCCTCAGATTCCTCCTGTGCGAATCCTTAACAAGTTATTGAAGGACTGCACCCGAGTCCCAGGCCCGAGACCACCCCTCTCCCCAGCCTGAGGAGCTCCCCCTCAAAAAGGCCCAGACAGCCTAGTACCCCATCCTCAGTTCTTCCACCTGACAACTCCTCCCCAGCTTGGCTGACTACAGGCATTTCAAGGAGGCCTGCCCCCTACCAATCCTAGCTGGGGATTGGTCAGGGCTCCCTGAGATGACCCAGACAGCCCCACCTCTCTATGCCTCGGACAGTGAGGTGATGCTGTCCGAGGCATAGCTGCTATTCTGAGCCACTCCCAGCCCACACAAACCAAAACAAACAGGAAGCTAGGCCTGTCTAAATTTACCTACACTTATCAAAAAAAAAAAAAAAAACTGACATCTCTTGAGCGAGCATGGCGTAAATCGAAATCTGAACAAGACTTTACCCTCTACAAATCTGCCCTTCTCAAATACAACTCCTGCCTTCACACTGCTAAACAAACCCATTACAACATTCATCAAAACCCCCCATCCAAACTTTCCACTAATTTCTCCCCTTAATTCCTTACTTCACCCCCCACTGCCCCCACCCACAAACTTGCTTACCACTCAACAGATTGCCAACCATTTCAATAGCCAAATCGACAATTCGCAAGGAGATATCCAGCATTCAAGTTCCTCCCCTACCCAACACATCGGGTCCAACACCACACTCTCCTCCTTTTGCCCAGTTACCACAGATGAAGTTAATAAACTCCTCTCCATGGCCCACCTCATTACCTGTCCCCTCTCAATTACTGTGAACACCTTCCCACTCCATCCTAACCCACATCTTCAACCTCTCTTTCTCCTCCGTCACTTTTCCTTCCCTGCTCAAACATACACTGGTTATCCCCATACTAAAAAAACCCTCACTAGACCCCACTTGTTTGAATAACTTAAGACCCATCTCCCTGCTCCCGTTTGCCTCCAAGCTCATCGAATGCCTTGTCCATGACCGAATAGCTACCTCACAGACAGCAACCTTCTCGACCCCATACAGTCTGGTTTCCACCCACAAAATTCTACTGAAACGGCCCTACTAAAAAAACTACTCCATACTCGCTTTTAGACCTCTCTGCTGCCTTTGACACAGTTGACCACCTGCTCCTCCTCAGCAAACTACACTCCCTTGCCCTTCGCGATTCTGCTTTATCCTGGTTATCCTACTTATCTCAGTGCACTCAGTGTCACAACTCCATCTCCTCAACTCCACTTCCTCTTTCCCTTTCTGTTGGGGTACCACAAGGCTCCGTCCTTGGGCCTCTCCTATCCTCACTCTATAACTCTTCACTGGACCAACTGATAACCTCCCACGGCTTCCAAAACTGCCTCTAAGCCGACAATACCCAGATCCATCTCTCCACTCAACTCACCCCCTCGATCTCCTCATGGATCTCAAATTTACTGAATGACATATCGATACGGATGTCACACCACTTTCTCAAACTCAATCTTTCTAAAACTGAGCTTGTTATATTTCCTCCTTCACGATTTCCCCTCCGTGTGACCATTAATATCAACACAACCATTGGTCCCTCCACACATGCCAGGGTCCTGGGTGTAATCCTTGGCTCTGACCTCGCTTCAGCCCCCATATCCAATCACTGGCCAAATCCTGCTGCCTTAACCTCCGCAACATCTCCAGAATGCGACCCTTCCTGACTAATGACACGACAAAGCAACTTATTCACTCCTTGATTATTTCCCGCCTTAACTACTGCAACTCTCTCCTTAATGGCCTACCCTTAAGCAGGCTAACCCCCCCCCCCCCTTCAGTCTATTAGAAATTCTGCTGCTAGACCAATACACCTCACTAACCGATCCATGACTGCTTCTCCCCTCTGCCAATCCCTTCACTGGTTCCACCTACCACACTGTGTAAAAGTCAAAATGCTAAACCATAACATACAATGCCATTCACACTGCCCCCATCTACTTTACCAACCTCATCTGCAGATATTGCCCAAATCATCCCCTCCGCTCCTCCCAGGACCTCCTGTCTAGCTCCCTTGTTACCTCCTCACATACTCGCCTTCAAGACTTCTCCAGAGCCTCTCCCATCCTCTGGAACTCCCTGCCCCAGTATATCCAATCAGCCTCCACCCTGTCCACCTTTAGGAGATCCCTGAAAACTCATTCATTCAGGGAAGCCTATCCTACCCCCACCTAACTGTCCCTGAGCCACCCCCATCGAATCATTCTCTGCATCTATTACTTCTTGTACCACCCCCTCCCTTTAGAATGTAAACTATGAGCAGGGCCCTCCCGTACCTTTTGTATTGAACTGTACTGTAATTGTGTTCCCCCCCCATACATTGTAAAGCGCTGAGTAAACTGTTGGTGCTATATAAATCGTGTATTATTACAATAATAATAATAATTCTCTGGTCTGATAAAACAAAGATTGAACTCTATGGCCTGAACCGCAAGAGTCATGTCTAGAGGAAACAAGGCACTGCTCATCACCTGGCCAATACTGTGCCTACAGTATGGTGGTGGCATCATGCTGTGGGGATGTTTTTCAGCGGCAGGAACTGGGAGACTAGTCAAGATTGAGGGAAAGATGAATGCAGCAATGTACAGAGACAGCCTTGATGAAAACCTGCTCCAGCGCTACTCAGACCTGGACCTCAAACTGGGGCAAAAGTTAGTCTTCCAATAGGACAAGGAACCCCAAGCACACAGCCAAGATGACAAAGGAGTGGCTACAGGGCAGTCCTGAATGTCCTTGAGTGGCCCAGCCAAAGTACAGACTTGAACCAGATTGAACATCTCTGGAGAGATCTGAAAATGACTGTGCACCGTTGCGCCCCATCCAACCTGATGGAGCTTGAGAGATCCTGCAAAGAAGAAGAATGGGAGACACTGCCCACAAATAAGTTTGCCAAGCTTGTAGCATCACACTCAAAAATACTTGAGGCTGTAAGTGGTGCTTCAACAAAGAATTCAACATACTTCTGTACATGTAATTTTTTTTCGTTTTTTAAGATTTCAAACAAACTTCTTTCACATTGTCATTTAGGGGTATCATTTGTATAATTTTGAGGAAAATAATGAATTTAATCTATTTTGGCAAAGGGCTTTAACATAACAAAATGTGGAAGAGGTGAAGCGCTGTGAATACTTTGTGGATGCACTGTATGCCCTTGTGTAACACATCCCTAATCACCAGCCTCCGCAGCCTTAGACAATCTGGTGCTGGGCATGCTTCCCCCTTCAATGCCTATACTGAGAGCACTTAAATAAATTGAAGGTTCCTGTTTATTGCATGCCCAAATTTTAAGCCCATGTTCTGCCCTAAATTAAACCACAATCCCAATGAGAAAGCACACTGGGAGAAGCCATGGAACAAAATAGACAGCCATGTTTCAAAACTGTATCTGTTTAATGACCAGGTCGCAATGTGCCAAACCCAACAGTGAAACGTCAACTTTAAATCCAACATTTGCAACTATTGTTCAGGGTCAGAACATCTTCACAGGTGTCGTCAAAATATTCATAAATACATTTACGACAGAGCTCTAAAAGCACATTAAAATAGAGATATGCTAATACTTTTAGTGCCACGCTAAGCAAAAAAGGGAAATATGTATGGTCCCGCTGATGCTCAGGAATGGGGTGCCGGCTGAAAACATCACCATTCAGTAGCATATAGCAATTTTTATTTTATTTTTTATTCAAAAAAGGTTTCATCGATTACATACAAAATATTCACAACCAGTACAGTCATACAGTCTCTATCTCCACAGTTGACCTTATACTCAAAAAGTCAATAAAATAAAGCAGAGAGAACATTTCTTAGCACCATGCAGATATGTATAGCGTGTAACAGTACCGGACCACCCTCATTACACCGGGTACCGGAAATACCAGACAGTGCTCCATCTATACCTCGTCCTTGTGTATAGAATACTTAGAAGAATCACTGCACTCCCTATCCAGTCTGCAAGGATAAAAGTGTGCAATGGCCCTGACCTCTATGACTAAGTCCTGGTGGGTGGGGCGAAACATGTCAGAGGGTATGGTTTGTAAAGTGGTGCAAGGCTGAGGCCATCTCACACATTTAAACTTACAGACTAGACTAGAGTGTAAATGAGATGATACTTGGGCTAGAGATATTTGGATAGATTTTGACTAGAGTAGGAACCCTGTAGGTAAATTTTTTTGCTGTCTGTGCCCCATTGAGGAAATTTCACTTCATGCCCTGGAAACCATAAGTGAGAGGTAATCTCTCCAAACTGAGGGTAAACCACCTTTTATGCCCCCTTTCCTTATATTTCCACTCCAGTGTCAAAAATCACTTTCACAAAGGGTATGAATTTCCCCATACTGGTCACATCAATAGAGTGGTTTTTACGTTATAGATACACCATTGTTCAGAGGTTTTATTTGATACAGAGAAGAAGAAAGAAGAAAGAAGAAAGAAGAAAGAAGAAAGAAGAAAGAAGAAGAAAGAAGAAGAAAGAAGAAAGAACAAACCGGTGAAAAGTCTGAGAATCGTACACATTTGCATTTCTAAAAATGGTGCTTACAAATACAGTATTTGGGACATATAGCAACTTCGTAATTAGCACTTCTGCCTTGCAGCACTAGGAGCATTGATTTGAATCCCAAGTGACATACTACATGAATAGATTTTGCATGTTCTTCCAGTGAGGGCATGGGTTTCCTCTAGGTACCCCAGTTTCCTCCCACACTACAAAGACACGTTTGTAGGTTAATTGGCTCCTGTCTATATTGGCCTCAGTATGTGTATGCATGGATGTGAGGTATGGGTCTTAGGATTGTAAGCTCCTTGAAGGCAGGCACTGATGCGAATACATATACACACAGTAGATCTCTAATAAATATACATTCAACATTGCCAAATACACAAAGGGAAACGTAAAACGCCAATCTAAGCTCACTACAAAACAAAACATACCTCTTTCCATACTGGGTTGAGTTCATTGTCTATCGCTTTAGTTTTCTTTTTCTCAGCTGTAAAAAAAAGAAGTTCAATGTTAAATCTCTTTAAAAACAAAACAAAAACAAACACACGACACACACACACACACAAAGGTTTTCATTGTAATAGGACAACAGCTTGCCTGCAGAAGAGACCCCTTGTGCCGCTCATTAGTAAGCCAGACGGAACAAATATGCTTAGGGGACCTTCTGTAAGTGGATGCATTGTGCTGACCGACAACAGGATAATGTCAAAACTTATGTATACCATTTTCACATGAGCTTATGGCCAATGAAGTGTGCAGAATGAACTTCCTACTCTAAATTAAATGAATGGGCATGCTGTGGTGGCATGGTTAGAAATGCAAAATAATAATATATATATATTTTTTTTATAATGTCCCATGGGTATTCTTTGTAGAATCTACTCCTGTAAACAATTATTCATCATTCGCTTTTATATAGACAAAGTGAAACACACTTATTGCATATGTACCAAGAGCATAGATAAAACTAGATTGATGAAAGAACTAATATCTTAGAGAGGTTGGCTTGAGTTTAAACAACCTAGGACTTCAGCTATATGAGGAATTAGACTATTGTTTGAGGGGCAAGGGGTAGAGGGGGGGGGGGATAAATGGAATTGGGGAAGGAAAGAGCAGTGGGAAAGGGTCACGGAATCAGGGTGGAACTAGGGTGGGGGCCTTTAAGCAACCATCTCTAGACCCACCTCCAATCTAATTATTTTATAACGCCTTAGATTCACATGGGTAAGATTGGGTTATGGTAGGTGGGATTATTTCTCCCCCCCCCCCCCCCGGGTAGTATACACCCACTTTCTCTCAAAAGTTGAGTATATAGAAGGGGGAACGTCAGAATTTTATGTTGACTTATGGGAGATGGGAATACTGTACGATTTCTACACCTTAGGAATGTCATGCATCATGTTTATTGTGAAGGTTTTGTACCTAGTTATGTACTCTTGTATTTTGAGATCTTTGTTATGCGATAAATGTCTGTCTTTTCTAAAAATTATAATTTAAAAAAAAAGGAGAACGTCAAAACTTTTGTATACCGTTTTCAAAATTAGCTTATGGTTGATGAAGTGTGCAGAATGAACTTTCTACTGTAAATTAATGAATGGGCATGCGGTGGTGGAATGGTTAGAAAAAAAGAATTTTTTTTTTTTTTTATTAATGTCCCATTTTAGAATCTCTACTCCTGTAAACAATTATTCATCATTCTCTTTTATATAGAAAAAGTGAAAAACACTTTAATGCATATGTACCAAGATCAGGAATGTAACAAGTCAGGAGCAATTGGTGCAAAACAGACAGGCAAAAGGAAAATTCAACAGACGATCCATGAAGTATATCAGTATCGTTTTTTCACCTCATAGAACGCAAGATTGTACAATGGTGTTAAATCGAATCCCTGAGATTTCTTGTGCCTAGGATATGCACATTACGATATATAACATTTTTCTTAAATGCAAATCACAGTTACAGTTTTGTTTGTACAAGAAAACAAAATTTCATCTGTCTCCTGGTAATTTTCTTATCACTATGGGTAAAAAATAAATAAAAAAGTTGGATTCTACTCAACAACAGAAAACAAGCATTCTGAAAAATATAAAGATTTTAGACTGCTACCAGTACGTGGCCAGCTTAATGCCCCTAGTACAGTCACTCGTTGGATGCTAGCTGGAGATACACTATATTACCAAAAGTATTGGGACACCTGCCTTTACACGCACATGAACTTTAAAAAGGATAGTTCATCTTTACAAAGCCTACCTATGCAGGTATAGCACCCTGAAGTTTAGTCAGGGAGCGCCTCACAAATTTGCTTGCCAAGAGTGGTTATCTTGGTTGATTGATAGTAATCTATTGATTTCTCCCCAAGTTTGGCCTTGTTGGACTTTTCTCTCTTCTACCACTAGGTTGCCAGGCACTTGGTGGTACTAGATATAGAAGGGCAACCCAAGGACAGGTTAGGGGTATCTCAGCCAATGGGCATGGGTTTTCTGGAATACCTTGACCTGCTGGGAGAATATCATTTTTATAATATAAATATATATACGGTTGATCCATGTTCTGTGCCACCTAGACAGCCGTCTGAGTGGATGTGTGTGTGTCATCTGTCCCAGGCTGCTAGACCGGAGAATGGGCCTATTCCAGGGGCATCTGGCTGCTGGGCTATGTGAGGGCCTATTCAGAAGTAGGAGAGCAGTACAGGGTTGGGATTGCAGCTTGCAGTCCAACCAGAAGGGACGTTCTGCCGGCTGGAGAACCTGTCACCATGAAGGGACCAACTGCCTTTTCCAGGGACTACAGTGAGTAACGGAAGCAAGTACCGGAACCATAGTCTCACCAAAAGAGCACTGTGAAGAATCTGGGAAACTTCAGGCGGTGATCAAGTAAGGGACCCAACCAGTGGACAAAACGCTTGCAGAGCAGCCTTATGTGTGAAGCCAGGGACCCAGCCGGTTACCAGGGGTGAAGCTTGAGAAGTATCTGGAGTGCCAACCTAGGGACCCAGCAGAGAGGCGGGGGTAACGATTGAGAAGATAACACCGCAAACCTTGGAGGAGCTCAAAGAATTCATAGTCAGCAAATCAGAGGTTCTAGTGAGAGACCAGGAGTATTGAAGAACTACAAGAGGCAGTTTGTAGTGGAGCTGAATGAACTGTCATGTTTGAGTCAGGAACGGTTAAAGACTGTTACCACAGGAGACAGCATTTTCTGCAAGTGCAGATGTGGCTTCTTGCTGGGGCCTTTGCCTGCACGGCTGTCTTCCTATTGAAGTCAGGTGTCCCGGCCCTAACCCCCTTTCCCCCCCAAAATATATAAAAAAGGACTGTCAAAAGAAAGAAAACCTCTTTTACATCCAAGATGTGTCTGGTGCCCAATGACTCACAACCCACCACATACTGAAGGATGTCAGCCATCTTTGGTCTTGGAGGTCCTTATTAGACCAAGAGAGGTAAAGACCTTGCTACACAGGTATGGGATGAGAATATATATTATATATATATATATATATATATATATATATATATATATACACATATATATTCATATATATACATATATATATACATACATACACACACACACACACACATACACACATACCACATCTATGTTTGCCATAGGTGGATGTAGCATGGCCACCTGCTCTGTGCTCCGCCTCTCCAGCGCTCACTGGAATGATGGGCTATGGAGGAGGCAGGAGCGGGTGGCTTGGTGAGAGGCTGAGCCAGTTGCCGGTCAGGCATCTGGGTGGATCCTAGCATTAAAGTTGGGATCTCTTCAGAGTTTGGACTGGCTCTGTGCCTTCAGGCGACAGCAGGATTTAGCCTTCCATCAGCTGAAAACTGGTCACAGGAGTGCAGCCCTTAGTGCACTCCTGTGAGCCACACAAGAAGTATGGCCAAAAGAAGCCTTGTTCCCTTTTCATATTCCCGATACATGCCTTGTACTTATATGACAAGTAACCGTATTTCTGTGTATGGATTCCTTTGTGTGAAATACCTGGTGTTCCTGCCAGTCCCTCTGCATTCCTATTAAAAACCCCGACCACACCAAGCATGAGAGCTCAGCGTGGTCAGTGTTCTAAGCTGTGTTCAAACACAACCTACTCTCCACCAAGGTTCAGGATTGTGCTGACACATTCCCCATGTACAGCCATTCACTGGAAAGACCAGTGTACTGCTGTTTCTCCTCCCCAAGATCCTTCTGCAGCTGAGAACAGATGGTATGTGATCAATTCTAAACGAAGAAATAAAAAAAAAAAAAAAAACAGTTTTGTATTTAATTTCTATATTACACTGAATGGGTTGTTTTGCAAGTGTTAAACTCTCACCTTGTAGGATTTCTGACCACTCTCTGTGAGAGCAGAGGGGATAAGGTAATTTGATTTGTATCGTGGAACTTTGAGAATTTTTCCTGGTGCAGTCTTGAGAGACCAGGTCAAATTCTAAAAAACACTGCAAACATTTATAATGCTTTAATTAATTTCTGGATTTACTTTTTTGCTACTCGTTTTAACTCGCCAGACATAGAAGCAGTGATTTCACGAGTCCATGATTCACAAAAAATACAGGATATAGGAGGGTAGAGGCATTGCAAAATGTGACCACTGTTCCTCTATGGACCATTATGTAGGCTGTGTGGTAGGCAGAATGTCATTGATGAAACATTATTATGGCAATGAACCATATGTAAATGAGTGGTCATGTGTTCCAAAAGTCACTAAGAGACTGGGGAAGGCAGCAGTTCCTCAAAAGAACATTAAAGGGGGGGGGGGGGGGGGGGTACCATAAAATGACCACAGAAAAAGCTACTGCCGACAGTGATTTGTATGGACAAAAAATTAATAGATTACCTCTTAGGAGTGCTGCATAATTGGTTTTATGGAAAATGCAGGACATTCTAAGCCCTTGTACACACGGTCAGAGATTCCAACAACCAAATCCGTCTGAGTAATTCCGACGAATTAATTCCGGAAGAGGTCCGGAAGTGATGTTCCAAACTAAATTGTCGGAAAATCCGATTGTACATAACGTGATGACGTTATTTAGTTACGACGGGACTACGTTCAGGCTAGTAGCCAATAGCTTTGGTCTAGGAATTTGATCTGAGCATGTGTGGCACTTTGTCCGTTGGAGTAGGCTACACATGATCGGAGTATGTCCGATCGGAGCATTTTGTCGGAAAATTTTACCGGCAAGTTGGAAAACTTGGTCCGTCGGATATTCAGACGGAAACAGTCCGATGCAGACCACACACACAGTCGGAATATCCGACAAAATGGTCCGATAGGACACATTCCGTCGGAATCTCCGACCGTGTACAAGGGCTTAGACCTCGTATAGACTCATAGCTTGTAGGCAGGTAGCCTACTTTATATGGAGTTGGCACTCGGCTGCCCAGGTCAGGAGGAAAGGGTTAATGCTTGTGCCTCCTTTCCTCTGTATGTTCTTGGAGAAATGCATGGGGATCATAGACTTAAGACTTGCTGGGACCTATGGTCCTTTCTGGAATGCTGAAATGCCAGTAGAACCCTGGAACTTGGACTTTTCTGTTAGAGCACCAAGTTTGGCCTTCACCTGGGGCAGCCAGTGTTAGGTTCAGTTAGGGAATGTTATACGTGTTGCCAAGTTTACAGTAAACGTTGATTCAACTGCTCCAAGCCTTGTCTGAAGGTCATTCAAAAAGGGGTGAATGCAAGGTCTTGGCATATTATTAAAAAACAGATTGTGTGATATTCCGTGCAGAGGAACGTACAAGGCAGATGAAAAAAAAAAAAAAGATAAAATATAAGAGATCTGCTGCCCCTACAAAATACTACCACCTGAGTGGAGTAGAGATAAATTGGTTGGGAAGGGTGTAGGTGTGGCGCTATTCCTCTTTGAGAGACTTGTATATGTAATATTAAAGTAAATAAAGTGACAAGTGTTAAATAATAACCGAAAGGTATATGTGGTATACTAAACGTGTGACACTTTTTGCAAGCAATTAAAATAATTTGTGCTTATGTATTACACCCTCTGCAGAGTGCAACTCAAAAGGTTTGTATGCCTTCAGGGTTAATAATGACCTGTGCTGATGGCGTGGGTGGAAATTGCAATCCTTGCTTTCCGTTTCACAGGAATTAGTGAAATGTGAGGGGGTTTGACCCCCTGCTATTAGTGCAACAGAAGCTGGTTGCATAAGCTGGTGTTTGCACCATACAAGAATTATAGTCAGTAAGTGACAACTGAAGTGTAATGAGGAAGAACTTGGTGAAAAAATAAAGAAAAAAAAATACAAAATAATAAAAACTTAAATATGTAAACAATCCTTTTCACATTTGGTGCAGTGATAAACAGAACAAAGTGATTTGTGCTCTTTTTTTTTTAAAGAGTGTCCAGTGTTTTACAAAGAATAATGCTTCTTCTTGCCCTCTTAATTGGGCGATAATGGTGTTGGTGATCTTATCCATGCTCTTATTACGCATGCACTCACCGGATTGCCTTACCCCGCCCAGGGGTACTGCTCAGCTACAGTATATGCCCCTCTGTAGCACTCTAGAAATGATCGAGCCGTGATTTGCTAATAGCATTCCACCAGTGTTAGTGGCTATAGTCTAATACCGCTTTGTAAACTTTATTTGTTAAAAAAAAAAAAAATTATGGAGATATACTCACATTTACTCTAAGTTAGACATGTAATAGAAACACAGGCGCTGAGAGAAAAATCCTACCTGCGGCCCTGACTGGAAGTGACGTTCTCCAAATCAGTCCTATGCGTTTCACCACTCAAGACATAATTTAGAGCCCTGCTTCTGCTCCTTGCCAGCCAGTACGATCGCTTCTCCTCTTGGCCAATTGGGTCTTAAGACCCGCTTCCTGGCCATGGAGGAGAAGCAGGAAGACAATAGCAAATATTAGACCCGAGCCTACCCTTTTTTTGAATCCAATTAGAGCCTCAGGCTCTAATCGTGCTAAAAAAAAAAAAAAAAAAAAAAAATAATATTAACCACTTCCCACCCGGCCAATGTATATATACGGCCGGGTGGGAGCCGCCTGCTCCTGATAGGACGTTCAGGAACGTCCTTCAGGAGTAGCGGGATCGCGCGCGCGCCCGCGCAGCGGCGCGATCCCGATGTGCTCGTGTCACCCGGACACGGCACATCTCAGATCGGCAGGAGGGCTCTGTGATTGGCCCTCCTGATCACATGACGGCCGTCATGTGATGTAAACAAACAGCCGGTTGCTAGGCAATCGTCTCTCCTCTCCTCACACGGAAGTCACCGCTGAGGAGAGGAGAGCAGATCGCTGCAGCCGGCTGATGATCAGTGAGTATGGGCTGCTTTTTACAGCTTTTTACTCACTGATCATCAGTGTAGTGTAAACACACAACACACCACACAGTGAAAACACAGTCCCCACATATGTCCCCAAAACACACATGTCCCCAAAACATACATGTCCCCAAATAATAAAAACACATGTCCCTAATAATAAAAACTTGTCCCCCACATATGTCCCACTAAAATCACATGTCCCAATGATTATCTGCACACATATGTACGTGATCACCTGCACACATATGTACATGATCATTTGCGTACATATGTCCGTGATCACACAAACCAATTATTATACACTTAACGGAATTTTTTTTACCAAAAACATGTAGCAGAATACATTTTGGCTTAAATTTATGACAAAATTTGATTTTATTGGATTTCTTTTCAAATAGAAAAAAGAAAATATTGTTTTTTTCCCAAATTTCCGCTTTTTTTGCGCTTATATCGCAAAAAAAATAAATAAAAACGGAGTCGTGAATAAATAACACCAAAATAAAGCTCTATTTGTGCGAACAAAATGATAACAATTTCATTTGGGTACAGTGTAGCATGACCGCGCAATTGTCACTGAAAGCGCTAGAGCGCTGAAAGCTGAAAATTGGTCTGGGAAGGAAGGGGGTGAAAGTGCCCTGTATTGAAGTGGTTAAAATCCATGCATCCATGTAGATTAGGGGCCAGGCACATGGATTAATGGAGCAGCCGCCACTACTCATGTGACTCCGCTTAGCGGCCAACAAGAGGGAAAAGCATGGAGGACACGACAGGCATCTCTTCTAAATCCCCCCCCCCCCCTTTACAAGCTCAAGTGTCATTCCCTAGCAATTCCCTTAACTTTATGTAGCTCTTGGGGGGGGGGGGGGGGAGAAGAGAGTAAAGAGGAGCTAAACAGAGGGCCAAAGGAGCTGGGCCAACACAGACAAACACTCCTTAAGGAGGAAACAGCTTGACATGCAAGGAAGGAGGGATCTGTGCTAGAGTGGATTCTTCTGGAGTAGTGAAAATAGAAAGTTCTAGAAAGGCACATTGCAAATGGGGGGGGGGGGATGCAGCCAATCAATTAAAATGTCCTTTATTTGTGTTGTCGACAGACTCATTAAAATGCAAGATAGAGTTTACTTAAATTAAAAAAGAATCACTATAATATATATATTTTTTTATTTTATTTTTTATTTTTGTCGCACATCGTTATATATAAAGCAGATCTCCAGGTTTCATTTAACTTTAGTTTTACTTGACCAAGCTGGCCCAAACATGTCATGTTACTTTGTTCACTTATGTAATTTCATTTTTATTTTAGGGACCTACCACATCAACTGAGTATACATAGCTCCAAAACACAGCGAAAAATACTGCCAATGGTCCTTTTACAAAGGCTTGGTAGTTGAACCACACTTGTCCAATTTTTTTTGCACAAACAGGACTTTACACAATTGTGAATGCTGTACTTCTATATGTTCTACCATTACATCTGAAATATCATACAGTTAGTGGTATTTCAATTTTTTTTTACACACACACACACACACACGACGGGTGCAGATTTATATGTAGACCCAATTAAGCACAAAGTGCAAGAAGCCCTTCCAGACATCAGGAGGTGCTCAGAGGCAAATGCTCGCCATAATGTACTGTCAATTGATAGTTGTACTATGTAATGGAACATGATTGTACACACCTGTAGCCAGAACTCATTTTAAATCCAATTCCAGTGGCGGCCTGTCCATAGGGGGTGCATGGGCGCATGTAGGGCCGTCTTTAATATTGATTGGACCCTGGGCAAAAATTTTCTTAGGGCCCCCCTCCCCCCATGCAATTTCGCTCTCCACCTTCTCTGAGACATACAATAAATAGCAGCTAGACTTAAAATCTGTTTACTGTATCAGATCAGGCAGTGATTGAGATTGGTTGCCAGAGGTTACAGCATATAATTACTGCTTACTGACTGGTTGCTAGAGGTTACAGCACTCCAGAAGGCTCATTGATTAGTTGTTAGAGGTTACAGAACATTTCTGCTTGTCGATTGGCTGCTAGAGATTGCTGTACAGTAATACTGCTCACTGGTTGCTATAGGTTACAGCACATCTTCTCCTCACTGCAGGGAGGCATGATATACCTATGAATGCTGCCTTTATTTACAAATAAATGCAGTTGGCCTCAGCTATTTACATATGCATGTCACTTCTATTTACATATGAATGCCAGTATTTACATGTAAACACCAGTCTGCAGGTGAGTCATCTGTACACAACAATAGGGCAGAGCTAGGCAGCATTAGTAGCAGCACAGGACTAAAAAAAACTTCAAGGGAATGTAAACTGGGATAGTTGGCAAGTATGAGGCAGCTGCTTTGGGCCCCACAACAATGACAGGGCCCAGGGCAGCTGCCCCTTTGGCCCTGCCTTAAAAACGGCCCTGGGTGCATGGGGGCTGCCCCCCCAGGCAGTCACAAAAAAATAAAAATAATAATATATAAATATACACACATTTTTAATACTGGCCCTTAAAAAACAAACAAAATAAAAAACACACATACACAAAAAAGGTCCTAAGTGCACTGTGTTTGCACTTATGGGAAGCACCACATCTATGCAAATCACAAAATTGCAGACACGGTGCTTCATTTGCAGGCTTTTGGACTGCCTTGCAGCGCTTTCCGAAGGGCTGAGTAGCTTCCAACCGGGGCTCATATCTATTACTATGGCCGGGCGGTTTGATTGACATCTCAGTTTGGTGTCACTTCCTGTTTTCTCACTCCCATTGCACCCGGGAGAGAGTAAACATGAAGTATGAGGGGAGAGGACCCCTCCATCGCTGCTGTGGAAGGAGATACCACTGGAGAGGACAACTCAAAGCAAGGTAAAAGTACCATTGTGCCGGAGAACGGGGGGTTTGATGTGAAAACAGGCAGGCTGCATGGGGGGGGGGGGGGGGGGGGGGGAGGGGGAACAGGCTCCATGTAAGGACAGACTCCGCTGGGGACACCTGATGGCATGGGACATGGACACGCTCAGGGCTCCCACTGATTCTGCATTTTGAGGAGTTGAAGGATTTCATTTTATATTACAATGTAATAATAGAAATAAAGTGCTTCAATCATCCTGACACCATAACAACCATGGTGCCAGGACGACTGAAGTGCTAACACCAGGTGTTTAGAATATCTTTATCTGCTGATTGTTGAACTTTCTAGAATACACATATTTCTATTGTTGTGTAGGGTCTGGGTCTGCTCTCCCTCCATCCCTCACTCATTTAAGACGCTAACCACGCCACCTTAGTGCCACACCCACCATTTTGCTGAAAGCATGCCCATTTTCACCAAGTGGGAGGGGTCAAAGGGCAGGGTCTGCCCCCCCCCCCCATCCCATTCCCATTCTTGTACTAATTTTGTCCAATAAAGATTTTACAATATTATAAACTATATAAAATTCTTGAATACCTAGCTGCTAAAAATCCTTGGGTAATCCTCCCTTTTTAAAATCTTTTTTCCTTCGAAAAAAATAAAATAAATAAAAAAAAAAAAAAAAAAAAAAAAAAGAAGGACTACATAATTGAGGTGGATAAAGGACTTCTTGTTGCACCACTGTATCCTGACAGTGTGGCTCCTTCAAAATACACTGATCGGTGGCTGCAGCCACTAAATCAACAAAAGTTTTCCAACATTCCGCTCAACAGAAGTCTGCTGAATAGGACAAATTTTGAGCCATCTTTAGAAAGAGAGTTTTATGTAGTTAGCCTAATTTTAAAAGTTTAACATCACAGATAGCTGTAGCAAAACTGTAAAGTATCTGAGATAGGATTCTCATTTGTACTTGCAACTAAGTGGCAACGTCTGCCGACTCCCTGTAACAAAATTAGGGCTGCAACTAACGATTTTCATAATCGATTAGTTGGGCGATTATTGTTTCGATTAAAAACCTTTAAAAAAAAAAAAAAAAAGGTAATTTTGCTGCGATTTGTATTTTTACTTTTTTTTTGGCCAATTTGTTGTTGGGCACATTCAAAAAACACAAATTGCCACAAAAACTTATTATTACATGCTTTTCTGCAGCTTCTCCATTGAAGTATATTGAACCAAAAAAAACAAAATAGCACCGTTTTGTGTTAAAAAAAAAAAAAAAAAAAAAAAAAAGAAGTACTTGTCTTTTCCAAATACAGCTGCTTTTCCAAGCAGCTGAAAAAAATCATGGATATGAACGTGTCCCATAGGAAACAATGTAAATGAACTGTAGTGTGTTTCTGCAAATAGCACCAAAAACACAGAGGTGTGACCCAGGCCTGAGATGTTTAGTAACATAATGGGGTTAAAAAAACTAAAATTAGTACAAAAAGAGCAAATAATTACCACTGTAAGGGGCTCATTTTTTAATATGAGTCAGTGAAAGTAATATTTACAGTAGCGATTTGCTCTTTTTGTACTATAAAGGGCTAATTTTAGTTTTTTTTAACCCCATTATGTTAGTGGCCGATTAATCGATTATGAAAATAATAATCGATTAATTTCATAATCAATTAATCGATTAGTTGTTTCAGCCCTAAACAAAATCATATGAAAAAGCATAACAGAACCCTTCTTTGAGCCCAAAAAAGCACCTTGATTTTAAGGCATCATTGGAGGCTCCTCTTGAACTCCGAAGGCACTGCATTTCGAGATTTTATTTGGAAGCCATCCATAATTAAAACAGAATGTCAAAGGCAAAAATACATTAAGTTCTCAAACTCAAAAGCTCTCAGTATGACCCAAATTTGTCAGATATGGGCCTTCTGTATTAAAAAAATAAAAATAAAAAATTTGTAACAAAAAGTTAAACTCTTAATTGACACACAAGCAACTGTCAGTGCTCCTGCAATACAGGGGAGGACCTGGGATGTCAGAATTACAACTACAACTACAGACAAGAAAGGTTCTGTAGGGGCTGAGTGGAATGCTGGGCCGGTGGTTAATGAATTTTTTTTTCTGGGTATAGTGTTGTAAAGTTAGACCCTCTGTCAGCTTTGTAGAGAGCTTCCTGGCCTCATTGGGATGTTTCACATCACGTCAAACAGTAAAAACACGGTCACTGGGTCAAGAACCACAGGGGAGGTTCTGGTTTTAGTTAACATTAAAATCTTTACTATTGCTTGGAGAAAAACTTGGAGAGCAGCAGAATTCAGGTTACAAAAAAAAAAAAAAAAATGTAATTCAGATAAAAAAATGAAATAAAAAATAAAATAAAAGTAAGAGATGAAAGCCTATGGATACCAGTGTATATTTTTTGAGATTCCTGTACCAGGCTGTACCCCCTGCAAATAACATTGCTATGAAGACGTCAAACAGGCTAGGTGAATGCTGATGAATAGTTTCTTCTAGTACAGCTTCCAAATACGATTACCATTGAAATGGAATGCAAGAGTGAACTTTGAAAGATGTTTAGGAATGCTACTAAAGAGACCCCCATGGATTCTGATGGCATAACATGGCTTAATGTAAAACTGCCTACAGACGTTAAAGCAGGGGCGTAACTATAGGGGGTGCAGCAGTCGCGACCGCAACTGGGCCCTGTGATGCAGGGGGCCCATGCAGCCCCCTCTACATATGGCCGGCAGCAGCATAGGCAGCTAGGGGTACCAGTGCACCATGCACACGGGTGGCTGGAGGTGGAGGGTGACTAACAGAGCTCCATGCTCGACTATCGCACTGGCTGCTCTTTAGTTGTGCATTCCCCGCATGACCTGTGTCCTCGGCCGGCTCCTCAGAGTACCCCTCTCCTGCTCCATGCATTGCCGCTCAGTCCGATGTCTGTTCTCCCCAGCCAGAGTCTCCCCAGCCAGCCTACAGCTTGGTCATGGTGAGTGAGAGGACCCCATCCCCCACACCATTACATACCCCTCCATCTCCCCCTGGGGACAGGGACCCCTTCTCACGTGGGGACAGGGACCCCCACTTCCCCTGGGGACAGGGACCCCTTCTCACCTGGGGGCAGTACCTTCATCTGCCCTGGAGAAAAGGACCTCATCTCTTCTGGGGACGGGGATCCCATCCTGCCTAGGGACAGTCCCCCAATTTGGCACCTAAAAATGTAAAAAAGAAAAAGAAAACTACTGATACTAGTGGTGGAACTACAGGTCTCACAAAGGTCATACCTGTGACCACGCCCTGGAGTTCCACCGCTGGACTCGGAGGGAAGGGCCCTGGCTGGGGTTCAGGGGGGCCCTTCATGGTTTCTTGCATCGGGGCCCTGAAGGTTCTAGTTACGCCACTGCGTTAGAGGGTGATCCAGTGTGCCAGAAGAATCTGATCGACACTCAGAGTGCTGCAGAGCACTTCATTTTCTTGCAAACCTCCTTCATCTATTAGGACAAGTACTGTAATGCCCTGAACACGTGGTCGGACTTTCCGACGAAAAATACTGATTTTGGTCCAAACTTGTCTACATACACACAGTCGCACAAAGTTGTCGTAAAATCCATTCGTTCTGAACGTGGTGACGTATATCACTTATAACGGGACTATAAACGGGCCAGTAGCCATTAGCTTTCGTCTCATAATTTATTCTGAGCATGCGTGGCACTTTGTCAGAATTGTCTACACAAGATCAGAATTTAAACGATCGGATTTTGTTGTCGGGAAATTTAAGATCCAGCTCTCAAACTTTGTGTGTCGGAAATTCTGACGCAAAAAGTCCGATGGAGCCCACACAATCCGATTTTCCGACAACACGAACCGATAGCACTATTGCCGTCAAAGTCCACCCGTGTGTACAAGGCATAAGAATTAAGGGAGGAGGGCGTTTGCTGCCAATTTGGGGGGGACTGGGAGACATGTTCTAACCTGCCCAATATATTAACTTCCACAAATATTAACCACTTGACCTCCGGAAGACTTACCCCCCTTCATGACCAGGCCTTTTTTTGCAATAGAGTAATGCATTACTTGACAATCACGGTCAATTTACACAGCACTTATGGGTGGGGCATTGATGAGCAGCAGTGATGGAAGCACCGATAACCACCACTGACTGGCATCACTAATGGGCACTGATTGCTGCCACTTGTGGGCACAGTTCTGGCACTTAAAATGGTATTGCCACCAAAAAATTAAAAGTTGTTTAAAATTCTTAAAAAAATAAATAAAAAATATATAAAAATATAATAATAATAATAAATAATTTTTACTTACCTCTAAATACCTGTTGCTAGGGGGTCCCTCGTAGTCTGCCGTCTTCCTTGCCCGGGCTGGTGACATCACTTCCCCTCGCGCCGCACAGTCATCTGGGACCAGTCACGTGTCCCAGGTGACTGTGCGGCGTATCACGGCGCCCTGTGCCGCTCGCGCATGCGCAGTGGGTGCCCGGCTGTGAAGCCACAGCCGGGTGCCCACAGTATTATTATTATTATTATACAGGATTTATATAGCGCCGACAGTTTACGCAGCGCAGCGCAGCGCAGTACGAATGACAGCGCCGCAGGGAACGAGGGGGGGCTTCGTTCCCCCACATTGCTGGACCCTGGGACAGGCAAGTGTCCGATTATTAAAAGTCAGCAGCTGCAGTATTTGTAGCTGCTGACTTAATATTTTTTTTTTTATTTTTTTTTTATTTTTTTTTTTTAGGGGGCACCCCACTAATTGTAATCAGGGCAGATTACATTCCTAGATGTCCTCTGTGAGGAGATCCCGCTGATTGAATCAGCTCTCCTTACACACTGTCAGTATGAGGTGAGGAGCGCCAATTACCGGCGTCTCCATGTTTACATGTGACCGGCTGTGATTGGACACAGCCAATCACATGGTTAAAGAGCCGCGGTCAGGGTCATTCTGGGTTCAGCGGTCATATGACGTCCACCCAGAACGAGAGCCGCGCTGCCCAGCCGTAATTTGACGGCCAGCAGGAAGAGGTAAAAACACACCCATTAAGAATATATTGACTGGTTTGCACAACAGTTAGGCCCCTTTCACACTGGGGCGGTGCGGGCGTCGGTGTTAAAGTGCCGCTATTTTTAGTAGCAGCGCTTTACCGTCATTTTAGCGGCAGTATGCGGCTGCTAGCAGGGTGGTTTTAACCCCTGCTAGCGGCCGAAGGGGTTAAAACCACCCGCAAAGCGGCTTTGCCGGCGGTATAGCCGCGCTGCCCCATTAATTTCAATGGGTAGGAGCAGTGAATACACCACTGCTTCACCACCCCAAAGATGCGGCTAGCAGGACTTTTTTCACTGTCCTGCTAGCGCACTGCTCCAGTGTGAAAGCCCGTCTTTCACACTGGAGTATGAGGGGCTGGTTTATACAGGCGCTATTTTTAGCGCTGTAGCGCCTGAAAACCACCCCAGTTTGAAAGGGGCCTTATAGCGTCTGCAAACTATGGGATACATACTGGAAATTTTATTTTTACTAGTAATGGCGGGGGATAAGCGATTTATAGCGGAGCTGCAATATTGAGGACATCACTAATACAGTGATCAGTGCTAAAAAATTTGCACAGTTACTGTACTAATGACACTGGCTGGGAAGGGGTTAAACATCTAGGGCAATCAAAGGGTTAAATGTGTGCCCAGCCAGTATTTTGGTGTACTGTGTGTGGTGCTTTTACTAGGGAAAGTAGTGGATTTCATTCCCTGCTTTGTGGGGAAAGAAAATCTATTAGTCCTGTGCAAATTCCCGACGATCGCCGGGTTCCGGCCAATGGTGATTGACATCCGTTATGTTTAACCACAACACAGCCAGGTCACCGATGGCATCTTCTCCCACCTGGAAGTGTCAGATCAGGTACTAGGTTATACACCTCAAATATGAACATCCCTCTACTGTGTACTTGTCTCAGTTAAGAGCACCAAGTGTCATTTCTGTCTGCTGCTCCATTCCTCTGCTATCAGCAGGAGTCACTGCGGACACGTTTTCCTCACATCAAGAGGGAAAAAAAAAAAAGGAGGGATCTCCAGGAAATTGACAGCCTCAGCCCTGTTCCTATGGGGAGCAGGGAGGAGGGGTGCCTTACCTCCAATCAGCTCTCAGTTTTCCACACTGAGCTCTGTAGAAAGTAATTTTAGCTCTCCACCCCCTGCTTTTCTTTAAAGCGGTAGTAAACCCGCACATTTTTTTTTTTTTTAACCACTTGCCGACCGCCTCACGCCGATGTACGTCGGCAGAATGGCACGGGCAGGCATAAGCACGTACATGTACGTGATTTGCCTCCCGCGGGTCGGGGGCCCGATCGGGCCCCCGCCCGGTGCCTGCGGCGGTCGGTTTTCGTTCGGGAGCGATCCCGGACGAGGGGACGGCCATTCATTCATGGCCACCCCCTCGCGATCGCTCCCGACGAATGGAAATCCTCGGTGACATCACTTCCTCTCCTGTAATGTAAACACAGGAGAGGAAGTGATGTATTCTCTCCTCCGTGTCGGTATTTTTCGTTCCGACACGGAGGAGAGCGGATCAGTGAGTTGCACCAACACATCCCACACACAGTAGAACATGCCAGGCACACTCACACCCCCCCTTTACCCCCCGATCACCCCCCCAATTACCCCTGCCCCCCCAGTCACAGTGACACCAATGTCATTTTTTTTTTTTTTTTTTTTTTTTTTGCATTGGTGTCATTTGTGACTGTAATAACTGTTAGGGCAGTTAGGGTTAGCCCCCTTTAGTTCTAATGTACCCCCCTAACCCCCCCAATAAAGGTTTAACCCCGTGATCACCCCCCGTCGCCAGTGTCACTAAGGCTGGGTTCACATTGCAGCGGTTTATGAGAACGAATGTGATTCGCACCGCACTGCAGTGCAAATCACATCCGATCTCTGTGCGATTCGAGTTCAGCCATTCGCCGCACCCGCCGCACCCGCCACACCCGCCGCACCCGCCGCAAATTCGCACGGGACCCTTTTTTTGGCCCGCAGCAGAATCGGATCGCATGGGTGTTCACACCATGCGATCCGAGTTTGCAGATCGCACTGCGATATGCGAACTGATCTGGGGGTGTCAGTAACATTTCACTGACACTCCCAGCAGTTCGCATAGGGCAGTGTGAACTGCCGCCTGGAGGCATGCGATGCGGGAACCCGCCGCGGATTCGCGGCGTTCCCGCATCGCTCCAGTGTGAACCCAGCCTAATAAGCGATCATTTTTCTGATCGCCGTATTAGTGTCACAGGTGACGCTAGTTAGGCAGGTAGGTATTTAGGTTCGCCGCAGCTTTTTATAGCGCTAGGGACCCCCATATACTACCGCATAAAGCCCCCTGATTGCCCCCTAGTTAACCCTTTCACCAGTGATCACCATATAACTGTTACAGGTGACGCTGGTTGGTTAGTTATTTTTTTATAGTTTCAGGGCACCCGCCATTTATTACCTAATAAAGGTTTAACCCCCTGATCACCCGGCAGGTGTCATTTGTGACTAATAACTGTTAGGGCAGTTAGGGTTAGCCCCCTTTAGTTCTAAGGTACCCCCCTAACCCCCCCAATAAAGGTTTAACCCCGTGATCACCCCCCGTCGCCAGTGTCACTAAGGCTGGGTTCACATTGCAGCGGTTTATGAGAACGGATGTGATTCGCACCGCACTGCAGTGCAAATCACATCCGATCTCTGTGCGATTCGAGTTCAGCTATACAGATAGTATGGCTGAATTCGTGTCGCACCCGCCGCACCCGCCGCAAACTCGCACGGGACCCTTTTTTTGGTCCGCAGCAGAATCGGATCGCATGGGTGTTCACACCATGCGATCCAAGTTTGCAGATCGCACTGCGATATGCGAACTGATCTGGGGGTGTCATTAACATTTCACTGACACTCCCAGCAGTTCGCATAGGGCAGTGTGAACTGCCGCCGGGAGGCATGCGATGCGGGAACCCGCCGCGCATTCGTGGCGTTCCCGCATCGCTCCAGTGTGAACCCAGCCTAATAAGCGATCGTTTTTCTGATCGCTATATTAGTGTCACAGGTGACGCTAGTTAGGCAGGTAGGTATTTAGGTTCGCCGCAGCTTTTTATAGCGCCAGGGACCCCCATATACTACCGCATAAAGCCCCCTGATTGCCCCCTAGTTAACCCTTTCACCAGTGATCACCATATAACTGTTACAGGTGACGCTGGTTGGTTAGTTATTTTTTTATAGTTTCAGGGCACCCGCCATTTATTACCTAGTCTCACTAGTGTACCCCTAAATTTAGGGGTGTCTACTTTCTAAAATGGGGTCATTTGGGGGGGGGGGTTTGTGCCATCTTGGCATTTTATGGCCTTCAAAACTGTAACGCCCTTAGAAAGCCTGAAGGCGGTGCTTGGTTTTTGGGGCCCCGTACGCGGCTAGGCTCCCAAAAAGTCCCACATATGTGGTATCCCCGTACTCAGGAGAAGCAGCAGAATTTATTTTGGGGTGTCATTTCACATATGCCCATGGCATGCATGAGCAATATATCATTTAGTGACAACTTTGTGAAAAAAAAAAAAAAAAAAAAAAAGTTTGTAATTTTCCCGCAACTTGTGGCAAAATATAAAATATTCCATGGACTCAACATGCCTCTCAGCAAATAGCTTGGGGTGTCTACTTTCTAAAATGGGGTCATTTGTGGGGGTTTTGTGCCATCTTGGCATTTTATGGCCTTCAAAACTGTAATAGGTAGTGAGGCGTGAAATCAAAAATTTACGCCCTTAGAAAGCCTGAAGGCGGTGCTTGGTTTTCGGGGCCCTGTACGCGGCTAGGCTCCCAAAAAGTCCCACATATGTGGTATCCCCGTACTCAGGAGAAGCAGCAGAATTTATTTTGGGGTGTCATTTCACATACGCCCATAGCATGTGTGAGCAATATATCATTTAGTGACAACTTTGTGTAAAAAAAAAAAAAAAATTTTTTTTTTGTCATTATTCAATCGCTTGAGGCAAAAAAATAAAATATTCAATGGGCTCAACATGCCTCTTATCAATTTCCTTAGGGGGTCTACTTTCCAAAATGGGGTCATTTGGGGGGGTTTTGTACTGCCCTGTCATTTTAGCACCTCAAGAAATGAGATAGGCAGTCGTAAACTAAAAGCTGCGTAAATTCCAGAAAACGTACCTTAGTTTGTAGATGTGACAACTTTTGCGCAAACCAATAAATATACAATTATTGACTTTTTTTTTACCAAAGACATGTGGCTGAATACATTTTGGCCTAAATGTATGACTAAAATTGAGTTTATTGGATTTTTCTAATAACAAAAAGTAGAAAATATCATTTTTTTTCAAAATTTGCGGTCTTTTTACGTTTATATCGCAAAAAATAAAAATCGCAGAGGCAATCAAATACCATCAAAAGAAAGCTCTATTTGTGGGAAGAAAAGGACGCAAATTTTGTTTGGGTACAACATTGCATGACCGCGCAATTACCAGTTAAAGCAGCGCAGTGCCAAAGTGTAAAAAGACCTCTGGTCATTTACCAGCAAAATGGTCCGGTCTGAAAGTGGTTAAACCTGCAAAGCAAAAGGCATAATGAGCTAGTATGCACCGCATACTAGCTCATTATGAAATACTTACCTTAGAACGAGGCCCCGACATCTGGCCCGATCCACGCTGAGGGAGCTGACATGCTCCCTCGGCGTTTCTTCCGGGTATCGCGGCTCCGGCGCTGTGAGTGGCCGGAGCCGCGATATCGTCACTCCCGCGCATGCGCGCGGGAGATTTCTGTGAGGCCGCTCGGCCGCTGCCGGATTTTGACGGCGAGAAACCCCTTGTGCGCATGCGCCGCTGCAGTCAGCGGCGCATACCGAGGGGAATATCTCCTAAACCGTATAGGTTTAGGAGATATTTTTTTTACCTACAGGTAAGCCTTATTATAGGCTTTCCTGTAGGTAAAAGTTAAAAATGTGGGTATACAACCACTTTAAGGGTAAACAAGCTTTATGAATTCTAGACTTTAAACAGATGTAGAGAAGACTGCAGATAAACAGGTACAAGTTATGTATGAAGATTTGTTTCATCTGTGTATCACCTGTGGTAAGTCACTTCACTGTGTATTTGGAAGCAGGGGCAGACTGATCATTCGGGCCCCATCAGGGTTGCCAGTCTTAATAAAACCTGGGACAGTATGTAATACAGTATATAATCCCAAGATTATAGCTGCCCCGCCTATCCAGTACCAAGAAAAAAAAAAAAAGAAAAAAGGTTTGTTTCGGTCAGAAATTTTTGTAAATAGGCAATTTCTTCTTCTTCACCAGTGTGTGCTGATGAGGCAGTACTGATGGGCACAAACTATTGTCACTGTTATGCTGCATTCACACCTGAGCGTAGCTTTTCAAGCATTTTTTGCGGCGTTTTTTACCGCGATTTGCGGCGAATTTGTGCAGGGCAAAAGGTCACCAATGTTAAAAGAAGAAAAACGCCCAAATCAGCCCGATTCGCGTGACAAAAAAGGGTCCGGAACTTGTTTGAGCTTCAGGTGTAGGGCTTCAGGCAACTTGGAGTGGAGATGTGAACCATCTCCATTGAGAATAATGGATTTTTTCCCCTCCAGCGTTTTGTAGCTTCAGGCGTCAAGCTACAAAACGCTCAGGTGTGAATGGGGTCTTAGGGCTGCACTGGTATTCTGTCAGTGTGAGGCGAGGAATGCTGATAAAGGACCTAACAAAGGGTTAAAAACGTTCAGTCTGTGTGGGGACAAAGACACTGTAAGGCCATCCAGAAATTCTTATAACCAGCCAATACACCTTTTCCTTAGAAACATCTACAAAAAGGTAATATTTATTCATTTCGTTTTTTTGGGTATGCAGTGTGAATGGGAACACAAATATATAGTGGGGTTTTCTCAAATTTGAGTGTAAAAGTGTAAATAGAGTATACTTTATGTTTCACCACTTGCCGACCACTGTCAGCATATATACGTCGGCAGAAGGGCGCGGCTGGGCAAAGTAACGTACCCGTACATCACTTTGAAATTCCTGCCGTTGCGCGGACTCAATCTGTGCGGGGATACCCACGATACTGTCATTGAGCTGAAGAACGGGGAGATGCTGATGTAAACAGCATCGCCCCGTTCTGCCTAGTGACAAGACACTGATCGTCTGCTCCCTGTCATCGGGAGCAGCAATCAGTGTCCACGTCATACAAGCCCACCCCTCAGTCAGTTAGAAACACGCCCATAGGACACATTTAACCCCTTCACTACCAGTGACATTTTTACAGTAATCAATGCAATTTTAAAGCATTGATCGCTGTATTAATGCCAATAGTCCCAAAAATGTGTCAAAATTGTCCGATGTGTCCGCCATAATGTCACAGTCATGATAAAAAAATAAAAATAATAATATATAGCAATTTAATAAAAATGCCATAAAACTATCACCTATTTTGTAAATGCTAGAACTTTAGCGCAAACCAATACGTATCGGCCTAAACTGACGGGACTTTACATCGATATGTAAATAAAGGTGGCATTCATATGTATATCATGCTTCCCTGCAGTGAGAAGATGATGGGCTGTAACCTCTAGCAGTCCGTGTGCAGTATTACAGTACAGTAATCTCTAGCAACTAATTACCAAGCAGAAATAATTTGCTGTAACCACTAGCAACTAATCAGTGAGCTGTAATGTGTGCTGTAACTTCTAGCAACCAGTCAGTAAGCAGTAATTATATGCTGTAACCGCTGGCAACTAATTGAAATTGCTGCCTGATCTCATACAGTAAACTGATTTTAAGTCTAGCTCCTTATTATTGTATGTCTCAGAGCAGGTGGAGAGTGAAATTGCCCACCCCCCCCCCCCAGAAATTTTTTGCCCCGGGTCCAACCAATATTAAAGATGGCCCTGCACACGCGCACACACACGTAGTCCTGTATGTAAGGAGTCTTATCTTCGCTGGTGATAACTATATATCGCTCCTATACAAACACAGCAGATTAAATAATTGACTCACTATTGTTATTCTAGCTCAGTACGAGTTCCATTGCTGTTAGTAGATGCTATTTACACAAGGGAGGGAAACAGCTCAATTGTCCAGTAAATAAACACAAGATAATATGGAACAACCCATTCCTAGGTCATAGCAGGACTACAATGCAAAACAGACAACTCTAATGACTTTTAATGCCATGAGATTAGAGACACCTCCACGTTTACAGAACACAATGTCTGGGAACAATCTGAAGAAGAGAGGCTCCCTGCGCTTAAGAACATACAAGGACTTTATAACATTGGGCTAAAAGAGGAGATCAATAGCCGGCTGCTGGTCCAGGCATGTGGGCGGATCCCGACTTATTGTGATCTTGCCCAAGCCCGTACCGGCTCTGTGACATCAGCAGACTTCAGCCCAATGTCTGCTGAAAATGGGTCATGGGAGTGCCAAACGAACTGCACTCCTGTGATCCATAGGAGGAGTACAGCTTAACGAGCTTTGGCTGTACCTCAACATCCATCGAAAAGAACTAAAGCTGGCCATACATGTATCATTTTTCCTCCCATCAGCCAGTGGGAGAAAAACCTAGCACAGATTTCCCTTTCCGCAAAAGTGAGGTGGATGGAGGAATCCTCTCCGCGTTATTGTATTCTGACTCCTTCGCTGTAAGAATACATTGATCAGCACTGTAGGTGATTGGCTGCAGTGATAAACAAAAATTCACTGCAATGTAGTATGCCCACTATGGGCCAGAATGGGTGTGAATATAAGGGAAGGGGCCAGAAAAGAATGGGATGGGAGGAGGATGAGATTCTTAAGCCCCACCCCCCCCCCCCCCCCTTTTACACCTGAATTAAGTGGTGGATGCGAGATCCAAGATCTAGCACTCACCAGATTTCATTTTTTTTTTTTTTTTTTTTATATCTATCCATCTACATATTTATTTTTCACACAGAGGTGTTTTTCGGGCATTTTTGCGCTAGAAATAGCCTCTAAATAACACCCCAAAAACAGCCTCCCATTCATTTCAGTGCGACTTCACACTGGGGCGGTGTGCCTGCGCCACATTAGGAAGCAGCATGCATCTTCGGGGCAGTTTGGAAGTGATCGAAGTGATTCAGAAGCGCAACAGACATATTTAATCCCTTCTTTGGCCATAAGCGGGGGTTAAAAAGTGCCGTTAGCGGCTCAAAGGGGCTGCTTAAACAAGCGGCACTTTAGCGCCAACAGGGCCACGGTGTCAACGTGAAGCTGGCCTCGGAGGCCACACCTCTCCTGCTGTCTCTTTTCTTCTTTTTAGGGAATAAATACAGTTGCTATGATGATTGAACAGGATCCTAGGATACACACTTGTCTATAGATGCCTGGTTTAGTTTTACTTTTTTTTTGTAAAATGTAAAAATGAATAAAAAATTAAAAAACCAAACAAACATTTTCCAAACAAGCCCATTTGGCAAAAGCTGATTAGAGTCACTTTTCAGAAACAGGAAACCGCCATAGATGGATAGAAATTCAACCAGTCCCGGCTAAACCAGCCAAAATTTTGATTCATCTATGGTCAGCTTCCCCCCATCAACACAAAGGTGGATGGAGGAAATCCCTCCCAACCCCACCTATTGCCAGCATACACTAGTCAGAAAAAACCATGTCCATAAGAAGTCACTCTAATGCCGCATACACACGGTCAGATTTCCCGACGGGAAATGTTGGATGTGAGCTTGTTGTCGCAAAATCCGACCATGTGTATGCTCCATCGGACATTTGCGGACAGACTTTGACCACAAATGTTTGATAGCACGTAGAGCTGCACAATTAATCGTCAAGAATCGTTATCGCGATCTTGACTAAAGCGTTTCATAATTCTTTCTATGCAAAGAATTCTCTCTGCTCTTCTGAAGCCACAGCCCTCAAAAAAAAAAAAAAAAAAAAAAAAAAAAAAAAAACAAACGGGCAGTCTGCCAGCAATCATAACATATTTTATCAGTTGAACTGAAGAATAAACATTGTAACAATTTGTCAATGGAATAGGCTTAGTGTTTAAGTGGTTAAACTTTTTTCACTTGCACACAAAGAGCCGGTGTTCTGCCAAACACTGTCTGGCCATCGGATAGTGCAAGCCCCCCCATCCAAGTGGACATACGGTAGCACATAGTAACAGGGACCCTCGCGGGCTCGCTTTGCTCGCCACGCTTTGGGCACGGCCTCACTTTGATGGGCTATTTTTTTATTCCAACTCTATGTCCACTTGGATGGTGGGGCTTGAACCTGGACTCACAGCTCAGGCGCAGTTCATCTTCTGAGACCTTCAGCATCTCCTTATCCTCTGTACTGTGCAAGTGCAGTACAGGGTGGACACTATCCAACACATTACCGGTTCACACTGGTACGACTTGTCAGGCAACTAAGCCACCTGACAAGTAGTGTTCCGTTCTGTACAATGGAACCGTTCTAATAGGAGCGACTCTCCGACTTAGAAAAAGGTTCCTGTACTACTTTAGGGGCGACTTGAGGTGACTTGCATTGACCTCTATATAGAAGTCGATTTGCAGGTCGCCTGAGGTAGTTGCGCTGCAAGTCATGCTGCCTCTATGTGAACCGGATCCTGAGCTTTTTCTGACATTTGTTGGTAAAAAAAAAAAAAAAAAAAAAAAAACTTAGAACCCCCAAACATTATACATATAATAAAATGGTGGTTGTTGCAATATTTTATGTTACACTGTATTTGCACAGTGGTCTCTCAAACGCAATTTCTTTGGAAAAAATTACTCCAATCGTGTGTACGGGGCATAACACTTCTGTCGAACAGGGATGGCCAAACACTGATCACGATTTTGCCAATGCCTGCTGAACATACTGTGAGTGCAGGACAAAATTAGAAGCTTTGGTTTACCTCCTCAGCACCTTCAAGTACGTTCCTTGTTGGCATCTCTTACCAACCTCCCCCTCACTCCCTACTAGGGGTGGACTGATCTCGTTTTTTTTTTCCAGGGCTGATACCAATTTTTCAGCCGGGGAAGGTCTGACCAAAATCGGTACGTTTCAGACGACGTCTGTCTGTCTGTCTGTCTGTCTATCTCCTCTCCCCTTTGCTAAAACCATTCTTCCATGGCTATAATCTCTTTCCCATAAACACACCCCTACCTCTGATACTACACAAGCCTGTCCCCCACCTCTACTGGTCCAAGTTGGATTTATAGATTTTTTTTTTAGTGCACTGCTTTCCCTGCTTACCCCTACCCTCATCCAACCTCTTAAATTTGCAAAACTAGAAATTTAAAAACAATAGAATTAACGTCAATGGAATCCCTCACTTAGGTACCAATTATTATTTCAATTACCGCACATTTAAAGACATCAATGCAAGTTGTTAAGACTAGAAGTATTTTATTGGACGTTTGAATATTATTTCTACTTGCATATTTCCATGTTACTATACCAATTTCCCTAAATATATTGTATTTATTTCTATTGTCTGAAAACAGAAATAAATGAATTGAAAAATAAATAAAATTATTATAATATATAGCAAGCTCAACTTGCGTTCCTGACCCAATTAAATGCTTGCAATATATATATATATATATATATATATATATATATATATATATATATAAAAAAAAAAAATAATAATATCTTATATTAAAGTGGAAGTTCAAACACTAACTATACTTAAATCTACTCCCACCCCCATTCTAAACATATTCTATCTACCCTGTGAAAGGAAAGAGGTGTATACCTCACCTATGGTGGGGGCATTCATCCTCGGCAATTTTCGGAATCTGTGTTGCTGTGTACTGCGCATGCGCAGTACACAGCGGACACTATCCGATGGAGGACGTTATTAGACAAGACACCAGCTGCAGAACCTGGGAGAAGTCATCCATAAGCTTACTATGGAGCATTTGTCATTGGCTGTCCCTCTATATTGAGGCCAGTGCTGGGATTTGATCATGTGATAGGTGCCAGTCAGCTACCTGATCCAACAAATTTGGAATTTTCTTCACTACTAGCCAGATACCAAGTGTTTGCAGCTGCACATTCAGGGTTCACACACCAGATGTGGTGGGACTGCGTTGGGCGGCTATCACAGTGAGTCACACCCCCCCCCCAAGGACATCAGTAATACCAGCCTGCCACTGTACATAAAGAAGCCGGTCAGCCCTCCACAATAGTGCCAGCTTCTCATGTAGCCCCTCAAGAAAATCAATCAATTTCCCTCCCCTGGAATAGGGTATGCAGAGTACCACATATTCCAATTCTTAGGCAACACAAAAAGATTATACTCTTTAAAAAAAAAAAAAAAAAAAAAACGTATTTTACATATAGATACTTAATTTTATGAGCTTTTAGCCATATAAACCCATCCACGTACAGCTGGCTTTACACACATTTGCGCAAATTATTCACAGTGTGCAAGGTCAACTAAAAAGGGGAGAACTATAGCCCAAACTTTTATTTTTTTTTGGCTGTACTTCTATGACAGTGATGGCAAACCTTGGCACCCCAGATTTTTGGAACTACATTTCCCATGATGCTCCAGTAAACTGCAGTGCCAGAGCATCATGGGAAATGTAGTTCCAAAACATCTGGGGTGCCAAGGTTCGCCATCACTGTTCTATGGTAAAGTCAGGCTCTTTCCCCAGCCTGGAACAGCTGAGTGACGTCAGACAACAGCAGCTTTTGCGAGGTGTCGACTGAAAATCGGTTACAGGAGTCCAGAACGAACTGCACTTTTGTGACTGTTTTTCAGCCGACAGCAGACAAAAGCTGCTGTCTGCCATCAGTCAGCTGTTGCAGGCTGGGGTAGGAGCCTAACTTTACAGTCAGTCAGGATCCACCCACATACCTGGACCAGCAATCAGCTCAGCCTCGGCAACATCGCTGGAAGACTGAGCCAGCTGCTCTTTGTCCTCCCCATGGCTCCATTGACTACTGGAGGGGCAGAGCAGAGTGCCGCTGGCCAACAGTCACAGCTCTCTACTCAGTGCGGAGGGGAGGACTGAATGATCAGTGGTGTTTTATCACTCAGTTTTCAGTGGAGACGCGATAGGTGAATGCTGCATCTTTTTCCCTAGGGGAGTAGGTTTGCCTTTTTTTTTTATTTTATTTTTTTTATCATCATTAATCCCATATATGTCTTTTAAAAGCCAAAAAAAACCCCAACCACACCTTAAAGTGGATGCAATCTCAATGTCATCCTTTCTGACATAGGGGTTATCTATAAGCATATACATGCCTCCTGCATGTATCTTTACCTATCAAATGTCTCCCCTCTGTCTGTTATAAGACCCGAAAAACTGCAGATTCTGTGGGTGGGTCTGTTGTCTGGAGCTCGGTGGGTGGAGTCATGATGTCAGTAGACTCCCCGCCCACCTCTACACTCCCCTTATCAATATGCATTTTCTCCTGTATATTTCTTACACTGAACTTCTGCCATCTCTAACATCCAGTGAAAAAGACAGGAAAGTAACCACATGACATCAGCATGCCCAATTATGCTGAGGTGTGGAACATCCAATCCTGGCAGAGCAGCAAAAGAAGGGAGTGGGAGGGAATTTATATATATATATATATATATATATATATTTATATCTATATATATATCTATATATATATCTATATATATATCTATATATATATATCTATATATATATATATATATATATATATATATATATATATATATATATATATATATATATATATATATATATATATATATATATATATATATATATATATATATATATATATATATATATATATATATAATCTTAGGCTAGTGCACCAGATATGTAAACCACCTGTCACTCACAGCAAGGGGGAGGGTTTGACAAAGTTTTTCTCGATTTATCTCACTGAATAAAAAAAAAAAAAAAAAAAAAAAAAGGATTGTTCAGAGCTGGATTAACTCCTTGTGGCAAGACCGGGCCCAAATGATAGGAAGTCTTATACTCTACATTATGACATAAAAAAAGAGAAGCTAGCTGTAGGTTGAATGGGGAGCCTAACGCTCACTGTTACCATAGAGCAGTGATGGTGAACCTTGGCACCCCAGATTTTTTGGAACTACATTTCCCATGATGCTCCACTACACTGCAGAGTGCCAGAGCATCATGGGAAATGTAGTTCCAAAACATCTGGGGTGCCAAGGTTCGCCATCACTGCCATAGAGTCATTTTTTCACAAGAACACACCTACAACTGATCATATTATACATGCCATATCACTAAGTTTACAGGCCTCTAATCCACACACATAAAAGTCTATTGTACATAATGTGGTCTGAAAACTGACCACATTAGGACTGTGTTCAATACAGCAGACTGGAGAGGTAATCGAGAAAAACTCTAAAATGTGAATATTAAACTGATTTATTGGACAAGAGAAAAAATAAATATCTGAGATTTGTGTTTAAAAGGTACAAACAACTAAGCACCTTCCGCATGCCCACAGGTTATAAAACAGGTTACTAGCTAAGCCAACACCCAGCCATGTAATACCTGAGCAGAATTAAAACGTTAAATATTTAACCAGTAGCAGCTTTACAAGACTTGTTTCTGGAAGCTTTGCAGCCTCAGACGTTCTTGGAGAACACGTACAAATGGAATAACCAAATTTAAAATAGATTTTCAATGAAATATATACAGCTCAGTCAATTCCTCAGAGGAACGCAATCAAAACAACTCCGATCCACAGGCCTGGATTGGCAAGCTGGTCATTTTGGCATATCCCAGAAGGGCTTCTATAGCTATATGTGAGGATTGATGGCAGCCAATTCTATCCACCGTACTCAAAACACAGTTTAGGCTAGGTCCACACTACCGCATGCAAAATGTCGCCATTGCTCAACATGCACTGTGCTTTAGCAGATGCACAATCGCACCTAGGGGAGCCGAGCGCAAGTTCTCCTCTCCTACCAAACACCCTGTGTAATATTAGCTCCATATTTACCAAAATTAGTTCAGATGTACATTTACAGAAGTGCTTACAGATGGCCCTGTGACAGCAGCAGACGAAGAGCAACAAAAAAGCCAAAATCCTGGCAATACATAAAACTGATCCTGAGGGGATGGATATTTTTCCTTCTAGACAACGCTGGTGCTTCTCTAGAAGAGGGAATAATGCCCTGTACACACAATCGGAAATTCCAATGGAAAACGATAATTCCGTTGGATTATGTTGTCGGAAAATACGATCGTGTGTGGGCTCTATCGAACTTTTTCCGTCGGAAATTCAGACGGAAAAAGTTTGAGAGCTGGATCTAAAAATTTCCGACAAAATCCGATATGACTTTTTCTGATCTTTGTAGAGAATTTAGATGCATGCTCAGAATAATTTATAAAATTACAAGATGAAAGCTATTGGCTACTCGCCTCTGCGTAGTCCCGTTGCACGCAAAAAACGTCACCTCGTTCCGAACTATCACATTTTCTGACAAGTTTCGGCCAAAATCCGTCGTAAAAAATGTGACGGATTTTCTGGTCGGAATGTCCGATCGTGTGTACAGGGCATAAAAGACTCCTTATTAGGTATAGAGGCCTGGGAAAAGGAAGACATCTTGAACAGTAGCCAAAACGCCTTAGGGAATAATACGTTTATATATCACAGTATTGTTATTAGTAAAAAAAAAAAAAAAATAAATAAAAAAGAAAAAAGTTGACAGGGGTCCTCACCCTTGCCTAATTTAGATAAAGCTACAAAAGCCACACATATTTGGGTTTAACATACACTATTGCCACTTGCAAATGGGCTCTAGTAGGTAAATGAGGGGAAGCTCTGCTGATTTTATCATCCAATCATGTGCAAGCTAAAATACTGTTTTAAATTTCCCTTGCACGTCCCCCTCAGATCTACAGCGTCTTTACTTCCAAGTGCACTTAAACGTAAATAACCCCCGTGTGTTGGGTGAAGGTTACAGAACACATTTCAAATGGAGTGTCAGCGGCTGTCACATCCGAGCAGAGTGAAGCCGCCTCCCCCTCCTCCTTTATGTCTACACAGTGCTGTGCATGCAGGAGGAGGGGGAGGCGGCTTCACTCTGCTCGGCTGTGACAGCCGCTGCCGAGACTGATCAGAGCCGCGACCAGAGAGAAGGGGCTTGTTGCGCCGAGTCCCAGATCACTGTGCTGACAGGTGTCACTCGGGGTCTGCTGCTCGCACCTACACCCCCCCCCCCCCCGTAATGCCACTGCCTTGGGCTCTCCGTGTGTGTTTCTGAGCAGGGCAGGACTTACCATTGGGCTTGACTGGGCTCAAGCCCATGGGCCCCACCGAGATACATAGCCAAGTGTACTGGGCTCGGCTCCTCTCACAGTCCCACCCTATGATGGACATAACACAGGGACTGGGCGTGACTGTGAGCTGAGCCGAGTACACTGGACAAGGCTGCAGATGGATGGGCAAGGCTGCAGATGGACACTGATAAGGCTGCATTAATGGACATTTAAATGTACGTTTTTTTCCCTTAAACTTCCCTCCTAAAAGTTTTTTTCCTTAAAATTCCCTCCTAAACTTGGGGTGCATGTTATACGCCAGAGCGTTATACGCTGATAAATACGGTAATGTATAGAAGGTGGGGCCCGAAAGTGACTCAAGCCCAGGGGCCCCCACGACCCTAAGTCCTGCCCTGGTTCCGAGGTACATTATGGGTCTGTATTGTTGGGGGGGGGGGGGCTGTGCACTGCAAAGCCAATGCCTCAGGCTCTCCTTGTGTGTTCGGTCACCATTCGGTGCCGCTGCCTAACCCGCGGTACTGTCTTCTCTTCAGTCACGGAGGGGTGGGGGGCGCTGGCCTGACACCCCCCCCCCCCCCCCAGTGTGTGGCACCCGGGGCGGCCCGCCCCCACTTAGTACGCCACTGGGGCGTAGACAAAAAGGCCTGGCTTGTAGTCTTGGCTCAAATTCATCCCAAAAGTGTTTCATCAGGTTAAGGCTAGGACTCTGTGCAGGTCTATTCATCAAATTCCTCCACCCCAAATATGCTCATCCATGTCTTTATGGACCTTGCGTTTTGCACTGCTGCTCAGTCATGTTGGAACAGGAAGGGGCCATTTCCAAAAACTGTTCCCACAAAGTTGGGAGCATGAAATTGTCCAAAATGTCTTGGTATGCTGACCCCTTACGGGTTCCCTTCACTGGAACTAAGGGGCCAAGCCCAACCCCTAAAAAATTAAAAAATAAAAACAACACAAACCACACCACATCATAATCCCACCTCTACCAAAGGATTTGGACCAGTGTACAAAGCAAGGTCCATAAAGACACAGATGAGCGAGTTTGGGGTGGAGGACCTTGACTGTCCCGACCTCAACCCAATAGAACACATTTGGGATTTATTAGAGCCAGTGTCTGACCTCAGAAATGCACTTCTGGAAAAATGGTCAAACATTCTCTAAAGCCCCATACACGATCAGATTTTTGTCTTCAGATTTACCAAAACCATGTAGTGGAAGTGCCTGTCCGATTGCATACACATTGAAACGCCTAAGGTTTGACCTCATTATATGGTTTCAGTAAATCTGAAGGGAAAAAAAAAAAAAGTCAGCAGAAAATCTGATAGTGTGTATGGGGCTATAGACACACTCCTAAACCTTGTGGACAGCCTTCCCAGAAGAGTTGAAGCGGTTATCGCTGCAAGGGGTGGGCCAACTTGATATTGAACCCTACGGACTAAGATTGGGGTGCCATTAAAACTTAATGTGCGGGTAAAGGCAAGCGTCCCAATTTTTTTTGATGTGTGTGTAAAAATCTATTTGTTTCTTAAATAGGCCCCCAGGAGCTTTATGCTATAATGTGCTGGTATACACAGCATATTAGCACATCATGGCAAACAAGGCTGTCAGCCCTCCCGCTGGTCACAAGCGCTTCCATCTTCTCTCAGTGATCTTTTCTGGATAGAGTATATATATATATATATATATATATATATATATATATATATATATATATATATATATATATATATATATATATATATATCCCTGAATTAGGAAGTGGGCAGTGCTGGCCATTCGTTTGCATCTAATTCTGCTGCAGGTGCGTCTTCTCCATTTCTCGGTCGCTGACGCCTGCATCCCCTCTTGTGGATTCCACCGGAGGGGATTAGCTTGTGTGATCCCTTACAAGCTGCACCATTGGACTTCGCCCCCCCTTTTTCCTGGCTTGGTATACGGCGACAGGCGTTATCTCCATGACCTTTGGTACATATATGTGGGGGGAGAGAGAAGTGGTCCTTATATTTTTTGAGGAGGATTCCTACTGGAAAATTGCGTTTTTACTGTTTGGGATATAGACCAATTGGTAATTATATTGTGATTCTAAATATCTATATTTATTTAATTGTTTACAGTATACTGCGATAAACAATTTCCTGTACATGTATTCACAAATCTTTTCCTTTTCATGATAAACAATTCCTCTGAAGAAGAACCCAAGTGGGGGGCGAAACGCGTCAGCGTCACATCTCCACTGTTTATACAATTGCACAGTGTTCATGTGATGAAATAATTTTGTCTAGATGTGTATATCCTATTCTTATATTATGTTTAAAGGGGTTGTAAAGTAAAAAATTTTATTTTTTTAAAATAACAAACATTTCATACTTACCTCCACTGTGCAGCTCGTTTTGCACAGAGTGGCCCCTGAACCTGCTCTTCTGGGGTCCCTCGGCGGCTGTCTCTGCTTCCTCCCGCAGGTGCTTCTCACGTTAATGCGAGCTCCCTCGCATTGGTGAGAAGCACTGCGGGCGCGCTCCCGTGATACAGCGAGCGGCTATAGCCGCCGGCTGTATCACAAGGCCCCGCCCCCCGACGCGCTGCGTCATTGGATGTGATTGACAGCAGCGCGAGCCAATGGCTGCGCTGCTTTCAATCCATCCACTCCAGCCAATCAGCGGCCAGGCTGAGCGGCGAAGAGGACGGCGGGGGCGAGCGCGGGATTTTCGAGGGGTCAGGTAAGTAAAAACAGGGGGACTGGGGGCGCCGGCAGTGCGAGATGTTTTTTCACCTTAATGCATAGAATGCATTAAGGTGAAAAAACATTTACCTTTACAACCCCTTTAACTGTTCAGTGGAGTTCATTTTTTGACTACTGTGTCATTTATACCTTTATATTTTTTTTATGTAATAATAAACATTTCTAAAATTCCCCTTTTATTCAGTAATTTAATTTTTACTTAATATTTTTCTTACATACATTACAGATATTGCTCTGCTGCCAGAAAACCCCACCATAGGGGATATTTTCTTTTTCTTTTTTCAATCATGATTTAGGGGTGAGCAGCACTCTCTAACCCTCGGGTAGTGCGCTACTTCTTTTCTTTGTTTCTGGGTTTAGTTTTAGGCCTCATGCACATGGGCATTAAAATAAAATATAAAAATGCCACTTTTAACCACTTCAGTCCTGGAAAATTTGGCTGCTGAATGACCGGGCTTTTTTTTTTTTTTGCAATTCGGCACTGCATTGCTTTAACTAACAATTACGCGGTAGTGCAATGCTGAACCCAAACAAAATTTATGTCTTCCCCCCCACACACACACACAAAAAGAGCTTTCTTTTGGTGGCATTTGATCGCTTCTGGGGTTTTTATAATTTGAGCTATAAACAAAAAAATTTTTAAAAAAAAAACACACAAAAGGACAAGAAGAATAGTGTCAGGCTGATACGTATTCTTCTCACCATTTAAATAAATAAAAAATAAAAAAGTAATAAGCGCATATTGATTGGTTTGCGCAAAAGTTATAGCATCTACAAAATAGGGGATAGATTTATAGCATTTTTTTTTTTAACTCCGCAGAGGATGGGGATAGGAGGGTTATTGGGAGACATGGGGGCAGAGGTGACAGCTGGTAGAGGGAAGGAGGAGACAACAGGCAGAAGTGACGGCAGGCATGATACAGGAGACAGTCAGAGATTGCAGGCATCGTGCAGCAAGGAAACAATGCTTGTGGGCTGTTAGGATAAGTGGGCCTGTACCTAGCGATGCCAAAGGGAGGAGGAGGCGGGGAAGGCACTGTCCGGAGCGACGTCATTTCCGGTATCGGAGCATTTTCGTGAGTACTGATACTAGTGAAAATGGCCAGTATCGGCGCGTATGTATGTATACACACACTTACCAAAGCTGTGTTCACTGTATTGTTATAGCCAGACTAAGTTAATATTCTGGCCAGTAGAATGCATTTACGCTCAATGCCATATGCGCATAGGCACTTTTCCTGCCCATTTCTGGTAGAAGAGAAAAAAAACAAAAAAAAAAAAAAAAAAATATGAAAGAATGAGAGAAAAAAAAAAAAAAAAACCCCCCTATGTTCAGTATTCCTCCCTCAGCGCACACAGAAAAAATATTGTTAAAACAATAGTCAGCAGCTGCTATACTAAAATGAGGTGCATCAAATATATGTCAAAGAAAAAATTAGCAGCGCTAGTGCAAACACAGCAAATATTTAAAAATATCAATGAAATTGCTTAGGAGTACAGTATCAAATGGTGACCCACTCAGTGAAAGTCCATTAAGAAAGAGGCAGGCGAGTATAAACTAGACGATCGTGGAAGAAAATATTAGAAGCGATCCCAAGTCTCCATCACCACGCCACTTGTGCCACAGCCCTGTAGGTAATCCACTTACCAGGCCCTGCTGATTAACATGCTTATCAATCAAAAGGATAATCGCTGTTCACTGGACACTTCATATGTATTTTGCTCATTGCAAGCAATAGATAAAAAAATAACTGTTGTACTGGATTACGCTATGTGGAATTTTTTTTCCCCCCCATTTAAAATGGTCTCACAAAAAAAATAAAAATAAAAACAAACCCCAAACACACTCACAATGTTTGCTTAATATAAGGGCATGTAAAGCCCCATACACACGGTCGGACTTGTACAAACTTTTCCGTGGACTTTTGTACAAAGTGTGTTGTCCACAAGTTTGTATTGCATACACACGGTCGGACTTTTTGACAACAAACACGAACGTAATGACGTCACAACGTACTGACGCCGCTTCAAAAGAGGACGTTCAATGACTCCAGCGCCACCTTTGGTCAACTTCTGTATTGTAGTCTGATCGTTTGCAATGGTTCTGAGCATGCGTGTTTGTACCTTGTACAAAAGTCCGATGCTTTTGCATACACACGGTCGGACTTTGCTCCATCGGACTTCTGTTGTCAAAAAGTTTGTCCGTTCGCAGAGCCAACAAAAGTCCGATGAAAACAGAAAAAGTTTGTCCGATGGAGCGTACACACAGTCGGATGTTGCTCCAAAACAGCTAATTTGCATGTTTGTTGTCAAAAAGTCCGACCGTGTGTACGGGCCTTAACATCAATACCATGTCAGTTGCGCATTCACCTCTCACTACTCCCACGGTGTTCCCGGGAAGGACAGGTGAGGATAAGCCGACTCTGTAGATAGCTGCGTAGCAATGCCCTGATGCGTTTCTGTCATCACTTTCATTGGAGGGTGTTGCTACGCAGCTATCTACAGAGTTGGCTTATCCTCGCCTGTCCTTCCTGGGAACACCTGCGGGAGCGGTGAGAGGGTTCTCTTGGGAGGAAAATATAAACCCATACAAAACACTCATATAGAGCATTTTTTGTCCAAAGTTTAGACGAGTTTAAGGGAGTTTTCATTTTTTCTGCCAGTAAGCTCAGAAACACTTTTTTCTGCCTCTCAATGTCCTAACGTACATGGACACAAAGGATAACAGTGAGCTGCTTTTACAGGCAGGACACAATATAGAAGCAACGTGTTTTATGCCAATGTGCATAGAGCCTAAGGGCTCTTTTCACACAGCCGATCCATTCAGGTCCGCCTGTCAGTTCTTCAGGCGGACCTGAATGGATGCACCATAGAGGTCTATGGAGCGTCGCATGTCAGCGGTGACACGTCCGCTGACATCCGACCCGCTACGAAAAAGTGTGACGGAGGAAAAACCTACTTTTCCATCAGTCATCGGATCGGGTGACGAAGGACACTGTGGTCCGTCGTCACCCGATCTCCCATAGGGGAGAGCGGCGCTCCGACAGGTCCGTCCCTGCGCAGTGTGCAGAGACAGACCTGCCATCTTCCTGCTCAGCAGGGATTGACGGAGCAATCCCGGCTGAGCAAGCGGATATCTACAGGGCAGATTATCACTGATCCGCCCCGTGTGAAAGAGCCCTAAGAGCTCAATAAGGTCCCTTTCACAACGGGTCAGATTTGTTCCCATCAGCAGGTATCTGTGTGATGATCAAAGCAGAGCAGGCAGAAGATACATTTGTGTCTGCAGAGCAGACAGGGACAGAGCTATAGGTGACCGGGAGTAAATGGATTCTGCTTTCCGTTTACACCCAACTACCTCCAATCCGATCCACCTAAACAGAAGAGAATGGAGTCCCCTTTGTTTTTGTTTAGAGAACCTGGAGGTAGAGGGGTGTAAATGGACACAAAAGCCTGTTTAAAGCGGAGCTCCACCTTAAAAAAAAAAAAAAAAAAAGAAGGATTAAAAGCCAGCAGCTACAAATACTGCAGCTGTTGACTTATAATAAATGGACACTTACCTGTCCAGGGTGGCCGGGACATTGGCAGCAGATGACGAACAATCGCTCATCTCTCAGCTGCCTCCGCTACCATCCTTGGTCAGGGTATTAGGAAGTGAAGCGTTGCGGCTTCACTGCCCTGTTCCCTACTGAGCATGTGCGTCATCACTGGTCCCTGTTGTGTTCTGGGAACTGTGTGTTTCCCAGAACACAAACGGGGGACGGGCATCTGCGGCTATCTATGCCCGGAAGCGGGTGCAGATACCTGTAATATACACTTTTGAGTGGAGTGCCGCTTTAAGCCTGCCTGTCCATAGGGATGAATGGACCTTCCAATCATCTCTGCCTGAAAAACTGACAGTGCTGCGGAGGAGGAGGAGGGAGGAGAAGAAGTTTAGAACAACACTCACACTGGTATAAATGAGAAAAATGTTCCTAGTGTGTAAGTCACACCCCAACTTATTACAATACAGAATCAGTGGCACATGGTGAAGACGACAATAGGACAGTGCATGCCTAAACAAGACCATTATAATGACTGCTTACTTAACTCAATTATGTCCTATGAGAAACACAAGATTGCTTTTGCTGACCTTTCCCAGCTTAAAATACTAATTTGCCTGGCTGTTTTGTTGATCCAGCAGCTTCAATATTTTCTGCCAATAACTTTGCAGATCAGCAGTCCTTTCTAAAAAATACTTGTTTTGGGCAGTGAATTACCGTAAGTATTTAAAGCTGGGGTCCTTTCATTTTCAGGGAGGTCAGCAAGACTCCAAGCTACATTCACATGTTTAGCCATGCTGCAAATCCCATCGGGAAGAATTTACAGATTCCTGCTGCTGGAATTGACAGCTTTTTGTGGCTGTTCACTCAGAGAGAGATAACCTCCTGTTGCAATTGTGATTGGATGCACCACCCAGCCATGATCAACTCAGACAATTGCTGGCTGTGCGAACAGCCACGGATAGCTGCGGCACCAATAGCCTTTTCTCAGGAGCGTCAGTGAGAAGAAAAAAAAACACACACAAACACACACAAACACACACAAACACACACAAACACACACTTCCCTAAGGAGTCTTCGTTACCCCAGGATCCTCCCACAATCTCATAACAAAATACAGGAAGAGAAGCAGAGTACTCCAATGAGACCTGGAAGGGGAGGTCTATCTAATGGACACAGAGATGGCCGCTGTTAGAAAGATCCCCCACTAGGCCCCATTAGAGACTACAGCGGAGTCTAATGAGACCTAAAGGGGGGGGGGGGGTCTGCCACAGAGACTATCAGAGACTCTCCAATGGTCACAGAGAGGAAGAGTCCCCTCCAGGCCCCATGAAGGAGACTACATTAGAATGTCACTGAACAATAGTAAAACTAAATAATATTAAGTAATTGCACGTTGATGCCCAGGCCTAGAAGACAACACTTACCTTAAATAATGGGTAGGGGGCCTGGCTGATTCACGATTTATATAGTGCAAACAGTTTACGCAGCGCTTCACGTTGGCTTGGGGACAGTTAGGCGGATAATGGATAGGCTTCCCTGAATAAGTGAGTTTTCAGGGATCTCCTAAAGGTGGACAGGTTAGGGTTATTGCATCCCTACACAATTGCTGGGGGTAATTATTGGAATTCATTGTCCTTTTAGGCTGGATTCACGCCTATGCATTTTTTGTGATTTTTCCATTTTTCAGATTTACACTACAGTCCAATTAACATGGTTTCCTATGGAACACGTTCTGTAGTGCAAATCTGCAAAATGAAAAAAAGCACAAAAAAATAAATAAAAATAAAATGCCTAGGTGTGAATCCAGCCTTAGGCCCCACCAGCACAGACTACTAGAGCTCTTCACTAATTACTTGGCAAGAGTAGTTGTTATCTTGGTTAATTGATAGAGATCTTCTAGATTTCTCCAAAAGTTTGGCCTTGTTGCACTTTTCTCTTCTACCACTAGGTGGCCGGGTACTTGGTGGTACTAGATATGAGAAGGGCAACCCAAGGTCAGGTTATGAGTATATGGGGTAACTCAGCCAATGGGCAGGGGTTTTCTTCTTTTTTACATCCAAGAAGTGTCTGGCACCCAATAACTTTGTCCACCTTGCACCCACTATGCCTCACAACCCACCTCATACAGAAGGATGTCAGCTATATTTGGCTATCTCAGACTGGCAAAGGCCAGAGACTTTGCTACACATATATTCTGACTTGGTTCTTTTAAGTTATATGATCCATCAAAGGCAAAACTTCCCCCACCCTTCCCAGTAGGTTTTGCATCCGCTAACAATTATTGTTCTCTGATGTCTGAGTGTCAGTGTGAGAAGTTACTGGTGTTCAGGAAACGCCATGAAACACAGCCAGACAGCAAAACCCGGTGCCTTGTACATAGGCCCTCAATCCTGTACTTTTCTACACTTCAGTATACAATTTAGACTGAAAACCGGCGGCCTCCAGTTGAAATGAGAACAGCTGCTGACAACCTTTTTCCATCCCAAGTTTGTTGATCCTTAAACCAGAAAAAAAAAAAAAAAAAAAGTCAGTGACTCAACAGAAAATTATGCAGCACAGAATATCTGGCAATACCGCCAGACACATCTTCATGGGTCATACTGAGCCACAGAGGGTCAATCACCAGAAGAGTCTGCTCATATCACGCTGGGCCTCATCCTGGGAAGTGTCGGAAAGGGACTCAGTCATGGAAATAAATAAAAATCACCTGTGTGAGAAGGCACCAATTCCTTAGGACCCTATTTACACTTGCAAATGGGCCATTAGAAATTAGATGGCGATTAGCTGAGGGTGTAAGCCCCTTTAAAAAGTAATGGGATGCTGCATTTGAAAGACCGCTAGGAAAATACAGTGCGACATAAAATATTGCAGCAACTGACATTTTATTCCCTAGAGTCTCTGCTAATATATTATATATTGTTGGTTTTTTTTTGTTTGGGGGATCCAAGTAATTTTCTAGCAAAAAAAAAATAAAAATAATAATATATTGATTTTAACTTAAAGTGGTTGTAAACCCTTACAACACACTTTGACCTACAGGTAAGCCTAGATTGAGGCTTACTTGTAGGTCCAAGAAATATCTCCTAAACCTACACGGTTTAGGAGATATTTGCCGAAAGACAGGCACCGCTGTCTGCGGCGCACTGAGCGTGCCGCCGTCAACGGCGATATGCCGCGCATGGCAGCTCCCGTGCGCATGCGCGGGAGTAATCATCGTGGCTTTGCCTAATGACAGCAGCAGAGCAGCGAGACCCACCGAGGAGATGGATGCGCCGGACTACAGGGGACAGCGGTGACTTCGCTGGCTCCTGTGTCAGGTAAGTGACACATAATGGACTACTATGCGATGGATAGCAGTCCATTATGCTTTACCTTTGCAGGGAATGAAAGAGGAAGTAAACTCATCAGGGTTTACTTCCTCTTTAACAAGTGTCAGAAAAAGATTTAGACTTTAAGTGGTTAAACTTCCTGCATTTACACGTTTAAAAACTTGTCAGACTGCCTGGATTTTTTTCTTAAGGCCCCTGTCACACTAGGGCGGGAACAGCGTTGGTGGTAAAAAACAACGCTATTTCTTAACGTCATTTTAGCGGCGGTATTCGGCCACCAGCATGGGTGGTTTTACCCTCCTGCTAGCGGCCGAAAAAGGGTTAAAAGCAGCGCTTTGCTGGTGGTATAGCCAGGCTGCCCCATTGATTGCAATGGGCAAGAGCGATGTATACATCACTCCAAAGATGCTGCTAGCAGGGCTTTTTGTGACGCCCTGCCAGCACACCGATCCAGTGTGAAAGCCCTCGGGCTTTCACACTGGAGTGAATGGAACCGTTTTTTCCCAGGCGCTATTTTTAGTGCTGTAGCACCTGAAAAACACCCGCAGTGTAAAAGGGGGTCTTAGAGCGACTGCACTTCCAAGTGCACTTTAACTACATATATGTACATTGGCCGGGTGGGAGCTCTCTACTTCTGAGTGGACGTTCCTGAACGTCCATCAGAAGTAGGGGGGGGGAATCGCTTGCGCGCCCGCGCAGCGGCGCAATCCCGATGTGCTCGTGTCACCCGGACACGGCGCATCTCTGATCGGCAGGAGGGCTCTGCGATTGGACAGGGGCGTCATGGGATCAGGAGGGCCAATCACGGCCGTCATGTGATGTAAACAAACAGCCGGTTGCTAGGCAATCGGCTCTCCTCACACGGAAGTCGTCGCTGAGGAGAGGAGAGCAGATCGCTGGCTGATGATCAGTGAGTATGAGCTGTTTTTTTTTTTACAGCTTTTTACTCACTGATCACCAGTCTAGTTAAAAACACACATGTCCCCCACATATGTCCCAATGATTATCTGCACACATATGTACATGATCATTTGCGTACATATGTCAGTGATCACACAAACCAATTATTATACACTTAACCAAAGACATGTAGCAGAATACATTTTGGCTTAAATTTATGACAAAACTCGATTTTATTGGATCTCTTTTAAAATAGAAAGGAGGAAATGTTTTTTTCCCAAATTTCCGCTCTTTTTTCGCTTATATTGCAAAAAATAAAAAACGGATACCACCAAAATAAAGCTCTATTTGTGCAAACAAAAATGATAAAAGTTTTATTTGGGTACAGCGTAGCATGACCGCGCAATTGTCAAAGAAATTGCGAGAACGCCGAAATCTGAAAATTGGGCTGGGAAGGAAGGGGGCAAAAGTGCCCTGTATTGTAGTGGTTAAAGTGCACTTGCAGTGCAAAGTGGATTTGCCTTTCGTAAATAACCACCATAGTGTGAATGAGATTCAAGTGTCTGCACTCTCCTGTGTGCAGAGTATGTTTCCTGGAAATAAAAGTAGTCGTCAGAACAGGTTATATGTAACTATAAAGAGACAATTATGTCTGACTCAGAGCTCTTCTACCTCACCACAGGGCATAAAACTTGGGTTGTGTGGCTCATTGGAATGTGCCACCGCCTAATGCAAAACAGAAATAAAGAAGCAGTTACAATGGGTTCCTATCTATAGTCAAAACGCTTCGCCGAGAAGGCAATACCTCAACAACCAAAAAGTCATGAAGCATAAAGGCCTTATCATAAAGTCCTGCGCCAAATTAATAAAAACCGGGTAAAAGTTCTTTTGATATTTCCAATGCATGCAACAAACTTCGGTATGATGTGCGTAGCAAGGTCCCGGGGGGCCAAAGAGGCCTAATGAGGACTTCAAAGGTTAGTGAGAGCAAACATCCTTCCTTGTGAGTGGGTTAAATACAAGCTTGACGTAATGGGTGCCAGACACTTTTTGAATGCAAAGAGATTTGTCTCTTGAACAAGAACTGTGGGAGAGAGGGTTAGGGCCAGGATACCCTTGAGTAAATGCAATGACAACTAGAAGACAGCTATACAGTGGAAGGCCAAACACTGCTTCTCTATAGATAGGACCGCTATCTCCTATGGCAACAAACCTTGTAACAGTAACTGTTGTTGTATTCAACTATAGGCAACACAAATAGTTATCCTCGTACTCTACAGTCTCTTACTGTAGGTCTTCACTCCCCGAGCTCCCAGACCCAATCGCCACTGGATCCCCTGAGCTCTTCCACATTCCTAACTCGGCATCTTCCCCAAGCATCACCCTCGATTCCCTGCTGGGTCCCTGGCTTGGCACTTGCTGAAGAAGTTTTCCCATTTCTTCATTGTCCCCTGGTGGTGAGAAGACTGCTCTGGTACTGGCTCCAGCTTAATCACAGTGGTCTCCAGTAACAAGGTGGATGGACCCTTAGTGGCGACACCTTCCCCTCTACTGCCAACCACAACTGGTTCCCCATCTGGCTGAACCGTTACCCTCGGTTGGACTCTAATCCTGCAGGTCCAACCCTGTGCCGTTTCTCCTGCTTCTGGATAGGCCCTCAGACACCCTAGCAGCCAAATGTGCCTGGGATAGTCCTCAAGCTTCTGGCCTAGCAGCCTGGGGCAGCATAACACACGTCTACCCAGACAGCCGTCCAGGTAGCACAGAACCCCCGATCAACTGACTCCACCCAAATAAAAATAGGCTCTCCAGCAGGCCAAGGAACTAAGGAAACCCCCACCAATTGGCTGATACACCCCCATCTATTCATAACCTGACCTTGCCAAGCCCTTCTCCATCTAATGTCACCAGCATAATGCCACCTAGCGACAGAAGGTGCAGCAAGTCTAGAACTAGAGAGGAATCAGTGGATCTACTAACAATTAAAGTGGTTGTAAACCCTTATTACACACTTTGACCTACAGATAAGCCTAAATTAAGGCTTACTTGTAGGTCCAAGAAATATCTCCTAAACCTACACGTAGACAGCGGCGCGCAGGCGCACTGAGCGTGCCGCCGTCGACATGCCGCGCGTGATGGCTCCCATGCGCATGCGTGGGAGTGACGTCATTGCGGCTTCGCCGGATAACAGCGGCGGAGCAGCAAGACCCACCGAGAAGATGGATGCACCGGACTACAGGGGACAGCGGTGACTTTGCTGGCTCCTGTGTCAGGTAAGCGACACATAATGGACTACTATGCGATGCATAGTAGTCCATTATGCTTTACCTTTGCAGGGAATCAAAGAGGAAGTAAACTCATCAGGGTTTACTTCCTCTTTAACCAGGGCAACTGGCAGTAGGAAAAAAGGAAGAAGGAAGGAAGGAAGGAAGGAGCAGACCAATACAGTCACCAAACCAAATCCTAGTGAGCTGCAATTGATTACATTTTCAGTTATGGTATGGGTTCAGATACACTAAGGATTGGGACATCTATGCACACTTATGTGGCCAGCCTATAAGGACAAGAAAAAGTAAACTGAATTCCATTCACAATACATGTGGAAAGGCGGGGAGGTGACGTATGACAAGTCTCTTCCTTGGCTGCTCCAGGCTACATTCTCCAGAGATTCATGGGATATGGTGGTGTTATCTATCCATTTGTAAACCATCGCAGCTGCAGATCTAATCAGGATTTATATAACAATAGCAGGAGCATTCCTTATAAAAGATGCCATTACACACAGCATCTACATCCCAACCCGACGATTTTGGTGCAGACATGCAAACAATGTTTGTACATAGTTTTTACACCAACAGACCAGTTCTATACATATGGGCCTGTTATGACCCCCCTCCCCCCACTTCAACAGAGACATAAATGTTGGGACTAATGAAAAACATATTGCATCCCTAGGCAAACTGGTACATTCCAAATACCTCTACAAAACAGCAAACATCCCACTTCACCAAGGAGAAGTCTGCAACATTTTACTAACACAATACAGAAACTTCCATTCATTCTATAGACCTGCCCATTGTATACTAGACAGAAGCATGCAAGAACAACTATCCAGGGGGTGTGAACAACAAAGCATAGCACACCTTTGCAACACACACTAAATTATATATACATACCTTTTTTTTTTTTTTTTTTTTTAAACACACACACACACACACACACACACACACACACACACACACACAATCAGAATTCCTCCTTTATTTGTACAATTACATTATCTTCAAAAAAAAAATTCCTGGTTGGTTCGGTTGCTAAAAGTTATCACACACAAACCACTGCCCTTAACACTGTTAAAGTGTAAACTCTGAGGCTACATGCACACTAGCTTAAAAGAAAAAAAAAAAAAAAAAAAAAAAAAACACACACACACACACACACACACACACACACACTTCTAGCAGCAGAGTCTTTTTTTTTTCCTAAAAGCAGGTAAAAAAAAATTTATATATATATATACACACACACACATACACAGCGTCCTTGCACATTAGAAGTATTTTTGAAGCTTCAGCTTCTAGGAGCAAAAATACATAAATAAATAAGAAGAAGGAGGGGGTTGTTTTTGGAACCAATTTGCCAGAAAAAAATTAAATAAAAACACTGAACGCACCTAACTGCTAGCACAAAAATGCTATTATGAGCGTTTTTCATCTAGCATTTTCTGGCATTTTTTTTTTAGCTTTTAATGTGCATGGAGCCTGACAAAATTTATATTTTTTGCTCCCTTGATAAATATACCCTTTGAAAAAAAGTGTTTCATTATATCTGTTAGGAAAAAAAAAAAAAATTATTAATAAATAAAAGAGTTTTCATCCATTTCATTAATCTTGGGAGCTGATAACAGTCCAAAAGGCAGAGAGTACAAGAAGTAAGAGAGGGAGGTGCTGTATAGTCCCAACAGTGGGGCTGATTTACCAGAGACAAAATAGGCAAAGTGCATACTCTATTGCCTTTACAAAATAAACCCCAGTGTTATGTAGGGTGACCACACTGCTCAGTATAGTTGTCACCCTAGGACAGGAAGTTTGTTGATGGGAGGATAAAATAAATACATAAAAACACACACACACACACACACACACACACACACACACACACACACACACACACACACCTTAAAATAAAAAATAAAAAGGAAAAAAAAATAAAAAGCATGAAAGAAGGAAGACGGATGCATTGAAGTGTTGGCAGGTTGCCAGTTTTTGGCTCTAGCTGGGTTTTAGGTTTTTTGTTTTCCATTTAAGGCAATAATTTAATCTCCAAAAGTTCTGCACTCACCAATGGGTAACACATTACAATCCTCTACTAGATTGTCATTACAATAGCAATAAATACTTCTCTCAATCCTGCTGAAACAAAACTAGACTCATAACAAGGCATTTCTAAGAAACCTCAGTTAAGAAACAGAAAGCAGCCTTGGAATGCAAAGAGAAAAGTAAAGCAATGCAGCCTGCAGAGAGAGTAGCGGAGTACACACTTACCTCTGAAGGTGAGGGTGACTATGGGGTCCGGCCTGCCAAGTTTAGTTTTGGGAATATTGGCCGCGGACTCCACCAAGACCTTCAGCATGGTGGCAGAGTTGAGGGTGGACCCGGGAGAAGACTGCTGTTGCTGGCATAGGCTGTAGAGGAGTTTCCTGACCCCGGAGAGCTCAGCACTGATGGGAAAGGGGAAGCAGCTGCACTAAATGGATTGTTACTTGAAAAGAAAAGCTGGGAGGATCTTCGACTGATTACTCAGTGGCTGCCCCAGCCTAGAAATACCTGACAAGTGATCCATACAGTGCGGGTTGCAGCCTGTCCGCCTCCTATACAGACAGGACACACAACGCTACTGATTGCACAATGTCACCTACAGGCACTCCATTATTAGTATAGGATCTGTATAGTGCCAACAGTTTGTGCAGTGCTCTACAATATAAAGGGAGACAATACAGTGCAATGAGGGTAAGCTGCTTGTGAGAGCTTCCTATATAAAATCCATACAGTACTTTTTTCCCTTTATTGGATTAGCCTAAGGAAGGACAAAGACCCGGTTCTCACCTATGCATTTTTAGTGCGTTTTCCATTTTGCAGAAACACAATGCAGTCCATATATTATGGTTTCCTATGGATGTAGTTCACATCAGTGGCAGCTGGTGCTCAAAATATTTGGGGGGGGGGGGGCACAAACAAACTGAAAAATACCAACCCCCCCCCCCCCCCCCATCAAACACAGCCACTGTGCCCATCATATGCAGTCACTTGTGCCCATCATATGCAGCCACCGTGCCCATCATCATATGCAGCCACTTGTGCCCATCATATGCAGCCACCGTGCCCATCATCATATGCAGCCACTTGTGCCCATCATATGAAGCCACTTGTGCTCATCATATGCAGCAACTTGTGCCCATCAAATGCAGCCACATGTGCCCATCATATGCAGCCACATGTGCCCATCATACACAGCCACTTTTGCCCATCAAATGCAGCCACTTATGCCCATCATATGCAGCCACTTGTGCCCACAATATGCAGCCACTTGTATCCATCAAATGCAGCCACTTGTACCCAGTATATACAGCCACTTGTGCTCATCATATGCAGCCACTTGTGCCCATCATATGCAGCCACTGTGCCCATCAAACACAGCCACTTTTGCCCATCAAACGCAGCCACTTGTGCCCATCAAATGCAGCCACTTGTGCCCATCAAATGCAGCCACTTGTGCTCATCATATGCAGCCACTTTTGCCCATCATATGCAGCCACTTTTACCCATCATATGCAGCCTCTTGTGCCCATCAAATGCAGCCACTTTTGCCCAGTAAATGCAGCCACTTGTGCTCATCATATGCAGCCACTTTTGCCCATCATATGCAGCCACTTTTACCCATCATATGCAGCCTCTTGTGCCCATCAAATGCAGCCACTTTTGCCCAGTAAATGCAGCCACTTGTGCCCATCATATGCTGCCACTTGTGCCCACCAACCCACCCCCACTTGCGGGGCTTACGGCTCTCACACCAATGGCAGCACCCCTGTGTGGCTCTGACAGAGGGGACTTACCGCAGCAGCTCCTCTCCAATGCACCAGAGCGGCAGGGACCTCCACTCCAGCGTGTGTGTCCTCCGCTCCTCTTCCTAACCGCTAGGCATCCAATAGGGTGGCACGGTGCTTTTGCTAATCAGGAAACGGGTCTCACGCTCTGCCTCCTGATTGGCGGGGAGGAAGGTTAGTGTGAAAATAGTGAAAATTAATTCGCTATCATGACACAATTGAGTAGAAACAGGACGCCCTGAGCCCACTCTATTTTAAAGCCTATTAGAGCCTTTGGCTCTAATCAGGTACTTCAAAAAGTACCACCCCCTCCTTTCCCTGCCATAGGAATCCATGGGTCCGGTGTCCTGAAAGGGGCCGGGCGCATGGATGGGGGAGGCGGTGCCCATGCGCCCACAGTGCACGGGCCTCCACCGGTTCACATCTGTGCAATTTATGGAAAGGGTCAGGAATTTTTTTCGGTTCCATAGACTTCAATGGATCAAAAATGTGTATTGAAAAACACAAAATGCACCTGCAATATGCAAAGTGCAACCTGCATAGGTGTGAATGAGGCCTTAAACCCATGCCCATTTATTTTTTGCTGTCTGTGTACCATTGGGGACATTTCTATGTGCTTCCTGTTCCAGAAGCACAACAGGAAGTTTGAGGAAACTTCCCAAAGTGAAGGGAAATCCCCTAAAGGTGACCATACACTATACAATTTGTACAATCACCTTTTAGATCTACCATCAACCATACCTCCCAACTTTTTTTCAGATAGGAATGAGGGACACCTATTAGCATAAGTATGTAGGCATGGGACACACAACCTGTAATGCCCCCCTTAAGGCTTGATTCACACTAACGCGTTTTTTGATGCATTTTGCAGAAATGCAGGCAAATTTTTTAATATGGGTTTCTATGGGACATGTTCACATCAATGCATTTTTGTACCTCTGCGTTTTTGGAAAGGGTCAGGGAGTTTTGCATGTAATAGAAGTCAATGGACCCGCATCAAAAACGCAAGTACCGATTTTGCCGCAATTTCGTTTTGCTTTTTTTTTCACTGTATATAGCTGGTTGCTAAGTAACCACAGTGTAAAAAAAAAAAAAGAAAGAAAAAAAAAACGCAAAATGCGGCAAAATCGCAGTAAAAAACACGTGTCCAAAAACGCATGTCCAAAAACACGACAAGCACTGCAAAAATGCTCAAAAGCAACATGCATAGATGTGAATCAAGCCTAAAGTATAATTTCTAAAAAAAAAAAAAAAAATGATTAGTTAAACCCACAAGTGCCTTTTTTTTACCATTACTATTCCTTTTTATTGACTTTTGAAATTTACAAATGCAACAATTTAGAAACTGGAGGAAAGGTTTAGCACTGGAAAACACTTTTTAAAGATAAAAAGTGAATTTTATATACCACTACATAGATCAGACCAAAATAAGGCACACATGAGGAAAAAAAGAGGGACTTTTTTCCAAATCGGGGACAGTTGGGAACTATGCATCGTCTAGGTAGTGCTATCAGTGCTCATCAATGCCAACAGCCTTCTCAGCATGGCTCTGAGCTGAGCATGTCTCTCTCATACAGCTCAGAGCCGGTGTTCTATCGTATAGTGCCTGCTATCGAGAAGTGCCCGGGACGAACGGCGCATGCGCCGTACGGAACAGCACAACATCTGGTTTTATGATCAGCTGGTGTGACAGCGAGGCAACGCTTGCGCACAATAGCCAACTGAAGAAATTTTTGTGTCAGATTGTGCCTCGCACTGCCAAGGCGTGTTCATGTCAGTGAGGGGTGAATTTGTACATGATGGGGTCGGATTATTAAATGATGGGCAGTGCTGCCCCGCAAGCATCCAGGAAGAATAGCAGAAAAATATGTGTTTTGCAGCACTGCCCATCATTGAATAATCCGCCCTCATCATGTACTAATCCACCCCTCACCGTCATTAACACGCCTTGCCAACGCGAGGCACAATCTGACACCAAAAATTCTTCCATCGGCTATTGTGTGCAGGCGCCATCTCGCCATCACAACAGCTGATCGTAAAATCAGCTGTTGTGCTGTTCCGTACAGCGCATGCGCTGTTCGTTCCAGGCACTTCTCGATAGCGGCCACTATCTGATAGAACACCAGCATTGACAGTTCTCTGTCCTCTCTTGCACGGGATGGGAGAGGAGACAGTCGATCTGCTCCTTCTCTCCCCCCCACCCCCCACCCCACTGCTCTAACGAGCTCATGAAGCTAGCAAGCTCACACTTCCCGCAGAGCACACACACAGGAGAGGGGAGGAGGGAGAAGGAGCAGATCTCCTCTTACATCCCATGTGAGAGAGGATGGAGCGGGGAGGGAGAACTGTCAATGCCGGCTCTGAGCTGTACGAGAGAGATACTATCAGCTCAGAGCCATGGGACTAGCAACCCCACTGGTGTTCCTGACAGTGGCGGAATGCCAGGCCACAGTCGCAAGTGCGATTGTTGTGACACTGCAGTGTAGTATAAATGAACTTAATAAAGATAATGATCCAAACAAAAAGGTACAATCAAGGAGAATTATACTCTCCCAAAATTTTTATATAACAGTCATACATAAATTCTTACTGAGGGGTCTTTAAACACAAACTGCCTCTTGGGCCAGCTTTTGACTTGTATTGATGGGGGCTCTTGAATATACAAGACCATAAGACCATATCAAATTGCCGCTGCTATGTTTGGCCTGTTAGGTCATTGGGAATCGTTGCTTTTCCAGACATTAAAAGTCTTCTTTCTCTCTGTTACTAAGGATTTGGGTACATCTCTCCATCCCCTAAATAGTCAGATTGGCTTATATATGTACATAAGAAAGGAGAACACTAGGGGGCTAAAGTCCCCCATCACAGAACTTGTAGAGGTTAGTGTAAGCATTGTCAAGGTGTCATGGTGGTTTGTGTGTAGTCAGAAAAGTTTTACCTACAATAGAAAAGGAGCGAGAAAGAGTAGTAGGAGTTAAAGAAAAGCTAGGATAGGAGGTGCCGGATAAGGGGGTAGGGAAGGGATATGTATGGTTAAAGAGCAGAATAAACAGCAAGGACGGTTATTTTTGTCAGGGAAAATTTAAGCTTCTCCCTATAAGCATATATTTTCTTTGCGCTTAAAAACACAAACAACTCTCTTATATATAATGCCGGGAAAGTGCGTTCATTTATCTATCCCAGTAACACAGATGCTGGTATCACCTCAAGCTCAGTATCATCCTGAGCAAGGTAGCCAAGCTAAACACATGGATAACAAAAGAGGCTGCTGGCTTTAGAATCAGCCAATCAGACACTTGTATTCATTCAAAAGAACCAATGACACACATGCATATATTCAAATAGAAATGCAGTAATGACATGTGCATACGGTGGTGTGCAAAACCATGCGGCGAGCACATGGTTCCGAACACAACCGTGTGCACATTCCTACTGCTACCAATGATGCGAGCCATACTACATTATGGCCCAGTGGGCCATAATTTTGTATGGTTATGCTATGGTTCCCAAGTAAGCAGACCTGCTTATTTAGGAGTTTAAATGCGATCGCCATGGAGTGGCGAGTCCATTGGTGAGGCATATACAATCATCCTTAAAAGAGCAAACAGATCTGCCGTGTCCACAGGAAGGTTTCCGCATCCAATGGTCTTCCACCAGCGTCTGTATTTGCAAATATCCTCGCATAAGTGTATTACAGCAAAACAGACAGTGGGGGGCATCTAACAACATACATGTCCACAACATTTTCCAGAGTGGGGATTTAGGGAACATGTGGGCCCCATCCTCCTTCATCAGTGTGAGTCAAGCAAATTGGCACTTGATAAGGCTAGTTCATTATCTTGGAGTATTCATCTGTTGTCAAAAAATGGTGCCAATATGCCCAGATTTTCTGATTGGATTGTGTTTCCTTAGCTTGGTGAACTAGTTTATCCATTTCAGCAATTTTTCTTATCTGTCTAAACCAGTCTGAAATAGTGAGTAGGGTGTCAGCATGCCATCGTGCAGGAATACGCATTTTGGCGGCATTGACTAGATGCATGGCTATGGAGCGAAAATAATTAGACTTCGGGATGGAAGAGTGGTGTAATAGGAACCGGGCTGGGGAGTAGTCGAGCAAGTATGTGGTGATTTTTATTTTGAGGTGATTGACTTCCTTCCAAAAAGGTTGGATTAGTGGACATGACAACCATATGCGTAAGAGCCCAACTTCTCCCTGCAGCGCCAGAATTTTGGAGGGATTATTGGGTTGATTCTATGTAGCATAAGGGGAGTCTTGTAATAAAGTGCGAATACTTTAAATCCATTTTCCTGTGCTAAGACATTAACTGTCCCTTTGTGTAAGTAGGTTTAAATGTTAACCTATTCTGCTTCAGAGAGGTAAAGGGCAAGCTTTTGTTACCAACAGTTGCTTGCTGTGTTATTTTTAAAGGTGTGGTCAGAAAAAAGTATAGAGTAGATGTCCTATATTAGGTGTCTTTGAGGTTCTGCTTTCAAGCCCTTTGACACGAATGGTGAATTGCCCTTACCATACGGATGATAGTTTAGGAGGTCCTAGGAAGTGCCTGATGTGGATGTAAGTCCAGAAGAGGAAGGGGGTATTTAACATGCAATAGGAAAGCGAGGAGTGGGTTATGAAGTTTCCCTTGTTGAAAGAAATGTTCCGCCCAAACAGTGTTGTGGGGCCAAATGTTAGCTAAGAAGTTTTCGGATAGACCAGGTTGTGGCAAATGGGGGGTAGGGGTCCTGAGGATGACGAAATGTTGTACTTTCTGTAATGTGGAGCCTACTAAGGGATGGAGGGTTCTAAGCTTGTGAGATGCCTCCTGGGGCTATCCACGGGGCTTGGAAGAGGGGTTAAGGGGGAGAAAGAATGTTCTAATTGCACCCAATCTTTTACTTGTTAGTGGATATTCCAATCAATCACCTTAGCAAGCTGGTAGGCTTGATGGTATTTAACAATATCTGGGAGGCCTATGACTCCCTTCAATTTTGGGAATGTTAGTCTCAATTTTGGGAATGTTAGTCTCCTTGAAGAATATTAATTTCCATAATTGCTGCTCTTTCGGACCAGGAGACGAGGCCAGCGTACCAGGACTTCAAATCGTGTTGGATAGTCTGAAGACTGGTGGAGTTAATTTTTAGTGGATAGATCAGAGAGCTTTGATGGTAATTGGACTCCTAGGTAAGTAGGTATGTGATTGACTCTTGTTTCCATGTGAATTTTTTATTTTGGGGGGGGGGGGGGTCAAATTTTTTGTACGGCAGATTAAAAATGAAAAATGAAAATCACGGCAAAATCCATTTTTTTTTAGCTTTGAAAAGAATGGGAAAAAGTTAGAACCCCTGTTGGGTTTTTACTGTCATCCAGGACTCTGTTTGAGATATTTTACCTTACTTATTGTCTTGGTGACGATGGTTTCACCAGCCAGGAAGTGAGGGGAAATCTCCAATAGGGCACAGGCAGTAATACAAATCTGACACGGGTTCTAACCTTCCCCTTCTGTTGATTGCTTTGAACTGTATTGTTATTTATGTTCTGCTGTATGCCAAGATCTAGTGGTAGCCCAGAACCACTACACTGTGTTCCTCTTCTGTATTTGGTACATCCCTATGTTTCTCCCCTCCTGTTCAGTGCTAGTTATTATAGTCCTAGCTAGACCTTCCCTGTTATCTGTTTATCTATGTTCCCACAGACTGGAAAACACCCTCTTTACTGCACTTACCTGAAGTAAAATTTGTTATATACAATTTCTGTGTCCTCCTAAGGAGTTTAGCTACCTGTGGATGTTGCCACGTTAGTAGGTGGCCATACTGTCCTGGAAGATAGAGATGAGCTTGTGTGTGTTTAGATCTATCCAGACCTAGCCAGGAAGCTGTCACCTGTAATGGACCAATAATCTTCTGCGGGGGTATTCCCCCAGCTGCACTTATACAAGGTGTGTGTATATGTGTGGTAGGGAGTGCCTTTAGCTGCAAATGATTGGCCCATTACAGGTGATGGCTGGCTGGCAGCCTCGGCTGTCTGAATTTTGAAGAACATCTGAATAAAGCCAAAGCTCATCTCTACTGACAATTTGAGATCAATAGAGGTATGTCAATGTATAAAGTGGCCTCTGAAATGCAACACCTACTCTAAAAAAATATTATTTATCCCATCCTCTGGAAGGCTCTACCCCGATCTGTCTCACTATCTCCTACTTTGTCCACTTTCAGACAATCCCTGAAAACTCATCTCTTCAGAGGAGCCTATCTGGTCCCCACTATCAGGGCTGGGCTCAGCCCCTCCTTCTCTGAGCCGGCCGCTGTTGGCTAATTGCCAGATCCTATCTCTCCCCTGGTACCCAGCTGTTGATATCCTGCTCATCAGTCCTGCCTACTTAAGCCGTCCAGCCCAGAGGAGCTCTGCCTTCACCTTAGTCAACATCACAGGGACGCTCTCCTGCATTCCTGTTAAAAGACTTGCTTGGCTGACATCCCTTCTGGCTCCTGAGCCTGCTTGCTGTTACACTACGCTCATCTCCGGCTCCCTGACGTTTGGCTTCTCTGACTATCCATTCTGGTTCCTGAACTCTGGCTATGTTTTGACTATATTTGTTCTATTTACTTATTATTAAACAAGTGTGATTTAACTGTACTTCTGTCTGGTTCTGATTTCATGGTTTCTGACACCCACCTAACAACTGTACATTTATTTTCTCCATCAGCACGTCCCCCACAGTTATAACCTCTTGTATCTCTTGACCCTCCCCCTTAGACTGTTAACGAGCAGGGTCCTCTCTGATTCCTCCTGTATTAAAGTGTTTTGTGTTTGTACTGTCTATCCTCAAGTTGTAAAGTGCTCCGTAAACTGTCGGCACTATATAAATCCTGTATAATAATACTATATATATATATATATATATATATATATATATATACACACACAGTCACACAGTGACTTGAAAAAAAATTCATACCCCTTGAATTTTTCCACATTCTGTCATGTTACAGTGCCTTGCGAAAGTATTCGGCCCCCTTGAACTTTTCAACCTTTTGCCACATTTCAGGCTTCAAAGATAAAGATATAAAAATTTTATTTTTTGTGAAGAATCACCAACAAGTGGGACACAATTGTGAAGTGGAACGAAATCTATTGGATATTTTAAACTTTTTTAGCAAATAAAAAACTCAAAAGTGGTGCGTGCAAAATTATTCGGCCCCTTTACTTTCAGTGCAGCAAACTCACTCCAGAAGTTCAGCGAGGATCTCTGAATGATCCAATGTTGTCCTAAATGACTGATGGTGATAAATAGAATCCACCTGTGTGTAATCAAGTCTCTGTATAAATGCACCTGCTCTGTGATAGTCTCAGGGTTCTGTTGAAAGCGCAGAGAGCATCATGAAGACCAAGGAACACACCAGGCAGGTCCGTAATACTGTTGTGGAGAAGTTTAAAGCCGGATTTGGATACAAAAAGATTTCCCAGGCTTTAAACATCCCAAGGAGCACTGTGCAAGCGATCATTTTGAAATGGAAGGAGGATCAGACCACTGCAAATCTACCAAGACCTGGCCGTCTCTCTAAACTTTCAGCTCAGACAAGGAGAAGACTGATCAGAGATGCAGCCAAGAGGCCCATGATCACTCTGGATGAACTGCAGAGAACTACAGCTGAGGTGGGAGAGTCTGTCCATAGGACAATAATCAGTCGTACACTGCACAAATCTGTCCTTTATGGAAGAGTGGCAAGAAGAAAGCCATTTCTCAAAGATATCCATAAAAAGTCTCGTCTAAAGTTTGCCACAAGCCACCTGGAAGACACACCAAACATGTGGAAGAAGGTGCTCTGGTCAGATGAAACCAAAATCAAACTTTTTGCCCACAATGCAAAACGATATGTTTGGCGTAAAAGCAACACAGCTCATCACCCTCAACACACCATCCCCACTGTCAAACATGGTGGTGGCAGCATCATGGTTTGGGCCTGCTTTTCTTCAGCAGGGACAGGATGCAGCCAAATACAGGACCATTCTGGATGAAAACCTGTTGGAGTCTGCAAAAGACCTGAAACTGGGACGGAGATTTATCTTCCAACAAGACAATGATCCCAAACATACAGCAAAATCTACAAAGGAATGGTTCACAAATAAACGTATCCAGTTGTTAGAATGGCCAAGTCAAAGTCCAGACCTGAATCCAATCGAGAATCTGTGGAAAGAGCTGAAAACTGCTGTTCACAAACGCTCTCCATCCAACCTCACTGAGATTGAGCTGTTTTGCAAGGAAGAATGGGCAAGAATTTCAGTCTCTCGATGTGTAAAACTGATAGAGACATACCCCAAGCGACATGCAGCTGTAATCGCAGCAAAAGGTGGCTCTACAAAGTATTAACGCAAGGGGGCCAAATAAGTTTGCACGCCCCACTTTTCATTTTTTTATTAGTTAAAAAAGTTTCAAAAATCCAATAGATTTCGTTCCACTTCACAATTGTGTCCCACTTGTTGGTGATTCTTCACAAAAAATAAAAATGTTATATCTTTATGTTTGAAGCCTGAAATGTGGCAAGAGGTTGAAAAGTTCAAGGGGTCCGAATACTTTCGCAAGGCACTGTACAACCAAAAATGTAAATGTATTTTATTGGGATTTTATGTGATAGACCAACATAAAGTGACACATAATTGTGAAGTGGAAGGACAATGATAAATGGTTTTCAATTTTTTTTTACAAACAAATATGTGAAAAGTGTTCTGTGCATTTGTTTTCAGACCCCCTGAGTCAATACTTTGTAGAACCACCTTTCGTTGCAATTACAGCTGTCAGTCTTTTTGGGGATGTCTCTACCAGCTTTGCACATCTAGAAAGTGACAGTTTTTGCCCATTCTTCTCTGCAAAATAGTGCAAGCTCTGTCAGATTGGATGGAGAGCATCTGTGAACAGCAATTTTCAAATCTTGCCACAGATTCCCAAATGGATTTAGGTCTGGACTTTGACTGAGCCATTCTAACACATGGATATGCTTTGACCTAAACCATTCCATTGTAGCTCTGGCTACATGTTTAGGGTTGTTGTCTGGCAGAAAGGTAATCCTCTGCCTCAATCTCAAATATTTTTCAGACTCTAACAGGTTTTCTTCTAAGATCGCCCTATATTTGGCTCCATCCATCTTCCCATCAACTCTGACCAGCTTCCCTGTCTCTGCTGAAGAAAGGCATCATTACAACACGATGCTGCCACCTTCTTCCATATGTTTGCTGTGCCCCTCACATGGCTTCTTGCAAACTGCAAGCAGGACATTTATGGCTTTTTTTCAACAATTTCTTCTTGCCATAAAGGCCAGATTTGTGGAGTGCTTGACCTATAGTTTTCCTGTGGACAGATTCTCCCATCTGAGCTGTGGATCTCTGCAGCTGCTCCAGAGTTACCACGGCCCTCTTGGCTTCTTCTCTGATTAATGCTCTCCTTGCCGTCAGTTTAGGTGGACAGCCATGTCTTGGTAGGTTTGCAGTTGTGCCATAATCTTTCCATTTTTGAATGATGGATTGAACAGTGCTCTGTGAGATGTTCATAGCTTGGGATTTTTTTTATAACCTAACCCTGCTTTAAACTTCTCCACTACTGTCTGGTTGGTGTGTTCCTTGGCCTTCATGATGCCGTTTTTTCACTTATACCGTGTATACGCGACCAGACTTTTCGACGGACTAGGTCTGACAGTTTTCCCAAAGGACTTTAGGCGGAGTTTTGGCAGACTTTCCAAACTAACGGACTTGGCAACTCACAAGTACACCAAAGTCCGACGGATTTGAACGTGATGACGTACAACCAGACTAGAATAAGGAAGTTCATAGCCAATAGCTACCCTAGCGTCGTTTTTCATCCATCGGACTAGCATACAGATGACCAGATTTTTTGACTGGAATCGAGTCCATCGGAAAGATTGAAAACATGTTTTAAATGTAAAGTCCATCTGCTTTTTAGACAGCAAAGGTCTGATGAAGCCCACACACAATCTAATTGTCCAGCGGATTCATTCCGTGGGACCTTTGCTGTCGAAAAATCCAGTCGTGTGTACGCGGCATAAGGTTCTCTAACAAACGTCTGATGGCTTCACAGAACAGCTGTATTTATACTGAGATTAAATTACACACAGGTGACTTCTGAATGCAATCAGTTCCACTAGATTTAGTTAGTTAGAGGTATCAAAGTAAAGGGGGCTCACTACAAATGCACACCCCACTTTTCAGATATATATTTGTAAAAAAAAAATCAAAACCATTTATCATTTTCCTTCCGCTTCACAATTATGTGCCACTTTGTGTTGGTCTATCACATGAAAATCCCAAAAAAAGTACTGAACACGTCACCATTTTTCTAAGTAAATATATTTCTAAAGGTGGTATTGCATTAAATTTTCACCACAAATCGGAAACAACCCATGCAAGCCATATATAGGGGCCTTCGGGGTATCGATTATGAACAGTGAAAATGTTTTTTTACAGCTCTCTCTGGATTTTGGTATTCCCAGATTGAGCTCCATAGTTTGGAGATTTCAAAGTGTCTTGGGAGAAAATAAATCACCGTCCCGGAGTCCAAGTTTTTGTTGAAAATCAGCAGGATGTGTGTCCAGGTGCACATACAGTATACCTTATAATGAAAGGGATGCTGGATAGCTCAGGGCAGTTGCTGTCATTCAGAGACACAGCTTTGGAATAAAGATAGTGGTTGCTCCAGCCAGAGGTGGTGACCTACTCGGAAGACATAACCCTATTTTGGGGGGACTTCTTGCCAACAGGCCTGAGAAAGTCAGGACAGCTACTTGTGTAGGCAGGCTGAAGTGTGTAAGTCAGCAGCCAGCCCAGGCTGGGGAAAGGGTTAAGTGTTTCTTGCTCAGTTCCCGGGCTTTAGGTCCTAACCAGCGAACCTGTGCTATAAAAAATGGGAACATCTGAGGTCCAAAAAAGATGGGTTGCGGTGGGTCCAGGAGTTACAGCATCACCTCTGAGCATCATTTTGGCGCTATTGAAGAGAGCGGGATTTTTTTAGAAGGCATCCAAGCCATGGACAATGCCGTGATTGACTCTCACCTCAAGGAGGTATGCCTGGGCCATTACATTATTCTAGATATGATTAGGGGAAGGACATTGTTATTATTGAGCTGTTATGCTGCATCTCTCTAGTAAAGTTACATTATGCGCTCTGAGCCTTTTTCTGAAGTTATTCAAAAGGGGTGCATGTTGGGTCTGGCTTAAAAAAATCAGTGTGTGTAAATGCACTACGGGTTACGAAGTAACACCGTTACAAAAGGGTTAACTCGGCAAGACACAGAGAGGAGGAGAGTAGTTGCTATGGGTAACCAAGTGAACGAACAAGCTACAAGCATTAGTCATTAGGCGTGGTACCTGGTAAGGTGACAGGTCCTCTGGTAGTGAGGGGGTCGTTGTCTGGCTTCCTCCCTAGTAGTTGGTATCCAATAACAAACAGATGTGAACCCAGATTACGGAGATCTATGGCCTAGGCAAGAGCTACGGGAAGTGCAAGAGTTAATGAGATCATGCATGAGGTCCATGCCAGGTGCTTGGCGCGACCCCATTTCGTTACTGGGAGTGAGGTAACAGAAGTACACAGGACTGGTTGAGTGGGTGCAGCATGTCCCTCCTAATTCAGCATACATGTGTTACAGTGTGTAGTGACATGGAAAAGCACTTTGTCAGAGGAGCTATGTATGTTATTTATTTACTGTTACCGCACACATTGAAAGCTCATCTTTAAGTTGGGGAACTGCCTTAATGTTAAATTTTTCACATAGTTCTGAGGAAGAGGGCCTGTCCATCGAAACACGCCAGTGTGTCTACCTGACTGACATGCGCCTGGTATGGATTGTATTCCATGCCTGTGACATTTTTTATCTTTGAGTATGATGAATTATTCTTATGCTTTTCATAAAAAAAATGTTATGGTATTGCACTAGGTCGATGCTCCTTCTTTTGGTTGTACACATGACCGCAGTCTCCACCTAGTCCTAGGTATTGATGAGTGTGCACCATTCCAGAGGTACCCACAAGGGCACAGGCTCAGATGAACTTGCCCACAAGCAAGTCCAGAAAGACTGAGAAAGTCAAGGTGACTAGCGAGTCCACAGAGGGGGCTGGAGGGAGTCTGAGTTCCTGAGAAGTGTGAGAGAACCCAGGATGCTGGGAAAACGCTATCTAGGGGTCAGGAATGGGTCCATACAACGAGGTGTTGCCGATGTGTAGCCAGGTTGGCTAGCATTTTTTTGGACTTCACAAAAGCTTAATCATATACAGTATATACAATATACACACACACACACACATACATACATTCTTGCATATTAGAAATGAACAATACACTCTGCTACCACTGGAGTAAATAATAAAATGCTGAGATCAATGCTGATTAAACCAACATGTACAACAAATCTTCATATAAATAATCAACATTCTGCAATGGATAGACCTTTTCTCAGGTGTTCCTCTTAAAAAAAAGAAGATAATCCACATCAGTGATAGCGATCACCCTCCACCCCAAACTTAAACCACACTCACCAGATCAGCTTTCCTATCAAGAAAGGAAAAATGCTGAAAAGACAGAATCCTCGTAGCAAACAACTCTCCAGCTGGATCTGTCTTCACTGGTATACTTGGTCCACCTCTAATTGCGTGTTCCCATCGTTTAAATATACTTGCTCCACTGTTAGGTGTACTTTATTTCTTATACATCTGCATTCTACACTGTCAGGATTGTGTCCAACCTCCACTCCTTCATGTTGCTCGGCCCTGCCTAAATTTTTCTTTTTTTTCAGGATTGGAGATTTTCCATTATGTGAGGGGAATTTTTTTAAAAGGGAAGTCAAGGATAGCAATACAAAGGGTGATAGGCTTTCTAATCCTTTCCTATTCTATCTAAAAATAAAAAAAAAGTTTTGGCTGTACAGCCACTTTAAATTTGTTTTAAAATCCTGAAATATGAACACATTCAGGTAGGCAGTTTCTGTTCTCTAGAACATGCTAATCAATGGGTTGTCATGCTGACACATTCAGGCCTTGTTTACATATGTGTTGGCCCTCTAAAGAGTGATCCATGGTGGCATTTGACAAGCGGTAAGGATGCATTATGTTGCCTCCTCACAGTCCGTTTTAACCCTTAAAACTCAGCACCACCACACAGCAGCTGCATGCACTATATCCGGTTGTAGGGCAGGAGCAGTATGGCAAAATTCAGGTGAATGAGTTGTTTTGGCGTTGGCAGCGCCCACCAAGCATTACAGCAGGTATAATTCTTTCTGCACCGCAATGCAAGCATCTCAGTGGCATGTGAGCACCCCCAACCACCACCAAATGCAACCTATGCAAGTGAATGGTGGCCCTGCCGCAACTGCAAGCCAAATGCTAAGCTCATGGTTGCAGCATGCTATTCCCATTAAAAAACCCATCTGGTTGTCCAACAAAAGAAAAAAAAAGGCAATCACGAGGGAGCATTTTTTCCTCCTGAACGCCTGTCAGCCACCCTCTTGCCACTCTGAGAAAGTGATTACCAAGGATTGCTTTTCACAGATAATGCAACTCAAAACACGCCCTTAGATTTCTTACAAACCATTGCAGATGGTGACGTGATGGTCATGCACTAGGGAAACAGGTAAAGGCCTGTAAAGCAGAGCCTTCAGGCAAGGTGGGACGGGCATTTTTCTGCTTATGCTTGACAAAGGAATTAAAGCTACTGAATACTTTCGATAACATTTACTTAGTGCATGCTCTAGGTTAACCACTAACCAGGTTAGAGCACTGTGATTTCCATGGCTGTGGTTGGTGTCAGATGGGTGCTCTATTTTTCTATGTTTGAGCTTATTCAAACTGCTACACTGCCTATACTACCTTTTTTTGGCTCTGGGAAAGTCATTGGGTGTTTGTAGTTCTCTGAGCTTTTAGCACTTGGATGGTAAGGATGCAAAATGCATGCTGCTTTGTGGTGCAGTTCAGATTGTATTGTCAATTTATTTAACCACTTGCCTACTGGGCACTTAAACACCCTTCCTGCCCAGACCAATTTTCAGCTTTCGGTGCTCTCAACTCCACCCAAAATCTCACCCTGGGGAAGGTGTCTCCCTAAAAGATGTACTAACACCTCCTTGCACACCAGAAGAACACACCTCACTAAAAGCAGAGATTATTAGAAAGTGTACTTATACAATCAATAATGTTACTATGAGATATATGGTTAAAAACCTGCAGTATTGTGAATAACAGAATTATTTAACAGTATTAATTAACCACTTGCCTACTGGGCACTTAAACACCCTTCCTGCCCAGACCAATTTTCAGCTTTCGGTGCTCTCACACTTTGAATGACAATTACTCAGTCATGCAACACTGTACCCAAATGAATTTCTTGTCCTTTTTTTTCCCACAAATAGAGCTTTTTTTTGATGGTATTTGATAACCTCTGGGGTTTTTATTTTTTGCGCTATAAATGAAAAAAGACCGAATTTAAAAAAAAAATATATATATATTTCTTTGTTTCTGTGACAAAATTATGCAAATTTTTAATTTTTCTTCATCAATTTTGGCCACAATTTATACTGCTACATTTCTTTGGTAAAAATAACCCAAATTAGTGGATATTATTTGGTCTTTGTGAAAGTTAGAGAGTCTACAAGGTGTGGTGCGAATCATACAAAATTGATCACATCTGATGTACTGGTGGACTATCTCACTTTTTGCGACCCGAACGAGCCAGGAAAGTACAAATACCCCCAAATGACCCCTTTTTGGAAAGTAGACATTCCAAGGTATTTAGTAAGAGGCATAGTGAGCTTTTTGATGTTGTCATTTTTTTCCCACAATTCTTTGCAAAATTAAGATTTTTTATTTTTTTAATTTTTTTCCACAAAATTGTCATTGTAATAGGTTATTTTTCTCACGTGGCATGTGTATACCACAAATGACACCCCCAAAAAAAATTCTGCTACTCCTCCTAGGTATTACAATACCACATGTGTTGGACTTTTTCACAGCCATGGCCACATAGAGAGGCCCAACATGCAGGGAGCATGTCACATGTTCTAGGAGCATAAATTACATATCTAACTTGTTGACTACCTATTACACTTTTGAAGGCCCTGGAGCACCAGGACAATGACACATGACACTGATGACAGATGGCACTGATACGTGGCAATGATGACACTTATACATGGCACTGATGACAGATGGCACTAATATGTGGCACTGATGACAGATGGCACTTATACGTGGCACTGGTGACAGATGGCACTTATACGTGGCACTGATGACACGTGGCACTAATACGTGGCACTGATGACAGATGGCACTAATACGTGGCACTGATGATAGATGGCACTAATACGTGGCACTAATACGTGGCACCGATCACAGATGGCACTAATACGTGGCACCGATGACGCGTGACACTGATGACAGATGGCACTGATAAGTGGCATTGATGACACGTGACACTGACGACAGATGGCACTAATACGTGGCACTAATACGTGGCACCGATCACAGATGGCACTAATACGTGGCACCGATCACAGATGGCACTAATACGTGGCACCGATGACGCGTGACACTCATGACAAATGGCACTGATACGTGGCACTGATGACAGATGGCACTAATATGTGGCACTGATGACAGATGGCACTATGTGGCACTGATGACACGTGGCACTGATGACAGATGGCACTTATACGTGGCACTGATGACAGATGGCACTGGGGACAAATGGCACTGACAACAGGTGGCACTGGGGACAGATAGCACTAACAGGTGGCACTGGGGACAGATAGCACTAACAGGTGGCACTGGGGGCAGGTATCACTGGGGAGGATGGCACTGGGCGAGGATGGCACTGGGGTGGATGGCACTGGGACGGATGGTACTGGGGCGGATGGCACTGGGGCAGATGGCACTTTTTTTTACTTTTTTTTTTTCACTTATGGCCGCTGCAGCCGTTCATCTCTCCCCTCTCACACGCTGTCTGTGTGAGGAGGGAGAGTGGCGCTGAGAGATGATCTCATATGTTTACATATGAGATCATCTCTCATTGGACACGCCGATCGCGCTTTAAACGGCCGCTGTGATTGGCCGTTTACAGTGATCTGTGTTTGCCTGTCTCCGGGGGACACGGCAAACACAAAACTTCCCCGATGCGCGCCCGCTGCAGCGCGCATCGCGGAAGAAAACACGAGAGCGTCCAGGGATGGCCCCCCGGACGAGAGCGCCCGCTCTATAGCCGTTAAAAAGCATTTAAAAAGGCACCCAAACACACTAATGCCGCGTACACACGACCAGACTTTCCGGCAGAAAAGGTCTGACAGAATCATTTCATCGGATATTCCGATCGTGTGTGGGCTTCAGCTGACTTTTTTTTTCAAAAATTCTGATGGACCTAGAAATAAAACATGTTTTAAATCTTTCAGACAGAATCAATTCCTATCGGGAAAACCATTCATCTGTATGCTATTTCAATGGACCAAAAACGACGCAGGGGCAGCTATTGGCTACTGGCTATTGAACTTTTCTTGAACTCCTTTTCTAGTCCCGCCGTAAGTCATTGCGTTCTAAATTAATGCACTTTGGTGTGATCATGTGTAGGCAACTCTGTTTCAGCAGAACTCCATCAGAACTCCGTCGGAAAGACCGTCAGAGTTTATTCTGACGGAAAGTCCGGTCGTGTGTATGCAGCATAAGGCAATCCCCTGTGCTGTAGTGTGAGCACTGCCTGGTAGTGTATGGCATAAAGAAAGCATGCTTTTTTTTACAGTAGATCCCCCCCCCCCATTTTTTAAACCCCTACTTACATGGTGGTGAGTTTTGACAATTTCAGATACTTCATACTTATACTCCATCCAGTGGATCCAGCGTTGTCCCTCTTCTCTTTTAATCTATGTATGGGCATGGCTGGTTGTACGGAAGTCGATCCACCTATCCTGTCAGGTTTTTCCCAAAAGATCTGTGCTTGCAAGGCAACACTGATCAGTGTGTCCTGATGGCAGGGAAGTTTCCCCAACATTAGAACATAATAGCTCAGCGGGAGTGATGATTCCAACATTGAATGTGGGATGTGAACTGGATCCTTTTTTTTTTTTTTCAACCTAACAAAAAAAAAAAAAGATTAATGTACAGCCAGCTTGATTTTATGAATTACTGTCACAGGAACAACGAGTGACCAACACTTGTGGTATGAGACATAAGGTTCCTGTACTCATTTTTTAATACTGTGTATATAGGCCTACCAGTCTGGCTACAGAGCACCCAGGATGTGGTTATATTAGGGTCACAATAGTGCAAACATGTAGCTCTTGTATTATTGTCAGAGCTGGCTTAGCCCTTCCTTCTCTGGGCTGGCTGCTCAGTTGTCGGCTAATTGCCAGCTCTCATTTCTCTCCACAGTTACCAGCCGTTCCTTATCATGCTCATTTGACTTGCCTACTTAAAGCTGTCCAGCTCACTTCACCTCTGCCTTCACCTTGGTCACATCACAAGAAACCATCTCCTGCAGTTCTGTTCAAAGACTGGCTTGCTGACATCCCTTATCCTGCTTGCTGTTGCTCTACTTGGATCCCTGACTTCTGGCCTGGCTGATTACCCGATCTGGCTATTGAACTCTGGCCTGGCTGGCTACTCGATCCGGTTACTGGACTCTGGCTATGCTTTGACTATGCTTTTTCTATTTACCTTTTTATTTTTATTTAACCTCCCTGGCGGTATGATTCAGTCTGGATTTAGGTGCTGAAAGCGGTACAATTATTTTGCATGGAAATTTGGCGTTTTTATATTGTAGTGCTGTAATTCTTGGGAATAACTCTCTTAAATCTGTTCAAACAAGAGCCTAGCAGACATCCCGGGTATGATAAAGTTTATAATATAATGACAAGGGGACAAGGTAAGTAACTCTCCCTGTGTCCTCCCCTGCATCCAGCGATGCGATCCCGAGTCTGGCTCGGGGTTACCGCTCCTGTCAGTAAAATCCCAACCCGAGCCAGACTCGGGATTACCGCCAGGGAGGTTAATAAACAAGTGTGATTTAATTGTACTTCTGTCTCGGTCTGATTCATGGTTTCTGACAATTATGCTTCTACTGCCCACACGGCCAACAAATATTAAAGTTTGTAAGATTTCTCTATTTGTTGCATATTTAATTTCCTCAGCTAAAAAGAAGCAGTGTTGGTTCAACTCAATCGGCCTGTGGCCAGATAGAACAAGAGATAGGCTTTCTCAACCAGGGTTCCGTGGAAATCTAGGGTTCATGCAGAGTTTGCTAGGGGTTCCTTGAGAAAGACAGAAGTCCATCCCGTTCAACCTGTATAAGCCCCTGTACACACGGTTCTGCCAACCAAATCCGTCGGATTTTGCCCGTCGGATCTTGTCCGAAACTGTTGCATACACACGGTTGGACTAAGTTGTCGAAAAATCCGATCATTCAGAACGTGATGACGTAATTTTGTTACGATGGGACTAGTAGCCAATAGCTTTGATGTAGGAATTTGATCTGAGCATGAGTGGCACTTGGTCCGATGAAAATTCTCTACACATGATCGGAGTATGTCCGATCAAACCAGTTGGTCGGAAAATATTTCCAACATGTTGGAAAATTGGGTCCCACGGAGATTTGGACGGAATCAGTCCGATGCATACCACACACAGTCGGATTATCCGACGACACGGTCCGATAAGACGCATTCCGACGGATTCTCCGACCGTGTGTACAAGGCTTTAGTATGTGTGTAGGAAAATCATTTCCTATATCCCCTTATATTGTTTTCGCTAAGATGTACATCTAAGAGTCTTTTAAAACAATGATTGTGCAAGAGAGTTCCACATCCTTACCACCCCCACAGTGACAAACCTCCTACGCAGCTTAACCGCTTCCCACCCGCCCTATGGCCGAATGACGGCCTTAGAGCGGGCGGCTTCCTTCGCCTGGCCGTCCCTGGACGGCCTGGTGTTTACTTCCGCAATGCGCGCCGCCGGGGGCGCGCATCGCGGAAGTATTGTATTTGCCGTGTCTCCCGGAGACAGGCGAATACAGATCGCCGTGAACGGCCAATCAAAGCGGCCGTTCACAGCGCGATCGCACCTGCCAATGGGAGATGATCTCATATGTAAACATATGAGATCATCTTCCATTGCCGTGTCTCTCCCTCCTCACACAGAGACAGCGTGTGAGGAGGGAGAGCGATCTGTCAGCCCCAGTGCAGCCCCAGTGCCAGCCCCAGTGCCAGCCCCAGTGTCAGCCCCAGTGCCAGCCCCAGTGTCAGCCCCAGTGCCTGTGTCAGCCCCAGTGCCATCTGTCAGCCCCAGTGCCAGTGCCATCTGTCAGCCCAGTGCCATCTGTCAGCCCAGTGCCATCTGCCAGTAGTGCCAGTGCCGCCAGTGCCACCTGCCAGCGCCTGCCGTCAGCCCCAGTGCCGTCAGCCCCAGTGCCGTCAGCCCCAGTGCCGCCAGCCCCAGTGCCGCCCGCCAGCCCCAGTGCCGCCCGCCAGCCCCAGTGCCGCCCGTCAGCCCCAGTACCGCCCGTCAGCCCCAGTGCCGTCAGTGCCGTCAGCCCCAGTGCCGTCAGTGCCATCAGCCCCAGTGCCGCCAGTGCCGTCAGCCCCAGTGCCGTCAGCCCCAGTGCCACCTGCCAGTGCCACCTGCCAGCACCAGTGCCACCTGCCAGTGCCACCTGCCAGTGCCATCCGTCAGCCCCAGTGCCGCCAGCCCCAGTGCCGCCAGCCCCAGTGCCAGTGCCACGTGCCAGTGCCACCTGCCAGTGCCACCTGCCAGCGCCAGTGCCACCTGCCAGTGCCACCTGCCAGTGCCACCTGCCAGCGCCATCCGTCAGCCCCAGTGCCACCAGCCCCAGTGCCACCTGCCAGTGCCACCTGCCAGCGCCACCTGCCAGCACCATCTGCCAGCCGCAGTGCCATCTGCCAGCCCCATTTACCAGAGCAATTAGCCAGAGCAAATAGCCAGCACCATCTGCCAGTGCCAGCCCCAGTGCCAGCCCCAGCCCCATCTGCCAGCCCCATCTGCCAGCGACATCTGCCAGCCCCATCTGCCAGCCCCATCTGCCAGCCCCATCTGTCAGCCCCATCTGCCTCCAGTGCCATCTGCCTCCAGTGCCATCTGTCAGTGCCACGTGTCGTCAGTGCCACGTGGGGTCACTTTGTGGGCATTTCCATTGTCCTGGTGCTCCAGGGCCTTCAAAACTGTAATAGGTGGTTGAGAAATAAGATGTGTAATTTATGCTCCTAGAACGCCTGATGGTGCTATTTCAATATTGGGCCTCTGTATGTGGTCAGGCTGTGTAAAAGTCTCACACATTTGGTATCGTTATACTCAGGAGGAGTAGTAGAACGTATTTTGGGGTGTCATTTTTGCTATGTACATGCTATGTGTTGGAAATATCTTATAAATGGGCAACTTTGCGTAAAAAAAATGCGTTTTCATTTTTTTTTTACATTTTCCCAAAACGTCTGGAAAAAAAATGAACCATTCAAACGACTCATTATGCCTCATAGATTATACGTTGGGGTGTTAGCTTTCCAAAATGGGGTCACTTTGTGGGCATTTCCATTGTCCTGGTGCTCCAGGGCCTTCAAAACTGTAATAGGTGGTTGAGAAATGAAATGTGTAATTTATGCTCCTAGAACGCCTGATGGTGCTATTTCAATATTGGGCCTCTGTATGTGGCCAGGCTGTGTAAAAGTCTCACACATTTGGTATCGTAATACTCAGAAGGAGTAGCAGAACGTATTTTGGGGTGTCATTTGTGGTATACACATGCCATGTGAGAGAAATAACCTATTACATTGAAAATTTTGTGAGAAAAAAAAAAAAAAAAAAAATCTTCATTTTGCAAAGAATTGTGGGAAAAAGATGACAACATCAAAAACCTCACCATGCATCTTAGTAAATACCTTGGAATGTCTACTTTCCAAAAAGGGGTCATTTGGGGGGTATTTGTACTTTCCTGACTTGTTCGGGTCACAAGAAGTGAGATAGGCCACCAGTACATCAGATGTGATCAATTTTGTGCGATTCGCACCACAGCTTGTAGACTCGCTAACTTTCACAAAGACCAAATAATATCCACTAATTTGGGTTATTTTTACCAAAGATATGTAGCAGTATAAATTGTGGCCAAAATTTATGAAAAAAAAATTATAATTTGCAAAATTTTATCACAGAAACAAAGAAATATGCGTTTTTTTTCAAAATTTTAGGTCTTTTTTCATTTATAGCGCAAAAAATAAAAACCCCAGAGGTGATCAAATACCACCAAAAGAAAGCTCTATTTGTGGGGAAAAAAGGACACAAAATTCATTTGGGTACAGTGTTGCATGACTGAGTAATTGTCATTCAAAGTGTGAGAGCACCAAAAGCTGAAAATTGGTCTGGTCAGGAAGGGTGTTTAAGTGCCCAGTAAGCAAGTGGTTAAGGTTAAACCATCTCATCGTGTGGCCCCGTGTCCTTTTACACTTCCTGGGACTGAAATGTTTCTTACTTACACTGGAATCACGTTGAGATATTTGTATATGCCAATCAAATCCCCTCTCAAGCGTCTCTTCTGCAGGGAGAACACATTTAGCACTTGTAATTGTTCCTCATAATTGAGGTCCTCCAGCCCCCATCCTTTCTAAGGATTGGTGACCAGAATTGGACGGAATACATCAGATGTGGCCGAACCAGAGTTTTATAAAGCGGCAGAATAATAATTTTATCTCTGGAGTAAATTCCTTTTTTAATGAATGCTAATATTCTGCTGGCTTGTTATTGCTCAGTCTGTCTTTACTAGGACCCCCAGATCCATCTCCATCCTGGAAGCCCCTATAGATTCTCCCTCTAAAGAGTAGCTTGCGTTTATATTTTTACCCCCCAAGTGCATTACCTTACATTTACCAATGTTAAACTTAAATTGGTATGCAGTAGCCCATTCCAATCATTTATTTAGGTCCTCTTGTAAAGTTTCTATATCCTGCTGTGTTGTTATTGCCCTGCATATTTTTGTGTCTTCAGCAAACACTGAGATCAATATAAAATGAGTTAAGATGCAGTAGAATCCTTTGGCGTTCTCTTCACTAAGAATGTGAAAACAGTTTTGGAGATGGCTGAAAACGGACATTTAACAAAAGCTGGACATACATATTAAAATCTGATTTTACAATGTCTGTACAGACTGATTTAGATTTACTAACACACTGTAATATGGATTTGTACCTAAACAATGGATTAAAGTTGAATTCATTCTAGCAGGCCCATTCACTACATAGCTGTTGGCAGATGCAAAGCTGACCACACATGGTACAATATGACTGTAGAGTCTTCTCTAAATTTATTATCAAGTATTTAGTTTTACAGCGGTAGTAAACCCGCTGAATTTTTTTTTTATCTGACCTGCAAGGGAAAAGGCATAATGAGCTAGTATGTACCACATACTAGCTCATTATGAAATACTTACCTTAGAACAAGGCCCAGATATCTCCGATGATCCACGCCAAGGGAGCTGACATGTTCCCTTGGCGTGTCTTCCGGGTATCGTGGAACCGACCCTGTGAGTGGCCGGAGTCGCAATATCGTCACTCCCATGCATGCGCTCAGGAGATTTCTTTCCGGCAAAGTCCTGCCCTCCCCATTTTTTAAACCCCTACTTACATGTGGTGATTTCTGACCATTTCAGATACTTACTCATCCAATGAATCCAGCGTTGTCCAGCTGAGACCCTCTTCTCTTTTAATCCATGTATGAGCATGGCTGGTTGTACGGAAGTCAATCCACCTATCCTATCAGGTTTTTCCCAAAAGATCAGTGCTTGCAAGGCAACACTGATCAGTGTGTCCTGATGGCAGGGAAGTTTCTCCACCATCAGAACATAATAGCTCAGCGGGAGTGATGATTCCAACATTGAATCTGGGATGTGGGAACTGGATCTCTTTTTTTTTCAACCTGATAACAAAGCAAAAAAAATGATTAATGTACAGCCAGCTTGAGTTTATGACTTACTGTCACAGGAACAGTGACCAACACTTGTGGTATGTGACATAAGGTTCCTGTATGTGGGTGAGTTAAGACCCAAGAAAAGTTTATTAGATCTAATTTGTTAATACTGTGTATATAGGTCTACCAGTTTGGCTACAGAGCACCCAGGATGTGGTTATATTAGGGCCACAATAGTGCAAACATGTAGCTCTTGTATTATGCTTCTACTGCCCACATGCCCAACAATTTTTAAAGTTTGTAAGATTTCTCTATTTGTTGCATATTTAATTTCCTCAGCTAAAAAAGCCTCATACACACGATAGGACTTTGTACAAACTTTCCCTTGGATTTTTGTGCAAAGGGCGTCGGCCCTGAACTTGTATTGCATACACACAGCAGGACTTTTTCAGCCAACTTTCACCAAACCACGTGGTTTTTCTGCTCTTTACCGCCACCTTTGGTCAACTTCTGTATTGTTGTCTGATCTTTTGCATTGGTTCTGAGCATGCCTGTTTGCACTTTGTACAAAAGTCCTATGGTTTTCTGTACACACGATCAGACTTTGCTCCATCGGACTTTTGTTGCCAGAAAGTTTGTCCGTTCGCACAGCCAACAAAAGTCCGATGAAAACCAAAAAAGTTTGTCCGATGGAGCGTACACACAGTCGGATGTTGCTCCAAAACAGCTAATTTGCATGTTTGTTGTCAAAAAGTCTGATCGTGTGTATGGGCCTAAAGAAGCAGTGTTGGTTCAACTCAATCGGCCTGTGGCCAGATATAACAAGAGATAGGCTTTCTCAACCAGGGTTCCGTGGAAATCTAGGGTTCATTCAGAATTTGCTAGGGGTTCCTTGAGCAAGACAGCAGTCCATCCAGTTCAACCTGTATTAGTATGTGTGTAGGAAAATCATTTCCTATATCCCCTTATATTGTTTTCGCTAAGATGCACATCTAAGAGTCTTTTAAAACAATGGTTGTGTAAGAGAGTTCCACATCCTTACCACCCCCACAGTGACAAACCTCCTACGCAGCTTAAGGTTAAACCATCTCATCGTGTGGCCCCGTGTCCTCTTACACTTCCTGGGACTGAAACGTTTCTTACTTACACAGGAATCACATTGAGATATTTGTATATGCCAATCAAATCCCCTCTCAAGCGTCTCTTCTGCAGGGAGAACACATTTAGCACTTGTATTCATTCCTCATAATTGAGGTCCTCCAGCCCCCATCCTTTATAAGGATTGGTGACCAGAATTGGACAGAATACATCAGATGTGGCCGAACCAGAGTTTTATAAAGCGGCAGAATAATAATTTTATCTCTGGAGTAAATTCCTTTTTTAATGAATGCTAATATTCTGCTGGCTTTGGTAGCCGCTGCTTGACATTGCATGTTATTGCTCAGTCTGCCTTTACTAGGACCCCCAGATCCATCTCCATCCTGGAAGCCCCTAGACTAGAGATTGTCCCTCTAAAGAGTAACTTGCGTTTATATTTTTACCCCCCCCCCCCTAAGTGCATTACCTTACATTTAGGCTCCATGCACACTGGAGCTCATAAACTGCAGTTTATTGGAGTTTGGGCGTTTTTTTTTAAAAAGCCCATAAACTCCACACTATGTTAGCCTATGTGTCCATGCACACATGTTTTTAGCTTTAATGAGCAGTGGAGTTTATGGGCTTTTTTCTGAACGCCAGAAATTCGCATTCAAAGTGCAGTTTTTTACCGCAAAAAAACGGCAAACGCCGATAAACGCTTATAAACGCTCATAAACACGCGTTAATTAGTGTTCGGCATTCTATTTTGTCTATGCATTGTGGGAGTTTGGAATGCACTGTGTGATTTTTGGAGTGTCCTCTGTGTATTTTTATTGAAAACACCCATAAACTCTAACCCTAATAAACGCTAGGACAAAACGCTGTTAAAGGCACGTTTTTCAACCAGCATTTTCTGCCAGCAATCTGGTATCCAGAAAAAGCTTTTTTGAGCTTCAGTGTGCATGGAGCCTTACCAATGTTAAACTTAAATTGCCATGCAGTAGCCCATTCCAATCATTTATTTAGGTCCTCTTGTAAAGTTTTTTACATATCCTGCTGTGTTGTTATTGCCCTGCATATTTTTGTGTCTTCAGCAAACACTGAAATCGATATAAAATGAGTTAAGATGCAGTAGAATCCTGTGGCGTTCTCTTCACTAAGAATGTGAAAACAGTTTTGGAGATGGCTGCAAACGGACATTGTACAGAAGCTGGACATACATATTACAATCTGATTTTACAATGTCTGTACAAACTGATTTAGATTCACTAAGACACTGTAATATGGATTTGTAACTAAACAATGGATTAAAGTTGAATGCATTCTAGCAGGCCCATTCACTACATAGCTGTTGGCAGATACAAAGCTGACCACACATGGTACAATATGACGGTACAGTCGTCTTTAAATTTATTGTCAAGTATTTAGTTTAAGGCTTACCTGAAAAAACACCTGTGCGAATCAGCTGTGTGAAAGAGACCTTAAAATGTACCGTATATCTGAACAAAGTAAAAAAATTAAAACATATTCTGTCATTTTACAAGTGTTGCAAGAACATACAAATTCCTTTTGATCCTGCAAGATAGCCATTAACTGCATTATACACCTTACTACCTACACCTTGTGTTTTTCACCTACACATGATGTGCATCGATCATGTAGTTTCATGGTGACAGTTGTTGCCCTGTATACACCGTCTATAGTAGAGTAAAGCCCTGTACACACAATCAGAATATTGTACAAAAAATTTTGCTTTTGATGCGATTGTACGATAATCTGATCGTCAGTACACAGCTTGCGTCCGAAATTTTCCGAAGCGACAAACATGAAAATTTTTCTCCAACAATACCAGATCGTACTATTTTTGTTTAATCAGTACAGTTTTTGTCCGAAAATACAAAACAAATACATGACTAAGGGATGTGCCTATTTCGTGAGGCTCCCCAAAAGACAACCTATACCCCTATCTTAAATAACTTATGATTGACCAGACGACACATTTTCTTTGGAGTCGAATGGCCATAGCCATTAGAAAAAACATAACTTAATGCATATAAATACATTTTACAACAAACATTATAACCAAATATATATATCCGTATAACACATTCCTGATCTAGAGGTCTTTGATGGTAAATTATAATTTCCAACCAGCTAGTTGTATCGGTACACCCATAAAAAGGCCCCCCGCTGTGTATAACGAAAGCTCGGGGACAAACCAGCAACTTCCTTCCAGATACAACCTTCTACACCATCTTTACCATTTAAGGGAAACGACACCCATAGCTCCATATGAGCCTAACTCCCCTAGACCTCCATTATTTTTAGCACCGCCTTCAAAGACCCCATAGACCTAACGCTGCCACGACAATAAACAATGCAACCATCCGTGTATACCCACCACCGTCATTAGACCACCTAAAGGAAAGAACACCCCTGGTTGGTGGCAACTGCGAACACTGCTTGGCACTGGTTGCTGGCAGTGGTGGGCATTTACTGCTGGCACTGGTGGGCACTAATTGTAATCGGGGCACTGATGATCATTGCCCTGATTACATACCTAGCTTTCCTCTGTGAGGAGATGCCGCTGATCGGCTCTCCTCTCCTTACACTCTGTCAGTGTGAGGCGAGGAGCGCCGATTACCGTCATCTTCGTATTTACATGTGACCGGTTGTGATTGGACACACCCGATCACATGGTTAACCCCTTGCCGCCGAGCGTACGCAGATGTGCGTACTCGGCTTCCGGGAGTTATACTGGAATGATGCCCGCACCTGCAGGCATCATCACGGTACTGATTTTTAGATGGGCTTTCCAGCCATAACAACCGATGCGGCTAAAATGACGCTAGGCTGTTATGCCGGGGGAGCGGGAGGGGACTCCCCCCCCCCCTCCTGCCGCCTCCTGCCGCTTCTACCGGGGCTCCCATTCAATCGGGAGCACCGATCGCACATCCGATGCCTCTGGTGACTAGGGAGGGACTGGAATGAAGCCGTAAGCGGCTTCATTCCAGTCTCCTAATTGTAAACACAGAAGCGACGTCATGACGTCACTTCCGGTTTACTCGGCTGCCAATGGCGCCGGATTTAAAAATATATACAGTATTCAGAATCGCCGAAAATGGCGATCTGAATAGTTTGAAGTCTTTGAAAGAGTACCTACCACCACCTATTACTGTCACAAGGGATGTTTACATTCCTTGTGACAGCAATAAAAGTTAAAATAAAATATATAAAATATATATATATTAAAATAAATAAGAATTTTTTTTTTTAAAGCGCCCCCCCCCCGTCCCCGCGAGCTCGCGCAGCAAAGAATATGCATATGGAAGTCTCGCCCGCATATGTAATCGGTGTTCAAATCACACATGTGCAGTATCGCCATGATCGTAAGAGCGAGAGCAATAATTCTAGTACTAGACCTCCTCTGTAACTCTAACCTGGTAACTGGGAAAAAAATTTAAACCGTTGCCTATTGAGATTTTTAGGTACCGTACTTTGTCGTCATTCCACGAGTGCGTGCAATTATAAAGTGTGACATGTTTGGTATCTATTTACTCAGCGTAACATCGTCTTTCACATTATGCAAAAAAATTGGGCTAATTTGACTGTTTTTTTTTTTTTTAATTCATGAAAGTGTCCCTTTTCCCAAAAAGTTGCGTTTAAAACACCGCTGCGCCAATACCGTGTGACATAAAATATTGCAACAATCGCCCTTTTATTCTCTAGAGTCTCTGCTAAAAAAAAAAACTTGTAAACACCAAATGTCAAAAATAGGCTTAGTCATGAAAGGGTTAAAGAGCCGTGGCCGCCGCCCGCCCTATAGGCAATTGACGGTGGCAAAGTGGTTGCATAATCCTGATTGGACGTCATATGACGTGATCAGGATTATGAGCCGCTGCGCGCCCCCGGGGGCGCGCATCGCGGTGACCGTTGTTGCGGGGTGTCAGTCTGACACCCTGCAACTGCGATCTCGGTAAAGAGTCTCCGACGGAGACTCTTTACCACGTGATCAGCCGTGTCCAATTACGGCTGATCACAGTGTAAATAGGAAGAGCTGGTGATCGGCTTTTCCTCACTCGCGTCTGTCAGACGCGAGTAGAGGAGAGACGATCGACTGCTCCTCTGACAGGGGGGGTCTGTGCTGATCGATTATCAGCACAGCCCCCCCCCCCTGAGGATGCCCACACTGGACCGCCAAGGATGCCACCAGACCACCAGGGATGCCCAGCAAAAGGTAATCCTCCCTAGACCACCAGGGATGCCAGTCAGTGCCACAATGGATGCCAATCAGTGCCCGTAATGGATGCCAATCAGTGCCCACAATGGGCATCACTGATTGGCATGCATTATTGTTTGGCACTGATTGGCATCCATTAGTATAGTATAACATAATACAATGCCGCCTATGAGTGCCCATCTGTGCCGCCTATCAGTGCCCACCTGTGCCGCCTATCAGTGCCCATCCGTGCCACCTATCAGTGCCCACCCATGCCCATCTGTGCCGCCTATCAGTGCCCATCAGTGTCACCTATCAGTGCCACATATCAGCGCCCATCAATGCCACCTCATCAGTGCCACTTCATTGGTGCCCATCAGTGCCCATCAGTGTAGCCCCATCAGTGCCCATCAGTGAAGGAGAAAACGTACTTATTTACAAAGTTTTGAAACTGAAACAAAAAAAACATATTTTTTTTCAAAATTTTCTGTATTTTTTTATTTGTAGCGCAAAAAATAAAAACCATAGAGGTGATCAAATACCACCAAAAGAAATCTCTATTTGTGGAAAAAAAATGATAAAAATTTCATTTGGGTACAGTGTAGCATGACCGCGCAATTGTCATTCAAAGTGCAACAGCGCTGAAAGCTCAAAATTGGTCTGGGCAGGAAGGTGTTTAAGTGCCCGGTATTGAAGTGGTTAAAGCGTAATTGAATATGCTGAAGAGAGAAGCTGATTGGTTACTACGCTCAGCTGCACCAGATTCTGTCTGCACCAGTTTTAGTAAACCCCTGTCAAAATCTATAAATACAGAGATGTACTGAATATATTTTGATATATATATATATATATATATAAATTGTTGTTTTTCTTTTGCTCAGATAAAAGCACTAGAATTTAAAACTTTGGTTGAGATAAAATTGAGTGAACTATTTGACTAGCACAGTACCAGTATACAATAGACATTATTAGAAACAAACAGATATTACTAGTTGCCAGAGTTCTCCTCTGCATAAAAATATTCTTCCCGGCTTATTTGCAATTTACACCGACCAAAATGGCTGGAGATTGGCTGGTAAGGGTGCATAGCTGGAGTGGAGGTGAATATAGTTCCACTTTAAATTGTTTAGAAATATATATATAAATTAGCACATAATGGGCCCAATTTACAAATCTTATAAACCAGGATACTTATTTTTAAAAAAATATCAGTTATTTTTAGTGATGATTTATGCGTTTTGAACATACACAGGGACGTGCGGTGAGGTCAGTGGCTCGTGAAGCACTGGCTAGTATAAGTGCCAGATATAGATAGGTTACATATGCTGCGATCATTATAGCGGGAGTAATAATTCTAGCACTAGAGCTCCTCATATAATCTGTAAAACAAATCTAAAGCGTCGCCTATAGAGATTTTTAAGTACTGAAGTTTGGCGCCATTCCACAAGTGTGTGCATGCGTGACATGATAGGTATCTATTTACTTGGCATAATATCATCTTTCACATTATACAAAAAAAGTTGGGTTATCTTTAGTGGGGTTTTTTTTTTGTATATTCATGAAACAGTTTTTTCCAAAAACAACAGGTTTGAAAAATTTCTGCGCAAATACCGTGTAACATAAAAAGTTGCAACGACCACCATTTTATTCCCTAGGGTGTCTGCTATAATAATATATATAATGTTTGGGGGTTCTGAGTAATATTCTAGAAAAAAATGATGGTTATTACATGCAGGAGAGAAGTGTCAGAATTGGCCTGGGTGTCAAGGGGTTAATTACCATAAGTAATATACAAATAATTATTATATATTGTTTTTAAGGTAATTTACTATATATATATATACTAGATCAAAAACAACGCAAGGGCAGCTATTGTCTACTTGCTATTGAACTTCCTTTTCTAGTCCCGTTGTAAATCATTGCGTTCTAAACTAACGCACTTTGATGTGATCATGTGTAGGCAAGTCAGTTTCAGCGGAACTCCGTCGGAAAGACCGTCAGAGTTTATTCTGACGAAAAGTCCGGTCGTGTGTACATGGCATAAGGCAACCCCCCCCCCCCCCCCCCCGCTTTAGTATACGGAAAAGCACTGCAATGTCTGGTAGTGTATGGCGTAAAAAAAGCGCGCCTTTCTTTAGAGTGGATCCCCCCCACCATTTTTTAAACCCCTATTTACATGTGGTGATTTCTGACCATTTCAGACTTATCCATCCAATGGATCCAGCGTTGTCCAGCAGAGACCCTGTTCTCTTTTAATCCATGCATGAGCATCGCTGGTTGTACGGAAGTCGATCCACCTATCCTGTCAGGTTTTTTCCAAAAGATCAGCGCCTGCAAGCCAACACAGATCAGTGTGTCCTGATTGCAGGGAAGTTTCCCCACCATCAGAACATAATAGCTTAGCGGGAGTGATGATTTCAACATTGAATCTGGGATGTGGGAACTGGATCTAATTTTTTTTTCAACCTGATAACAAAAAAAAATAAAGATTAATGTACAGCCAGCTTGAGTTTATGAATTACTGTCACAGGAACAACGAGTGACCAACACTTGTGGTATGTGACATAAGGTTCCTGTATGTGGGTGAGTTAAGACCCAAGAAAAGTTTATTAGATCTAATTTGTTAATACTGTGTATATAGGCCTACCAGTTTGGCTACAGAGCACCCAGGATGTGGTTATATTAGGGCCACAATAGTGCAAACATGTAGCTCTTGTATTATGCTTCTACTGCCCACATGGGCAACCAATATTAAAGTTTGTAAGATTTCTCTATTTGTTGCATATTTAATTTCCTCAGCTAAAAAGAAGCAGTGTTGGTTCAACTCAATCGGCCTGTGGCCAGATAGAACAAGAGATAGGCTTTCTTAACCAGGGTTCCGTGGAAATCTAGGGTTCATTCAGAATTTGCTAGGGGTTCCTTGAGAAAGACAGCAGTCCATCCAGTTCAACCTGTATTAGTATGTGTGCAGGAAAATCATTTCCTATATCCCCTTATATTGTTTTCGCTAAGATGCACATCTGATGCCGCGTACACACGATCAAACAATCCGGTGGAAAAGTCCGGCAAACTCAAGTCCGCCAAACAATCCCCCCGTGTGTAGCCTCCGGCATACTTTTTTGACCCGACAGTACGGCGGACTTAGAATTTCGGTTTGCACAACAATCTGCCCGCCGTACTCGCATTTCGGCGGACAATCCGGCCATGTGTATGCCAGTCCCCCGTACTTTTGAAATGAGCGGACTTTTCCCGCCCGGAGAAAAGTCTGCTCATTTCGAGCGGGTCTCCAGGTAGGCGGGGCCCGCGAAGGAGACGTCGCTGGCCCCGCCGCCTGGTATGGGCTTAAAGGGGAACCCCAACGGCGAAAAAAATAGGCGTGGGGGTCCCCCCCAAGTCCACAACAGACCCTTGTCCGAGCACGCTACCCGGCCGGCCAGGAAAGGGGGGCGAGCGAGCGCCCCCCCCCCCTCCTTAGCCGTACCAGGCCGCGTGCCCTCAACATGGGGGGTGCCTTGGGGAAGGGGGGGCCGCGCGGCCCCCCCCACCCCAAAGCACCTTGTCCCCATGTTAATGAGGACAAGGGCCTCTTCCCGACAACCCTGGCCATTGGTTGTCGGGGTCTGCGGGCGGGGGGCTTATTGGAATCCGGGAGCCCCCTTTAATAAGGGGGCCCCCGGATACCGGCCCCCCACCCTATGTGAATGAGTATGGGGTACAATGTACCCCTACCCATTCACCTGTAAAATAAAAGTACAAAAAAAAACACAACACACGAGATAAAATACTTTATGGCACAGCTCTGGGGGTCTTCCGTCTTCGGGGGTCTTCTCGCCGGACTCCTCCGCCATCTTCTTGTAGCTCTTTTGCTAGCGGAGGAGTCCGGCTTTCTTCCTCGCCGCCGGCCTCTTCTCCCGACTTCGGGGGTCTTGTCCCCCTCTTCAGTTCTTCTGCCGGGCCACCGCGCCTTCTTCTAGCTCTTTTACAGGCGGTGGCCTGGTCTTCTGTCGCCGCTGCCGCCTTCCGTTCTTCTTCTTCTTCTTCTTCTTCTTCTCCTTCTTCTCCTGGAGATGTTGACTCGACGCTCTCTCCGGCCACAATGCCAGGGACGCGCTGCGCGGCCACTTATATAGGGACAAGGGGCGGTGTCACATGGCTTTATGTCACATGGGTTGGTCACATGGGTTGATGTCACATGGGGACTGTGACATCGTAAGGGGGCGGGGTCACCATGTGACACCAACCCATGTGACATAAAGCCATGTGACACCGCCCCTTGTCCCTATATAAGTGGCCGCGCAGCGCGTCCCTGGCATTGTGGCTGGAGAGAGCGCCGAGTCAACAAGTCGCCCCTGTGTGAACCGAGCCTAACTGTGTGAGAAAAACATGAGATTATGGGTAAATCTTATACCCATAACCACATATTTTTCCCTTGTAGTTAAGAGGGCTGGGCTGGAAGGGAATTTTTGTCTTTTAGACACATGCCCCTTCTATGACACTGCAGTGAGAGGCGTGCCTCCACTGCAGCATTTTTATTGGACAGCTGGGGCTAATGGTACTTTACCATTGGTCCAAGACTCCAAGCTGTCCATTGAGCTCAGTGCCTCTGACAAGAAGTGAGGAGAGGCTCTGTGAGCTCATCCTCTCAGTCTGCTGCAGAGTGTGCCAGCTTGTATTTAAACAGGCCGCTCTGTATGTAGCTTCTTTCAAGCTGCGTAAGGAGCCCTGTGTCTCCAGAACCATAGTTCATAGGAGCCCCAGCTTATTACCAGTGGTGGGGTAGGACTTAGGCTACCTACCCCTTATGTGACCTCAGGTCGCTGAGCAATGATTTTTTTTTTCTTTTTTTTTAATGGTCATGGCAAGTGAGGCTCTGCCTCACCTGCCTCCCCTGATTGCAAGTCTCTGCCAGTCACATGGCTAAAATAAAGATTCTTATTCATGTCTTGTGTTTTTGAATGGAGCCTAATGTATCTATAAGTGCAGAACAAGTACAAAAAATAGGGCCAGAGCTTAATGTGCTATGAGAAATATTTGTAGCATTTCTTATATAAACCACTAGAACCTAATTGTATCTTATTCAAACACTTAATAGGGTCCAGGCACTTATCTGACTTAACTTTCCCTACAGCCTTTACATTACTTCTTTGATCTCCATCTATTGCCTCATTTAACAAATGATGTGACAGTGCTTTCATTGTGGATTGTTTCCTTCAGTTTGCTGACAAAGGTTAAAGCTGATCTAAACTCAAACTCTAAAATAAACTATTAATATATTGATGTCATTTCAAAAATTGTTCTTAATCTTTTTAAATGTTCAATTTACCATGATGATACATGGTGATCCCGCAATAAAGGTCTTTGATCAGTCATGTGATACAATGGTTTCCCATCCTCTGGAACTCCCAACCCCAATATGTCAGGTCAGCTCCTACCCTGTCTGGCATTAGGTGATCCTTGAAAACTCATTTATTCAGGGAAGCCTACCCCTCCTCCAACTAAAGAAAAAAAAAACTACTTTAGTCACCTCCAGGGCCGCTGATAGAAATCATGGGGCCCCGTACAGCCTACCTGACGGGGCCCCCTTCAGCTTCACCCTGGCCCGCCCCTGGTCCCTCCTTTAGCCCCACCCTGGCCCCACCCATTGCCCCTCCCCAGACCCCGCCTTGAAACAAAGTGTAGGTTTGTCTACAAGTGATATTTGTTTTTCTCCAGCCAGTTATAGGTTTGATTATCCAAAAGAAATACTGTTTTCAGATGAGAACAGACCTCTTTACTATCTATATGTAATACATAATAAGTATTGGCAGGGTATTGCAGAGTATTGGCAGGGTATGTATTGCAGAGTATTGGCAGGGTATTGCAGAGTATTGGCAGGGTATGTATTGCAGAGTATTGGCAGGGTATGTATTGCAGAGTATTGGCAGGGTAAGTATTGCAGAGTATTGGCAGGGTAAGTATTGCAGAGTATTGGCAGGGTAAGTATTGCAGTGCATTGGCAGGGTAAGTATTGCAGTGCATTGGCAGGGTAAGTATTGCAGTGCATTGGCAGGGTAAGTATTGCAGTGCATTGGCAGGGTATGTTTTGCAGTGCATTGGCAGGGTATGTATTGCAGTGCATTGGCAGGGTATGTATTGCAGTGCATTGGCAGGGTATGTATTGCAGTGCATTGGCAGGGTATGTATTGCAGTGCATTGGCAGGGTATGTATTGCAGTGCATTGGCAGGGTATGTATTGCAGTGCATTGGCAGGGTATGTATTGCAATGCATTGGCAGGGTATGTATTGCAGAGCATTGGCAGGGTAAGTATTGCAGAGCATTGGCAGGGTAAGTATTGCAGAGCATTGGCAGGGTAAGTATTGCAGAGCATTGGCAGGGTAAGTATTGCAGAGCATTGGCAGGGTATGTATTGCAGAGCATTGGCAGGGTATGTATTGCAGTGCATTGGCAGGGTATGTATTGCAGTGCATTGGCAGGGTATGTATTGCAGTGCATTGGCAGGGTATGTATTGCAGTGCATTGGCAGGGTATGTATTGCAGTGCATTGGCAGGGTATGTATTGCAGTGCATTGGCAGGGTATGTATTGCAGAGCATTGGCAGGGTAAGTATTGCAGAGCATTGGCAGGGTATGTATTGCAGAGCATTGGCAGGGTATGTATTGCAGAGCATTGGCAGGGTGTGTATTGCAGAGCATTGGCAGGGTATGTATTGCAGAGCATTGGCAGGGTATGTATTGCAGAGCATTGGCATGGTAAGTATTGCAGAGCATTGGCAGGGTAAGTATTGCAGAGCATTGGCAGGGTAAGTATTGCAGAGCATTGGCAGGGTAAGTATTGCAGAGCATTGACAGGGTAAGTATTGCAGAGCATTGGCAGGGTATGTATTGCAGAGTATTGGCAGAGTATGTATATGGATTGGATGATCGGTGGCTGAAGAATAATTTTTTTTTTTTTTTTTTACATGAAAATTTACTTTGCTGTTCAGGTTGCCCAGGCCCCCCTGCAGGTAAGGCCCGGTACAGCAGGGCCAGTTGTACTGGCCTATCAGCGGCCCTGGTCACCTCAGATCATCCCCTGCAGCTATTACTTTTTGTACAACGTCCCCTTCCTTTAGATCAGGGGTCTCAAACTGGTGGCCCTCCAGCTGTTGCGGAACTACAAATCCCATCATGCCTCTGCCTGATGGAGTCAAGCTTGTAACTGTCAGCCTTGCAATACCTCCTGGGACTTGTAGTTCTGCAACAGCGGGAGCGCCGCCAGTTTGAGACCCCCTGTTTTAGATTGTAAGCTCCGTGAGCAGGCCCCCCTATTCCTTCTGTATTTAACTGTATCGTAATTGTACTTTCTCCCTTGTGTTGTAAAGTGCTGCGTAAACTATTGGCGCTGTATAAATTCTATATAATAATAATCAGGCACTTCCTGATATGGAGTGACAGCTGTCACCCAATTGTGTTCCTGTGTTGTTGTCACACCCGCCCTTGATGTCGATTGAGGCTTATATAGCACAGACATGGTTCAACATTGTAACCATCAGGAAGCCAGTCAACAGTAATAATAAGCAGATGATGCTTAAATTGGTTAAGGAGGCTTCAGAGGATTCGATTTGAGATGCAAACAAAGAAGAAAATTGTGAAAACTGTATTTTTGTAACAAAAATAATTACATTCATTTATGACCCACATTGACCTCTTTTGGGTCAAGTTTTATTTTATTCTGATATTTATGTAGTATTATTGAGATGTATGGCAGGACCACTCTGAGCATAATGTACATATTAAAATATATAAATAGTCCAAACTTTTATCCACTGCCACATTTGGCACTTTCTGGGGGGGGGGGCGGGTACCTGATTTTGACAGGTACCCACTCCCACTTCCTGGTAAAATTGCCACACAGCAATCTACATCAGCCTTTCTCAACCTTTTCAACACAGAGGAACCCTTGAAATAGTTCTCCAGTTTCGAGGAACCCCTGCTAAAAATTTGAAATCTACAACTCATGATACATTAGTGTGATGGCCAGTGGGAAGAATGGTCCTTACACTTGTGGTCATTGGGAAGAATTACCTAATTAGAGATAGCTAAAAATATCAATGGTGTCAGTGGGCAGAAATTGCCCAATGCTGAAGGAACCCCTAGAAACCTCTGGTCGAACCCTAGGGTTCCATGGAACCCTGGTTGAGAATCACTGATCTACATCATGTCTGGCCTCTCCTCCTTCCCCCTGCTGCCTTCTGGGACCTGTGTGTATCCCAGAAGCAACGGTACCATTCAGAAAGTGCAGTGCGACTCGCGCATGTGCAGTAGAAAAAGCCATCAGTGAAGCCTGAAGGCTTTACTGACAGTTTCCCTTACTTACAAAGCTGGCGCCTGAACCTGATGGACGAATTGGCTTGGGGTGCCGACATTGCGGGATCCCTGGACAGGTAATTGTCCTTATATTAAAAGTCAGCAGCTACAAATACTGGAATTTAAAAAATAAATTCCAGGTTGCAACTCCATCTTGTCCTGTGTGCTGGTTTTCAGCAATATTCATGTGCGGGAGCTAGTCATTCCAACACACAGGGACTGGGCTGGCCAGCGTAAGGTGAGCTGTGCATGTGCAGCTCAGTTTACATTCTGGAGATCACAGTTTGCAGAAGAGACATTGGGGGGAGATTTACTAAAACTGGAGAGTGTAAAAACTGGTGCAGCTCTGCATAGAAACCAATCAGCTTCCAGGTTTTCTTAACCAAAGCTTAATTGAACAAACTGAAATTAGAAGCTGATTGGCTACCATGTGGAGCTGAACCAGATTTTGTACTCTTCAGTTTTAGGAAATCAGCCCCATTGCATGCCTCTTCTGCAATAAAAAGCCTGCTCCCAGTATGTAACAGTGGAAATTTAGTTCTGCTGTAATAAATACATAGGTACCTAAATGTTTGTATCCAAGGCTAGATAGACTGTGGGAGAAAAGTCCTTGGCTCAACTTGCGATGCCCGTTGTACAGGAGAGACTTTTTGTTGGAGACTTTAGTAGAAAAAGGTGACATTGTCTAAAACATGTGTCAAGCTCAAGGCCTGCGGGCCGAATATAGCCCTCCAGCCCATTTCATGTGGCCCTCGCATCTCTACTGCAGCTGCGACAACTCTCTTGTCTCTGTCCCCACCTTATCTCAGCAGTCAGCAGCAGAGAGGAGCACAGAACTCCTCTGCCAGATCCTGCGCTTCTCCTTGCAGCCCCAGAGAGGCTCTTCTCTGCTCACACCCCCCTTTCCCCATCTCAGAAGTCGGCAGCAGAGAGGAGTACAGAACTCCTTCTACAGATTCTGTGTGTTAGGTATCTGATAGTAGAGCCCAACTTGTAGAAGAAGACCCCTCTTACAACGCTGGTTCAGGAGGCACTGGAATGGGGACAGTGGTCTTGTGTGCACAGTGGGTAGGAGTGCCTGATGGTAGTTGCAGTGGTCGGCACAGGTATGGAGATTCTCCAGGAACAGCTGGACTGCAGATGACAGCAGGCAAGAGCTATCAGCGAGCTGAGTGGCAGGAGATGCAGGAACAGCGGCTGCTGGAGCTGGATGAGAAGCCCGGAGCACCACAACACAAGGCAGTAGGCAAAAGGCAGGGTCAGACAGTCTGCATCGGCGGGCAATAGGTAGGAGAAACACAGCGGTAGCGGCAAGGTCAGACGGTCCGGTTTGGCAGGAGATCAGGCGGGTGAGAGCAGCAGAAAACAGCAGTCAGCAAGGCAGTCAGGAGTCGGCAACAGTTCACAGCAGAAACTGGCAGAGTCAGGCAGGCCAGGTCGGGTTGGAAAAGGCAGAGAAGTCAGACGGAGCCAGGTCGGTAACAATCAGCAAGGCAGGTTCAGGTAACACAGGTACAGAGCTGCAGACAAAACGGCGCCGCACAAGTATCACTGAGGCACTTTTGAAGGTTCCTTGGCGCCAAACAGCGCTAGCGCGCCAGCTGCACGCGCACCCATCGCGCACCTGCACGGAGAGTCCGCAGGTGCATACTGGTGGGCGAACACTGCTGCACGACTCGGGAAGAGGCCCACGTGTGCGCATGTGCCCCTGATCAGCACTGGTACACGTTCTTGACACTGTGCATCTCTGTGTAGCCACAGCACACCCTCATATCCATCTCCCCCTGGTCTCAGCATACAGCAGACTCTAGGCCTCCTCTCGTCCTCCTCCAGACCCTGAACATCCCAGTTCCACCCCCAGCTTCTTCCCGGAAGCAGCACAAGGTAATGAGGGAGCACTGTGATGTAAAGGAGGGTGGGGGGCTCTTGACTTCTAATGGTAGGGGGCTCTTGACATCTGATGTAAGTAAGAGTGAGGTGCTCTGGACATCTAGTCTTACAGATACAACCCGAACCATTGAGGGCAACCATAATGCTGATGTGGCCTACTATGAAAATAAGTCTGACACACATGGTCTAAAAGAACATTATTTGGGTGGTTTGATTTGTTAAGTGTTGGCGCTGGAATGTTAGGGCCATGAAAGAAAAAAAAAAACAAAGATGTATCCCCATGGGATTGTCACCTCTAACAACCATTTGTTTTTTTAAATTTAATTGTATAGTATTCTTTATCCACTTGACCTCTGGAAGATTTACCCCCCTTCATGACCAGGCCATTTTTTTGCGATACGGCACTGCGTTACATTCAACTGACAATTGTGTGGTCTTGCAACATTGTACACAAATAAAATGTATGTCCTTTTTTTCCCCACAAATAGAGCTTTCTTTTGGTGGTATTTGATCACCACTGCGGTTATTTTATTTTTTGCTCTATAAACAAAATGGACCAACAATTTTTTTTTTTAAACGATATTTTTTACTTTCTGCTAATAAACATATCCAACGTAAAAAAAAATTCAATTGTATTTCTTCATAAATTTAGGCCAATATGTATTCTGTTATGTAAGCTCTAACGAGCGAAGGCCCTCTAGTCCCTCCTGTATTGATTTGTATTGTAAGTATACTGTCTGCCCTCATGTTGTAAAGTGCTGCGCTATATAAATCCTGTATAATAATAATAATATTTTTGGTAAAAAAAACAACCCAATAAGCATATATTGATTGGTTTGCGCAAAATTTATAGCATCTATAATCTATGGCAGTGTTTCTCAATCAGGGTTCCTCCAGAGGTTGTAGGGGTTCCTTCAGAATTGGGAAATTTCTGCCTCTCAGATAAGTTCCTACTCACACCATTGATCTTTTTAGCTATCTGTAAGGAGGTAATTCTTCCCAATGACCACAAGTGTAATGACCATTCTTCCCACTGACCATCACACTAATGTATCAGGAGTTATAGATTTCTAAAATTTAGCAGGGGTTCCCCCGAGACCAAAGAACTATTTCAAGGGTTCCTCTGTGTTGAAAAGGTTGAGAAAGGCTGATCTATGGTATATATGCAGGAATTTTTATTCATTTTTTTATACTAGTAATCACAGTGATCAGCAACTTTTTACCAGGACTGCAATATTACAGTGGACATACTGACACTTTTGACACTTTGAGGGAACCATTGACAATAAAACAGTGATCAGTGCTATAAATATGCACTGTCACTGTTCTAATGACACTGGTTGGGAAGGGGTTAAACAGTTAGGGCGATCAAAGGGTTAAATGTGTGCCTAACGTGTTTTTGTGTGTACTATGTGTAGTGCTTTTCCTAAGCTTGTTTACATAGGTAGAGCTCTATCCTGTGCTCCTGCCCGACGATCGGCGGGTGCCGGTGGACATCCATTGACCAGGACCCACTGATCCGATTCTGCTGTGAAAAAAATCACAGTGCGCCCCCTACCCAAAGGTGCAGAATCACGTATATATTGTATACGTATATTATTTATATACAGTATATATGCAGCTGAGAAGCTGAGCCAGCCGCTCTTGCCCCCTTTACAGTCCAGTGCACCAGTGAGCACTGGAGGAGCACAGCAGGGAGCCTGTGACTGACAGTGATTGCTGTCTGCTCAGTGCAGACCCGGTAACTGAGTATTCATTGGTGTTTGATTGTTTGATTGATATGCTGCAGCCATCTAGGTGAGTATGAATGTTTTTTTTGTTTTTTTTACATGCCTGCACTTCTCTTTTAAAGTTTATTCAGAATTAAAATTAATTTAAACCCAATAAAGGGGCCACGGGCTAAAGTTTTTCTACAATTCATGTTGTGTGTTTGTTTTATCATTTGGGTATGTTGTTATGGTATGATGATTGTTAATGGTATGTACATTCCCAAGAAAACTACATAAGAAGTCATACTTCCTCATCCTCCCACAGGTATTGGCTAATCAAGCTTTGTGAACAATGACTGTACAATCCAGAATGCTACAGCATGGCACTAAGATGGAGTTAGGCCTATAACATGGAACCCTGCTATCACAGGATGGGTTTACTTCCTCTTTGTCTCCCTGCAAAGGTAAAGCATAATGGACTACTATGCATCGCATAGAAGCCCATTATGTGTCACCTACCTGACACAGGAGCCAGCCAAGTCACCGCTGTCCCCTGTAGTCCGGAGCGTCCATCTTCTTCCGGGTATCGCTGCTCTAGCCACTCACAGCGCCGGAGCAGCGATGACGTCACTCCCGCGCATGCGCATGGGAGCCGCCACTAACGGCATATCACCGTTAGCAGCGGCATGACTCTCTTTTAGTAAATATCTCCTAAACCGTATAGGTTTAGGAGATATTTCTTGGACCTACAGGTAAGCCTTAATCTAGGCTTACCTGTAGGTCAAAGTGGATTGTAAGGGTTTACAACCACTTTAAAGGGAAAAATAAAATAAAGTAGAGGGGAAACTTTAGTCATTGTTGATCAATAGGCCCCTTGCATACCTCCCAACTTTTTGAGATGGGAATGAGGGACACCAATTAGCAAAAGTATGTAGGCATAAGACGACACCCCTGCCACACCCTCTTAAAGGAGAATTATACAAAATGTTACCGCTACTATTCCTTTATATTGGCTTTTAAAATTCACAAATGCAGCAATTTAGAAATTGGGTGAAAGGTTTAACACTGGAAAACACTTTTTGGAAGATAAGTAGTACATTTTATATACAACTATATAGATCAGTCCGAAACGAGGGACAAATGAGGAGGAAAGAGAGATAGAGGGAATTTGTTCCAAATCAGGGACAGTCCCTCAAAATCAGGGACAGCCCCTCAAAGTCAGGGACAATTGGGAGCTATGCCCTTAGCAAAGCATCTTTAGTTCATTGGACTGTTTAAAGCTAAACAGATGGGCAACAAAAAACAAAACTTCCATTTAACCACTTAAAGACCAGGCCTCTTTTTCAGACTCTGTGTTTACAAGTTAAAAACATGTTTTTTTGCTAGAAAATTACTTAGAACCCTCAAACATTATAATTTTTTTTTTGTAACGTCCTAGAGAATAAAATGGCGTTCATTGTAATATTTTTTGTCACACCATATTTGCGCAGTGGTCTTAGCCCTTGTACACATGGTCAGACATTCCGACAACCAACGGATTTTGTCCGACGGATTTTGTCCGAAACTGTTGCATACACACAGTCGGACAAAGTTGTCAGAAAATCCGATCGTACCTAACGTGATGACGTTATTTCGTTAGGACGGGACTACGTTCAGGCTAGTAGCCAATAGCTTTGGTCTAGGAATTTAATCTGAGCATGCGTGGCACTTTGTCCGATCGGAATTCTCTACACATGATCGTACAAAGTCCGATCGGATCATGTTGTCGGAAAATTTTATAGCCCAGCTGGAAAACTTGGTCCGTCGGATACTCAGACGGAAACAGTCCGATGGAGCCCACACACTGTCGTATTATACGACAACACGGTCCTATCGGACATTGTCCATCGGAATGTCCGACCGTGTGTACAAGGGCTAACAGTTTTGTTTACAGTGGTAAACATCCCTTGTAATAGAAAAAAGCATGACAGGTCCTCTTAAATATGAGATCTGGGGTCAAAAATTCCTCAGATCTCATATTTGGACTAAAATGCAATAAAAGAAAAAAAAATTTGGCGTTTGAAAAAAATTACAACAAAAAAATGTGCCTTTAACGTATGGGCAGAAGTGATGTTTTGACATCGCTTACGGTGCTTGCTTTGGTATGGAGACGGGTGGGGGCCATCTTAGCCTCACTCATCTCTATACCCAGCCACAGACAGGTCCCGATCGCCTCCGACGCTGCCGGCGGCTCCAGTAAGCGGCGGAGGGCGCTGCAGAGCGACAGGAAGGGGGGTGGCCCCTCTCCCGCCGCCGATAATGGTGATCCCAACTGTAGAGGAAGTGGACAGAGATCCACACTGGAGAGTGAGAGGACAGGTATCCGTGCTGGAGAGGGAGAGGACAGGGATCTCCGCTGAAGAAGCAGAGGACAGGGATCCCCGCTGGAGAAGCAGAGGACGTGGATCCCCGCTGGAGAGGGAGAGGACAGGCATCCCGCTGGAGAGGGACAGGATGGGGATCTCTCTTGGAGAGGGAGAGGACAGGGATCCCCACTGGAGAAGCAGAGGACGTGGATCCCCGCTGGAGAGGGAGAGGACAGGCATCCCGCTGGAGAGGGACAGGATGGGGATCTCTCTTGGAGAGGGAGAGGACAGGGAGCTCCCCTGGAGAAGCAGAGGACAGGGATCTCCACTGGAGAGGAAGTGGATGGGAATCTTTGCTGTATAGGAAGAGGATGGGGAACTTCGCTGGATAGGGAGAGGACGGAGATCTTTGCTGGAGAGGCAGAGGACAGGGATCCCCGCTGGAGAGGGAGAGGACAGGGATCACCACTGGAGAGGCAGTGTGGTAGAGGACAGGCATCACTACTGGAGAGGCAGAGGACAGGGATCCCCGTTGGAGAGGGAGAGGGCAGGGATCACTACTGGAGAGGCAGTGTGGCAGAGGACGGAGATCACTGAGGGCAGGACACTGTTCTGACCTGTTAAATTCCCTGGTAGTTAGCTACGCACAGGGATGGGAAAGGAGCTCCGTGACCAGGCAGAGTATCCAGGCTGGAGGGAGGGGGGTTTAAGGGGGGTTGCAACTGAAATCTGGAGGGGCTCAGCACACCCCAGCATACCCCTAGATCTGGCCATGGTAACCTTGCAATAAGATGTGATTTATGTACAGGATGTGATAGAAGCATAAGGCCTCATGCACACAGGACATCTGTATAAGCCCCTCAGAACACCAGAACTGAAATAAAAATGCTGCTTAAAAAAACACTCTAAAAGCCACATATTGTACACACATTTAGGCGCATCTATACTTTGAGCGAAACTGCATTCTATCCAGGGCTAGATGAACCTACCGACATACCAGGAAATTTCCCGGTAGGATGACTGCCCTGGGGCCGCTTTGATCATCTGTGGCTGCAGGGCTCCCCTCCCTCCCTCTCTTCTCCTCCTCTTATGTGTGTGTCTGTCACGTACCTGGTTAGAGAGCCCCGACGTGCAGGGAGCGGCGCCTCGTAAACCACCGGCTCTCGAGCCCCTGGTGATGGAGACAGGGGTTCAGGAGCCCGGAGGACACAAGTGCCTAGCCGGATAGCAGATAGCGGATACAACTGGAACTGGTGGTAACAGGAACGGCAGGTGCACCTGGCGTTGGATGTCAGTCAAGGACTGCTGGGCGGCTGGCACAAGTGGACCGGCAAGGTGGCAGAGTCAATGGGTGCCGGACTTCGGGCAGACAGGCGTAGTCAATCAGGCTGGGTCGGTAACTATCAGGCAGCGGAGGTACAGAAGCGAGAGGCAGAGGCGTGGTCAGTCAGGCAGGGTCGGCAACTATCTGGCAGCGGAGGTACAGAAGCGGGAGGCAGAGGCGTAGTCAATCAGGCAAAGGTCAAGGGCAGGCGGAATACAGGCAGAGTCCAGGAACAGGTCGGGTATAATATCAGGAACACAATCACGAACAAACAGCAGAAGTCTCAGGAACGCTGTAGACCGAACAGCGCCGAGGAGCAGGAGCTGTGGCCTTAAATAGTCTATTGGGCAACAGGATTGGTCGTACGGCCCGTTTGCGTACCCCCGCAGGTGGCCGTGGTTACGCTCGTGACCCCGCGCACGTCCGTACGGTGCGAACGCCCGCTTGTGTCGGCGCGCACCTGCGAACGTCTGTTGGGACCTGCGTGCACCCGCGCGTGTTTGTTCGCGTCGACCCGCGTCCGAGGGCGTCGGAGATCCCGTCGTACAGGAACCCTGCAGGTACGTCTCTTCTGTACGATCGGGGTAGTGGAACGACCGTGACATTGCCCCCCCCCAAAGGGCAACCTCCGGATGCCCAACTGCATCATCCTATCAGGATGGGACCTCTTAAAGGCTTGGACTAGTTTTGCAGCATGCAGGTTGGACTCTGGTTCCCACGAGTTCTCCTCAGGGCCGTAGCCCTTCCACTTTACCAAGAACTGGATCTGGTTCCGTCTCTTCCTGCAGTCCAGGATGGACTCGACCTCGTACTCCAGTTCCCCATCAATTGTCACGGGCTCAGGAGGATTGGTATTCCGGTCAACAAAGGGATCAGGAACCGCAGGCTTCAGTAGCGAGACATGAAAGACCGGGTGTATCCTGAATGACTCCGGGAGTTTCAGCTCGACGGCCACGTCATTTAGTTTCCTTACGATGGGAAATGGACCCACAAACCTCGGGCCCAGCTTCTTGGATGGGCAGGCTAGCTTCAAATTTAGTGTGGACAACCAGACCAGGTCCCCGACCTGGAGGTCAAGTTCCCCTCTTCTCCTCTTGTCAAAGGCCTCTTTATAGCATTTCTGGGTCTTCGCCAGGGTCTCTTGAAGAAGCTTGTTATTGTTCAAAAAAAAATTAAGGTCCTCCAGGACTGCAGGTACAGAACATTCGGGGAGACTACCGGACAAAAAGGACGGATGAAAACCAAAATTTGCAAAAAATGGTGACTGTTTAGTGGCAGAATGAGTAGCATTATTATAAGCAAACTCTGCAAGCGGTAAAAGTGATGCCCAATCATCCTGAGAGAAAGAGGAGAAACAACGCAGATATTGCTCTAACGTCTGGTTGGTTCGCTCGGTCTGGCCATTGGTTTGAGGGTGATAGGCCGAGGAGAGACGGAGCTCAATCTTCAGGGCTTCACAGAGGGCTTTCCAGAACCTAGACGTAAATTGTACTCCTCTGTCAGAGGTAATGTCAGCAGGAACACCGTGGAGCCTTACTACTTCCTTAATAAAGGCCTTGGCCGTTTCTGTGGCCGACGGGGTCCCCCTCATCGGTATGAAGTGGGCCATCTTGGTAAACCTGTCTACCACTACCAGGATAGAGGAGAAGCCTTCAGAGAGGGGCAGATCCACTATAAAGTCCATAGATATCATCTTCCATGGTCTGTCCGGGATGGGTAAAGGTCTCAACAAGCCCCAAGCCCCTAATTTGCTACCTTTATTCCTGATGCAGGTGGTGCATGCCTCCACATATTCCCTGCAATGCTTCCTCATCTGGGGCCACCAGAACGTGCGCTGGAGCAAGTCCGTGGTCTTGGACACCCCAAAATGACCGGCCAATGGATGGTCGTGACAGGAACTGAGGACCGCCGTGCGGATCTCTTGGGGGACGAAGATTCGGTCCAGGTGCCAGAGAAGTCCGTCCTTGGAGGTTAAGGAGATGTCCGGTGGGATGGCTGGATCGCTGGAAGCCTGTTTAATTTGAGATAGGAGGCCTTCCTGGAGCAGAAGGAAGTTTCCTGGAGGCAGGATGGTGTCGGGGGTATGAGGTTCCACAGCTTCGTTGTACATCCGGGAAAGAGCATCAGGCTTCACATTCTTTGACCCGGGCCGGTATGTGATGTGGAACACAAATCTGGAAAAGAAAAGTGCCCACCGGGCCTGCCGAGGTTTCAATCGCTTGGCTGCTTTCAAATACTCGAGATTTTTATGGTCGGTATAGACCAGGATTGGATGAGAGGCGCCTTCAAGGAGATAGCGCCATTCCTCCAATGCTGCCTTGATCGCTAGGAGCTCCCGGTCACCGACATCGTAGTTGCGCTCAGCTTCTGAGAGTTTGCGGGAGAAGAAAGCCACCGGGTACAGAAGTGACTTGGGTCCCTGTCTCTGGGAAAGTACTGCCCCGACGGCCACTTCCGAAGCGTCCACCTCTAGGATATAAGGCAGCGAGGCGTCGGGGTGTTTGAGAATTGAGGCAGAGATAAACAGGTTCTTCAGAGTTTCGAAGGCCTCCTGAGCCCTAGGGGTCCACTGAAATTTCTGGTTCTGCTTGGTCAGCTCAGTGATGGGGGAAATAATGGAAGAAAATCCCCTGATGAATTTTCTGTAAAAGTTCGCGAATCCCACGAAGCGTTGGACCCCTTTCTTGTCCGAGGGAGCGGGCCAGTTTATGATGGCTGAAATTTTCTGTGGGTCCATCTCTATGCCGTTTACGGAGATGATCAAGCCCAGGAATTGGATACTCTGCTGTTCGAAAACGCACTTCTCCGGTTTGGCGTAAAGGCCATGGAGGCGGAGACGGGCCAGGACACTTCTCACATGCTCCCGGTGTTCAGCTAAAGAGGAAGAGAAGATTAAGATGTCATCGAGATATATAACAACAAACAAATCAAGGTACTCTCTAAAGACATCGTTAACAAAGTGTTGAAATGTAGCGGGAGCGTTACAAAGTCCAAAGGGCATAACTCGGTACTCATAATGTCCGAAGCGGGTACGGAAGGCGGTCTTCCATTCGTCGCCTTTGCGAATGCGAATGAGGTTGTACGCGCCCCGTAAGTCTAACTTGGAGAACACCTTGGCCGACCCCAGTCTCTGAAATAATTCGGGCACTAACGGTAGAGGATAACGGTTCTTAATTGTAACTTTGTTGAGTGCTCGGTAGTCCACACAGGGCCGTAAGGAATGGTCCTTCTTCTGAACAAAGAAAATCCCTGCGCCTGCTGGGGAAGTGGATGGTCGTATGAAACCCTTCTTCAGGTTATCGTCCAGGTAGGTTTTTAAAGCACCCAGCTCGGTTTCAGATAAGGGGAAGATCCTCCCGAACGGGATCTCCGCTCCCGGGAGTAGGTCAATAGGGCAATCGTATTGCCTGTGGGGAGGTAAAGTCTCTGCGCCCTTTTTACTGAATACATCTAAAAACTGGTGGTAAGCTTCGGGCACAACCCGTCGGAGCTCGGTGTCTGTTTCCATGCAGAGCAGAGAAGAAGAGGCAGGATCTGTGTTGGCGGCTGGGAAGCAGTTTTGATGACAATATGCAGACGGGAACTCTACTTCTCCAGTGAACCAGTTAATCAGAGGGTTGTGGGCCTTCAACCAGGGCATGCCCAGGATCACAGGAAACAGGGGGGATTTGATGATATCCAGACTCAGGAATTCCTGATGAGTTCCGGCTATGGTGACGAAAAGCGGGGACGTCTCCTGAGTAACGGGTCCGGATTTAAGGGAGGAGCCGTCGGCCAGAAAGATTGAAAGTCCCTTTACCCTAGGCCGAAGAGGGATGTTATTCTTCAGGGCAAAAGACAGGTCCATGAAGCCGCTGCAAGCTCCAGAGTCTATGATGGCGTCAACGCTGAGAGTCCCTCCGGAAAACTGTAGGAGAAGAGGTACAACCAGGTGAGAGATGGTGTTGGTGCTGGGCAGAATGGCAGGAGAAGCAGAAGGTGCAAGAAGGCACTTACGTGACTTGGCGGGGCAGGTGCGAACGTAATGTCCAGATTCCCCACAATAAAGGCAAAGGTTGCCAGTTCTCCGGCGTTGGCGCTCCTCGGGCGTCAAGGAAGGGCGAAGTAGACCCAGTTGCATAGGCTCCGAAGGATCCAGAGCAGGTGGAGCAGGAAGGACCGGAGGGTTGGGACTTGGAACCCGCGGCATCATCCAGACTGGGCGAGAAGTGGAAGTTGAGCGCTCTAAACGACGTTCCCTCAAACGCCTGTCAATCTGAATCGAGAGATCGATGAGGGCTTCGAGGGTTTCAGGGGTTCCCACGCGAGCCAATTCATCCTTTAATGCCTCCGAAAGTCCCATGCGGAACTGGTAGCGAAGGGCTGAGTTATTCCACTCTGTGTCGGCACTCCAACGCCTGAACTCAGACACATAGTCCTCTACTGGCCTGCGACCCTGCTGGAGTACATGCAAAGCTGCTTCTGCAGTGGCGGCGAGTTGCGGGTCCTCGTACAGTCGGGACATGGCTAGGAAGAAATCGTTCAAAGAATCCAAAGAGGGGTCCTTCCGTTCGAGGAGACGATGTGCCCAGGTCTGAGGTTCGTCGGTTAATAGAGAAATGACGAACCCCACTTTTGTTGCCTCAAGAGAAAAAGTCCGGGGTTGGAGGGCGAAAAAGAGCTCGCAGGAGTTCCGGAAGGCCCTGAACTTATTCCGGTTACCGGAGAAGCGGTCTGGTGTAGGTACCCTTGGTTCTGGCGGCAACATGACCACTGATGGTGGGCCTGGAGACCCAGAGGCAGCCGGGGCTGCGGCAGATAGGGCCTGGACCTGTTCCTCCAAACGTCCGTAGCCTTCTTGTAGGCTCTTCACGGCCTGGGTGAGGCCGGCTAGATGATGGCAGAGTTCATCCATGGGAGACGCTCCCTGCGAGGGCTCAGACATCCTGGCTGTTCGGTACTGTCACGTACCTGGTTAGAGAGCCCCGACGTGCAGGGAGCGGCGCCTCGTAAACCACCGGCTCTCGAGCCCCTGGTGATGGAGACAGGGGTTCAGGAGCCCGGAGGACACAAGTGCCTAGCCGGATAGCAGATAGCGGATACAACTGGAACTGGTGGTAACAGGAACGGCAGGTGCACCTGGCGTTGGATGTCAGTCAAGGACTGCTGGGCGGCTGGCACAAGTGGACCGGCAAGGTGGCAGAGTCAATGGGTGCCGGACTTCGGGCAGACAGGCGTAGTCAATCAGGCTGGGTCGGTAACTATCAGGCAGCGGAGGTACAGAAGCGAGAGGCAGAGGCGTGGTCAGTCAGGCAGGGTCGGCAACTATCTGGCAGCGGAGGTACAGAAGCGGGAGGCAGAGGCGTAGTCAATCAGGCAAAGGTCAAGGGCAGGCGGAATACAGGCAGAGTCCAGGAACAGGTCGGGTATAATATCAGGAACACAATCACGAACAAACAGCAGAAGTCTCAGGAACGCTGTAGACCGAACAGCGCCGAGGAGCAGGAGCTGTGGCCTTAAATAGTCTATTGGGCAACAGGATTGGTCGTACGGCCCGTTTGCGTACCCCCGCAGGTGGCCGTGGTTACGCTCGTGACCCCGCGCACGTCCGTACGGTGCGAACGCCCGCTTGTGTCGGCGCGCACCTGCGAACGTCTGTTGGGACCTGCGTGCACCCGCGCGTGTTTGTTCGCGTCGACCCGCGTCCGAGGGCGTCGGAGATCCCGTCGTACAGGAACCCTGCAGGTACGTCTCTTCTGTACGATCGGGGTAGTGGAACGACCGTGACAGTGTCACACACAGCGGGCATCTCCAGCTGTGTGTCAGGAGATGGGTCTGTGTTCGGCGGCGCTGTAACAAGGTCCTGCCCCCCTACACTGGCTCATGTGATAGTCTAGATGGAACCCTCATTGAGTCAGTGTTTTGTCTATCACGCAAGCCACTGTGGGGGGAAGGGGGGGGCCTTGTTACAGCGCCGCCGAACACAGTCCCAGCTCCTGATACACAGTGGGAGATGCCTACTATGTGTATGATCCAGGCAATAGCGAGGCTGCATTCATGAGCACAGTAAGGCGCTGCATTGATGGGCAGGGAGGCTGCAATGATGGGTACAGTGAGGCTGCATTCACAGGCACAGTGAGGTTGCATTCACAAGCACAGTATAGGTGCATTATTGGGAACAGTGAGGCTGCATTGATGGGCACAATGAGGCTGCATTGATCTCTTGTATCATGTCCTGCAGTCTCTGACCATCTCTTCCACCATGTCTGGAGTCTCTGGCCATCTCTTGTATCATGTCTGGAGTCTCTGACCATCTCTTCCACCATGTCTGGAGTCTCTGGCCATCTCTTGTATCATGTCTGGAGTCTCTGACCATCTCTTCCACCATGTCTGGAGTCTCTGACCATCTCTTCCACCATGTCTGGAGTCTCTGGCCATCTCTTGTATCATGTCCACAGTCTCTAACCATCTCTTGTATCATGTCCACAACCTCTGACTATCTCTTGCCTTATATCATGTCTGCAGTCTGGAGAGGAGTCAAGAGTGGGAGTGCCGCCAGGATGGGGGTCATGGGAGAAGTCAGACATGTGTGGACTGTGGAGAGGAGACTATTGGATAAAACCAAAGCCACCAAGCTGGAACCAATTAACTGAGCCCTGCACGGCACACCTGAGTGGGGGTCAGTGACAGCACCGCTAGGCCAGTCTGAGGGGGGAGGGGTCACTGATGTAAGTAGAAGTGAATGCAATAATGTTCCCCCTTATATTATTAACCCACCCCCCTTACCTTTGTGTATTCTTTCTGTGGAAGGTGGTCTCTGGTCAACAAAGCCCCCCCCCCCCCCTCCACCACGTTCTCAGAGTTCCTGGGGTCCCCCTTGATGATCCACTTTTACAACTTTTAACTGGAATTTGCTTTTATATATATATATATATATATATATATATATATATATATATAAAGCCCTATGTGCTTTCATATCTGTCTTCTCTATAATCAATACACTCTTCAAATTTTCTTTAAAATGTATGGTTTCCCCTTTTATGAACAAGAAAATAATGACGTTATGATGTTGGGCTGGTATAATAATGCTATGGGGCTCGTATAAAATATTTTTCCAGGGCTGGTTTTTATTCCCAGTCAGGCCCTGATTATATCGACCAGAATATTATTTTATTCTGGCTATTGGAATACATTTATGCTTAAACACTAGATGCGTGTTATGGATGATTAGACGCAATCTGTACACCTGTATACCTATATGTGTATGGACACCAACAGCTATGGTGCTTTTACAGACTTAAAAAAAGTCCCGAGTGCATGAGGCCTTGATATGCACTTATGGATTTTTGACCATCTCTGCACAGGGTGTTCTGCTATAAATATTAAACAAAATTGATAGTTTTATATTGAGGAGCAATTGCTCATGCAAACGTGACTGTAGTGACATAAAAACACGACAGGTAGAAATAGCTGTAAATGTAAATATTTTAAAGGAAGAGATTAGATTTAAAGTCTCTTCCTATGATTAAATTCAATGGTCCCCTTTTTTTTTAGCCTTGCTAATATAACTATGTAACTATGTAAATATAAAAAGCATCAGTATAAAGATAACATTATTGCTGTCCATGAGTCAAAGAGAATTGTGAGCTCATATTTACTTTTAAGGTAGATAAGAAAATACATTCTATTAATTGTAGTGACCTTGTGATCCTTCTGGCCATAAATGAATTAAAAAGGGATTACAAAAGTAGTCTGTTCCCATTTACAAAGCAGATGATATGACTAATACCTAGTAGAACAGGTTACTAAAGGAGTTACCAGAACTTTTTTTTTTTTTTTTTTAAATCTTTATTTTATCCACTTAAGGACCGAGGCTCTTTCTGAGATTTGTTGTTTACAAGTTTTTTTTTTTAGTTTTAGTTTTATTTTTTTTTGTTTACAAGTTAAAAACATTTTTTTTTTTTTGCTAGAAAAAGCAAGTTCCATAAAGACATGGATGAGCAAGTTTGGGGTGGAGGCACTTGATTGGTCTGCACAGAGTCCTGACCTCAACCCGAAACACCTGTGGGATGAATTAGAGCGAAATCAGTGCCTGACCTCACAAATGCACTTCTGGAGGAATGGTCAAACATTCCCATAGACACACTCCTAAACCTTGTGGACAGCCTTCCTAGAAGAGTTGAAGCTGTTATAGTTGCAAAGGGTGGGCCAACTCAGACTTAGATGCCATTATTGTTCATGTGAGTGTAAAAGCAGGTGTCCCAATACTTTTGGTAATATAGTGTATATATAGATGGTTGGTGAAAATTAATCAGTTTTATGGTAAAGGCATACCCAAGTTCACGGCACCTTTACCTCCTAATTTTCACAGGCCATTTGGGTTCTGGCTTCTGTTGGCCCTACCCATACCAAATTATACCATAGCAAATTATACCATAGCAAATTATGCCATACCAAATTATACCATACCAAATTATACCATACCAAATTATACCATAGCAAATTATACCATAGCAAATTATACCATAGCAAATTATACCATACCAAATTATACCATAGCAAATTATACCATACCAAATTATACCATAGCAAATTATACCATAGCAAATTATACCATAGCAAATGATACCATAGCAAATTATACCTAAACTCCACCCAAAATCTCACCCTGGGGAAGGCATCTCCCTAAAAGATGTACTTACACCTCCCTGCACACCAGAAGAACACACCTCACTAAAAGCAGAGATTATTAGAAAGTGTATTTATACAATCAATAATGTTACTCTGTGATATATTGTTAAACACCTGCAGTATTGTGATGAATAACAGAATTAATTAACAGAACTGAACTGCATTTAGCAACAATATATAAAGACAGTCCTAACATGCTATACAGTCCCAGTTTTATCCCATTGGCCATCGATTGACTGGTCCTTGGACAAGTCACAATAGTTTATAGCAGATAACAGGGGCTCCCCCAGAAAAATTAAAAGTCAGCAGCTACAAATACTGTAGCTGCTGACTTTTAATATAAGGACACCTACCTATCCAATGATCCAGTGATGTCCGCAACAGAGCCAGTTCTTCAATCGGCTTCGGGTGCAGGCACCGACATTTAGGTAAGGAAAACTGACAGTAAAGCCTTTACAGCCAGTTTGCCTCTTTGCATGCGAGAGTTGTGCTGAGCTGTGTTAATGGCCCTGCAGACTTCTGGGACCTGTGTGTGTCCCAAAAGGCTGTGGGGGGGAAGAAGGAAGGGCTGAACATCCTTGGAGATCGCTGCGGCAATCTGACCCACAAGTGGGAGCGGGTGCCTTTCAAAACCAGGTACCCACACCCACCGCCCAAAAAAAGTAGCAAATGTGGCAGTGGAGGTAGGAGGATGCAAACAAGCAGATCTTCTCCTTTTGGGTGAATGTCCGTTTTAACTTGATGATGATGTTAGGCTCTTACCAGACCCAGGTCTCCCTCTTCTGGGTCTCAGACACGTGCTCTCATTCAGTAAAAATCAAGTTCAGGTCAGACAGGGGTAGAAGTTGCTGATGATCTCTGTCTTTCAGTCCTGATGAGCCAGTTCCTATTTTCCTTCCTTACAAGTGGTGGTTGTTCTCTCTAGTATATTCTGATCTCACCAGGCATCCAAATCACACCTTCTCAGGGAGGAGGTTCTCAGTCTTTTTGGTTCTCTGAGTTCTCATCTGATCGTGGACAGCTATGGCAGGGACCCCTTCAATCCAGCAGCTCAGTCTTTTTCCCACACAGCTGCTTGCTTCAAGGACTGTCCCCTCACATGTAGCATTGCACACAGTATAAAGGCAGTAGCAGTCTCTAATTAGCCCTTTTGATGTTTTGGCTACAGTACCGATTCTCCTGTTCTGTATGCTAGAAGTAGTCATTGTTATCTGTTCTTCTTCTGTATGTATGGACGTCCTGCACCCAGGGCCAATCATTCGCAGGCAGTTGCTGCATGTTCAATACATGTCAATGGCTGCAGGTGCTGTCATCCTTCCATTGCTGGCATCCTTCCATTGAACTTGTGCGGGCGCGCTCCTGAGTCCTGCGGCTGCGTTCATTGACACAGACAGCAAGACTCGGCCCCATCCCCAGGCTCCCGTGCCATTGGATTTGATTGACAGCAGCGGGAGCCAATGGCTTTCGCTGCTATCAATCTATCAAATGAAGACCTGAGACAGCGGCTGGAGCTGCTCTGCTCGTCCCCGTCACTGGAACGATCGGGTTCAGGTAAGTAAAAGGGGGGCTGGGGGGGGGGGGGGGCGGCAATGGGCTGCTGCACTACAGAAGGCTCCATTTAAACCTGAGTGTTTTCAGTTCATAAAAAGCCTGAAAAAAGGCCAACAAACAAAATCCTATTAATCTCAATGGCACCTGTTCACATCTGTGTGTTTTGTCACCTGAAAACGCCTTAAAGAGGTTGTAAGCCCTCATGTTTTTTCATCTTAATGCATCATATGCATAAAGGTGAAAAAACTTCTGGCAGTCACTGCCCCCCCCCCCCCCCGTTTTACTTACCTGAGCCCCGTAATTCCAGCGCCGGAGACGCGCTCTCCCTCTCTGCACGGGCTCTTGATTGGATAGATTGATAGCAGCACATACATTGGCTCCTAATGCTGTCAATAAAATCCAATGACGCAGGTGCGGGGGGCGGGGCCGATTCCGACATTCATGTCTATGGGCGCAAATGATGGATTTGGGAGCGCACACCTAAGGTAACCCCCCCAGGTGAGTGCTTCTGAAATGAGGAGAAGCCTTGAGAGCTGCCGAGGGGCCCCAGAAGTCGAGGATCGGGGCCACTCTGTGCAAAACTAGCTGCAAAGTGGAGGTAAGTATGATATGTTTGTTATTTAAACACTTGACCACTGGGCACTTAAACCCCCTTAACAGCCAGAACAATTTTCAGCTTTTGGTGCTCTCACATTTTGAATGACAATTACTCAGTCATGCAACACTGTACCCATATGAAATTTTTGTCCTTTTTTTCCACACAAATAGAGCTTTCTTTTTGGTGGTATTTAATCACCACTGAGTTTTTTATTTTTTGCGCTATAAAAGAAAAAACTGAAAATTCTGTAAAAAAATGATTTTTTCTTTGTTTCTGTTATAAAATTTAGCAGATTAGTAATTTTTCTTGATAAATGTTGGCCAAAATTTATACTACTACATATCTTTAGTAAAATAAGTACAAATTGGTGGATATTATTTGGTCTTTGTGAAAGTTATAGAATCCACAAGCTATGGTGCCAATATCTGAAAATTGATCACACCTGAAGTACTGGTGGCCTATCTCATTTGTGGAGACCCTAACATGCCAGAAAAGTGCCCCCCCCCCCCCCAAATGATCTCTTTTTGGAAATAAGACATTCCAAGGTATTTAGAAAGAGGCATTGTGAGGTTTTTGAAGTTGTCATTTTTTCCCACAATTCTTTGCAAAATCAAGATTCTTTTTTCCTTTTTTTTCACAAAATTGTCATATTATCAGTTTATTTCTCACACAGCATATGCATACAACAAATTACACCCCAAAACACATTCTGCTATTACTCCCGAGTACGGCGATACCACATGTGTGAGACTTTTACACAGTGTGGCCACATACAGAGGCCCAACATGCAGGGAGCGCCATCAGGCGTTCTGGAGCACCCAGGCCAATTCTGACATTTCTCTCCTACATGTAAAAATCATCATTTATTTGCTAGAAAATTACATAGAACCCCAAAACATTATATATGTTTTTTTAGCAAAGACCCTAGAGAATACATTGGCTATTGTTGCAACTTTTTATCTTGCACGGTACTTGCGCAGCAATTTTTTGAATGCGTTTTTTTGGGGAAAAAAATATTTTGTACTTTACAAAAAACAAAACAGTAAAGTTAGCCCAATGTTTTTGCACAATGTGAAAGATGAAGTTACGCTGAGTAAATAGATACCTAACATGTTACCCTTCAAAATTGCACACGCTCGTGGAATGGCGCCAAACTTTGCTACTTAAAAATCCCCATAGGTGACATTTTAAAATTTTTTACTGGTTACATGTTTTGAGTTACAGAGGAGGTCTAGGGCCAAAATTATTGCTCTTGCTCTAACGTTCGCAGTGATACCTCACATGTGTGGTTTGAACACCGTTTTAATATGTGGGCGGGACTTACGTAAGCGTTCGCTTCTGCATGCGAGCACACAGGGACAGGGGTGCTTTAAAAAAAAAATGTATTGTTCATTTTACTTTATTTATTTTAGTTTGACACTTTTTTCCCCAAAATAATTTTTTTGATCACTTTTATTCCTATTACAAGGAATGTAAACATCCCTTGTAATAGGAATATGGCATGACAGGTCCTCTTTACAGTGAGATATGGGGTCAATAAGACCCCACATCTCACCTCTAGGCTGGGAAGCCTGATATAAAAAAAATAAAAAAAACGATCCTGGCTTTGATCGTAGCGGTGAAGCACCGGAGGGCGGCAGGAGGGGGGAATGTCCCCTCTCGCCTCCCATAACAACGATCAAGCGGTGGAACAGCCGTTATGATCATTCTTATGGTGTAGGGAATAGCCGGCTGAAAAAGCTGATATCTGAATGATGCCTGTAGCTGCACCCATCATTCAGATATCCCCATACAAAGAGTATGGAGAGTATGGCTGGGTATCACCGAGTATTGCAGAGTATGGCTGGGTATTGCAGAGTATGGCTGCGCATGGCTGGGTATCACTGAGTATGGCTGGGTGCGGATGGGTATCGCCCAATATGACTGGGTACGGCTGGGTATCACCGAGTATGGCTGGGTATTGCAGAGTATGGCTGGGTATCACGGAGTAATGCAGGGTATGGCAGGGTATCGCAGAGTATTGCAGGGTATCGCAGAGTATTGCAGAGTATTGCAGAGTATCGCAGAGTATCGCAGGGTATTGCAGGGTATTGCTGAGCATGGATGGATGGACGTGACTACAATTGTCACAGAGCAGCGCTGTGGGCACTACAGATCCAGCCCACAGAGCTGCTACCATCCACTCTCTCCCCCTCTCCGTTCACACTGTACTGATCAGTACTGAGAGGAGAGAGAAACGCCATTTTGTTTACAAGTGAAATGCTCCATCCTTTGACGGCACGATCACGTGATAAACGGCCGCGATGAATTTACCGTGATCCGTGATCCGCCGGGTTCAAACATTCTCGGGTGTGTGCCCCAGTGGGCGTGCGAGAGCGGAATTCTGGGAGGATGTCACTGTACGCCCTCCCAGAGTTAAGCCACCGCCATGTAGTCGTCATTCAGCTATGGGCCAGTTGCTAGGTGGTTAAAAGAAAACAAAAAACGAGCCTTTATGATCACTTTAAGCTCAAAAAAGAACATGAGCTTCTTTGGGGCAGGTTACAGGCGTTTTTTCTGCTTTTTACATTGGTGACCTGTACAAAATCGCAGCAAAAACGCACGACTCTGAAACGCTCAAGTGTGGATGCAGCCTTAAGGTGAAAAACCTTGAGGGTTTACAACCCCTTTAATCCTCTATAGGCCTCCTCACACTACTGTGCTGCAAGTGCCATGCTTTCCGCTAAACTGATTAGAAAAAGCATCAAAAAGGCATACAAAAAGCCGTTGCATTTTTGGTGTGTTTTCTGATGTCCATATTTCCCAGGTGCATGCTGGGAATCAGGCACCTAGAAAATCATATCTCCCAACATTTTAACCACTTAACCGCAGGGTATCGCAGGGTATCGCAGGGTATCGCAGAGTATCGCAGGGTATCATAGAGTATCGCAGGGTATTGCAGAGTATTGCAGGGTATGGCAGAGTATGGCAGGGTATTGCAGAGTATTGCAGGGTATGGCAGAGTATGGCAGGGTATTGCAGGGTGTGGCAGAGTATGGCAGGGTATTGCAGGGTGTGGCAGAGTATTGCAGGGTATTGCAGGGTATGGCAGAGTATTGTAGGGTATTGCAGAGTATGGCAGGGTATTGCAGGGTGTGGCAGAGTATTGCAGGGTATTGCAGGGTATGGCAGAGTATTGCAGGGTATGGCTGAGCATGGATGGATGGACATGACTACAATTGTCACAGAGCAGCACTGTGGGCACTACAGATCCAGCCCACAGAGCTGCTACCATCCACTCTCTCCCTCTCTCCTCTCACACTGTACTGATCGGTACAGAGAGCAGAGAGGAACGCCGGTTTGTTTACAAGTGAAATGCCCCATCATTTTACGGCATGATCACATGGTAAACAGCCGCGATGAGTTAACAGTGATCTGTGATCCACCGGGTAAAGACGTTCTTTTGACCCCCTTCCTGCCCAGGCCAATTTTCAGCTTTCAGCGCTGTCACACTTTGAATGAGAATGGTGCGGTCATGCGACATTGTACCCAAATTAATTTTGATAATTTTTTTCCTCACAAATAGAACTTTCTGTTGGTGGTATTTGATCACCTCTGCGGTTTTTATTTTTTGCGCTATAAACAAAAAAAAGAGCGTAAATTTTGAAAAAAAACACAATATTTATTATTTTTTCAGTTTAGGCCAATCTTATATACATATTTTTGGTAAAAGAAAAATCGCAATAAGCGCATATTGATTGGATTGCGCAAAAGTTATAGCATCTACAAAATAGGGGATAGAATTATGGCATTTTTATTATTATTATTTTTTTTTACTAGTAATGGCGGCGATCTGCGATTTTTATTGTGACTGCGATATTGCGACAAACATATCGGACACTTTTGGCACCAGTGACATTTTGGGACCAGTGACATTTATACAGCGATCAGTGCTATAAAGTGCATTGATTACTGTGTAAATGTCACTGGCAGGGAAGGGGTTAACACTAGGTGGTGATCAAAGGGTTAACTGTGTGTCCTAGGAGTGATTCTAACTGTAGGGGGGGGGACTCACAAGGGGAGGAGACCGATCGGTGTTCCTCTGTAATGGGAACATACTATCGGTCTCCTCTCACCTGACAGGACATGGATCTGTTTACACACACATATCCACGGCCCTGCTCGGTTAACAGGCAATCGCGGGTGCCTGCACGCACATCGGGTCCCGAGTGATGTGGCGAGCGCGTGCTCTCCACAATGCAGGCAATCCCAGGACGTCATATGACAATAGAGCGACAATAGAGATTTGTTGTTTACAAGTTAAAAACATTTTTTTTTGCTAGAAAATTACTTTGAACCCCCAAACATTATATATTTTGTTTTCTAACACCCTAGAGAAGAAAATGTCGGTCGTTGCAATACTTTCTATCACACTGTATTTGCGCAGCGGTCTTACAAGCACTTTTTTGGAAAAAATACACTTTTTTTAATAAAAAAATAAGACATCAGTAAAGTTAGCATAATTTTTTTATATTGTGAAAGATAATGTTCCACCAAGTAAATTGATACCCAACACGTCACTCGCTCGTGGAATGATGCCAAACTTTTACCCTTAAAAATCTTCATAGGCGACATTTAAATAATTCTACAAGTTGCGTATTTAGACTTACAGAGGAGCAGGTTTTGAGTTACAGAAGAAGTCTAGGGTAGAATTATTGCTCTCGCTCTACTGATCACGGCGATACCTCACATGTGTGGTCTGGACACCGTTTTCATATGCGGGCGCTACTCACGTATGCGTTTGCTTCTGCACGCAAGCTAAATGGGATAGGGCGTGTTTATATTTATTTATTTATTTTACGCTTATTTTTTATTTTTACACTGTTTTTTAAAAAAAAATTAAAAATTGTGTCACTTTTATTCCTCTTACACACTCTCCCCCTGTCTTATCTCACGAACTCTGCTGCTATCTTTATTACCATTGATTTGTATGTGTTTGTTTTTCTCTCTCTCTTTTTTTTTTCTCTCCCTTCCCTCAGAGATGTGTTTTTTTTTGTTTTTGTTTTTTTTGTTTTTTTAACATTCTGCTTACAAATTTGTAAATCAGTACTGCTTGGACCTTGAAGAAGGGGACATTCCCTGAAAGCTTGTCCTGAAAAATTGTATGTTAGTGCAAATAAAAAAAGTATCATGGACAGTACTCCATTTTCTCATTCCTCTTACAAGCATTGTAAACATCCCTTGTAATAGAAAAAAAGCATGACAGGACCTCTTAAATATGAGATCTGGGGTCAAAAATACTTCAGATCTCATATTTACACTTAAATGCAATAAAAAAGATTAATAAAAAAATTGTCATTTAAAAAAAAAAAGGTCCTTTAAGAGCTATGGACGGAAGTGACGTTTTGATGTCTCTTCCGCCCAGCAATGGTATGGAGACGGGTGGGCACCATCTTCCCCTCACTTGTCTCCATGCCACTGATGTGAGAAGACCCCATCGCCTCCGCCTTTAAAAGTGATCTTGCAGCGAACCCGCCGCAGAGACCACTATTATCGGAAAGCGGACCGCCCACTGAAGAAGAGGATACTGGGGTTATGGCAGCTAGCTGCTGCCATAACGATATTCATCTTCAAAGTAAGGACATATATCGGCGTGCGGCGGCCTGGAAGTGGTTAAGATGGGATTGAGGGACACCTACTAGCAATTGTATGTAGGCATAGGACATGCCCCCCGCCACACCCCCTTAATGGAGAATTACCCCAAAAAAGGTTAATTAAATTCACAAGTGCTTTTGTTTTAAAGTGGTTGTAAACCCTCACAACCAACTTTGATCTACAGGTAAGCCTAGATTAAGGCTTACCTGTAGGTCCAAGAAATATCTCCTAAACCTACACGGTTTAGGAGATATTTACCCGAAGACAGCCACCGCGGCGCGCAGGCGCACTGGGCAGGCCGCAGATCGCACCGATATGCCGCGGGATTGACTTCATCGCTGCTCCGGTGAATCACAGCGCCACAGCAGCGAGACCCGGAAGTCACTCCGGGATCCATGTCAGCGGCGAAGAGGAAGACAGAGGACCGCTTCGGGGGCTTCGTTCTCAGGTAAGTTATTCATAATGAGCTAGTATGTTATGCATACTAGCTCATTATGCCTTTGCCTTTGTGTTTTTTAAAAAAATTTTTAGCCTTTACTTCCTCTTTAACTACTATTCCTTTATATTGGCTTTTAAAATGTACAAATGCAGCAATTTATAAACTGGATGAAAGGTTTAGCACTGGGAAACACATTTTGATAGATAAAAAGTGCATTTTCTATACATCTATATAGATGAGACCAAAATGAGGGACAAATAAGGAGGCATGAGGGACAGAGGGACATTGCTCCAATCAGGGACAGTTGGAAGCTATGAGAAAACACGACATGCATTTTTTACAGTCTCTACAGTCATCTGTAATGATTGCCTGAGGCTGTGACAAGAATTACTACAACACACCACTGGAATGCACTCATCTACCTCACTCCGCGCACTTATTTGTTCACAAACAGCTCCTCCCAGTAGGCGGCGGTGGGGGACCTGTGGAGCCGCGCAGTTTTTTTTTCGGAGGTGCTCCACAGCGCTGTCAAGCGTTTGAAGATAATATTTTTGTAATGGAGACTCCAAGAAAATGTCGCCTGGAGCGAGGACAGAAATTCTGAGCACTAGGGGACGCACACAGCGTTGACACGGCGCGGTTTTCAAACGTCCCGGAAGTGAAGTGACTATTTTTTGTAATGATCGGGCTCATTGTGGACGGCTGACAGTCGTCTGACCGGCTGAGAGGAGAGCTCTGAGGGTGAGTTACAGGGCTGTATAGAAGGCGGGGTGATAGACTGACCCCCCGGGGTGATGGGGGAGGGTGTGTGATTCTAGAAGGACATCTTTCTTATGGGCCTCCCCTGTACAGTGAGGTTTTACTTTCATGCACTCTTAGGTCGCACTCACACATGATTGCGGGTGGAATCGCTGCCTTTTCAAATGGCTGCAAAACGTGGGTCGGTGTCACTTCTTATGGCGCCACAATTTTTGTACATTAAATTGCGGTGAATCGCAAGCAGAATGCTTGTTGCTCAACATGGAACACAAGCCTCTTTTGGGTGACCGTGTCCTACATTGTGATTTGCTGCCCGACAATCGTAGCGCCATTGGGGTGTCAGTGAATGCAGCCTTAGACCTCTTTCACACTGAGGCATTTTTCAGGCACGAAAGGGCTAAAATAGCGCCGGAAAAAAGAACGTCTCCCTGCGGCTGAGTGTGAGTCTGAGTGCTTTCACACCCGAGCGGTGCGCTTGTGGGATGTTAGAAAAAGTCCTGCAAGCAGCATCTTTGTGGTGTTGGAGGAGCGCTTTTCAGGCGCAATGGGCAGGGGTGTTTCGGGAGCGCCTCCAAACCGCTCCCCCCCCCAAAAAAAAAAGAATACACATAGCAAGACCCCACAGTTTCCCCTCCACAGTGAAGGGGGGACCCCCCTCCCCGTGCTCACCCCTCCACAGTGAAGGGGGGGACCCCCCTCCCCGTGCTCACCCCTCCACAGTGAAGGGGGGGACCCCCCTCCCCGTGCTCACCCCTCCACAGTGAAGGGGGGGACCCCCCTCCCCGTGCTCACCCCTCCACAGTGAAGGGGGGACCCCCCTCCCCGCGCTCACCCCTCCACAGTAAAGGGTCAAGGGGGGTACCCCCTCCCCGCACTCTCCCCTCCACAGTGATGGGGGGCTTCCCCCCCCCCTGGATTCCTTAGCTTCTCCTCCCGGCCAACCTGATCCACCCTGATTGGCCAGGAGAAGACGATATTGAATATTAATTTGCTATTGTTACAAGTGGGTGGGTTTGGGGTGCAATGCTCTGTGCCCCAAGCCCGGCCATTTTCATGCCAATTAGAGCGGCTCTAATCATGTGGCTTGAGTCCGGCACCCTGCAGGGGGGGTGGCACCCCTAATGACTTGGCCGCTCCTGGTAAGACTCCCTTCACATAGAGCGTAGTCTTTCAAGCAGATACGCCTGCCCCGCTCGGGATCTGTCTGCCGATCCCCCGCTGAGCAGACGGATGACAGGTCTGTGTCAGCTCCGCTGATGCAGAGCAGATATGGACACAGCTCACTATTCTGTATGGACGGTTGGACTGCCTGTCCATTTCCATCGGATGCCATCCGATCCGCTAGATGGATGGGGAATGGAATCCCCATCTGTCTGTTTTTAGCGGACTAGATCAGATGCAAGGGGATGTAAATGGACACATCCATTTACAGCAGTTGCTCCATAGAGAACAATGGGTTCTCTGGTCTAATTGGGTCCACCTGAAAAAACAGACAGACCTGATCGGTGTGCTTGTATGAAAGGGGCCCAAGGCCTTGTTCACACAGGATATACATAGCGTACCTTTACAGGGATGCACAGGTGTTCCGTGCATCCCTGTGCAGGCGGTCCCATTGATGTCATGTGGGATGTAGCACCTACACAAACAGAGCCGTTGCTCCCAATTTTACATCCATGTAGCTCCGCATGCATGTCCCTGAGCTCACACTGTCTGCGATCGGGGTCATGCGCCCACACGGATTCTAGAGGTCCTATTCTTTTGGAAAATATATGGTTTTGGGGGTCTTTCACAAATTCTGAAAGCTGTAAGGGAAAAATGAAAAGCTTCAGATTTTTAGAGAAATTTGGATATTTACATTTTTGCGTACGTTCGTTTTTTTTTTTTTTTTTTCCCCACCATTTTGCAAAAAGGCGCAATGTAAAAGTTACAAATATTTGTTATTTATTAACTCAATACAGATTAAAGAGGAAGTAAACCCTGATGAGTTTACTTCCTCTTTCATTCCCTGCAAAGACAAAGCATAATGGACTACTATGCATCGCATAGTAGTCCATTATGTGTCACTTACCTGACACAGGAGCCAGCGAAGTCACCGCTGTCCCCTGTAGTCCGGAGCGTCCATCTTCTCGGTGGGGTCTCGCAGCTCCGCCGCTGTCATTCAGCGAAGCCGTGATGACGTCACTCCCGCGCATGCGCACGGGAGCCGACACGCACGGCAGCTCCGTTGTTGGAAATGCTGCGCGCCGCTGTCTACGGCGCATGCGCCGTAGACAGCGGTGCCTGTTTTCGGGCAAATATCTCCTAAACCGTATAGGTTTAGGAGATATTTCTTGGACCTACAGGTAAGCCTTAATCTAGGCTTACCTGTAGGTCAAAGTGGTTTGTAAGGGTTTACAACCACTTTAAGCTTTTATGTTTAGTAGGAAATTTGTAAAATTAGCTGTGTTTTTATCTGCTAATAACGGTTTTAGTGTATTTTTTGCAAATATATTGGTTTGATAAACATTTACGCAAATATCGCGGGATTTAAAAAAAAATCAGTAGCACCTTGTTTTATTCCACTGATCATGTGTTTTTAGTGTAAACTTCTTTCTCTCCTTAGAACACAACAAAAATATGACCTCTAAAATCCTGACTAACAAGCTGGGCCTTAAATCTCCTGTGCCAAAAAGTGACAACAATGTGGAAAAGCTCAGGAAAGAAAATGCTGCTTTGAAAAAGAAACTGGAGGAATCGTCCAAATCAAAGATGTCTGATGGAGAGAGGAACAGATTGTTGGAGGTAACACACCAATGATGGATGTGGATGTTGCTGTGACCCTCAGTAATGCCTGTGGATGTTGCTTTGGGCCCTAAAATGAAACTCCAGGCACACGTTAAAAAGAATTAACTAATGAAAGCAGGTATATTGGGGGGCACAAATCATTAAAGGAGAAGTGTGTGTGTGTGTGTGTGTGTGTGTGTGTGTGTGTTTTTATTTTATTTTTTTCTAGATTCATACTTGCCTATGTGGATGGAGCATCAGTCCGATGCTGCATCTGTCCCCCGGCATCTCTGCTCTGAGAGCCAAGCCACCGAACACTGCCGATGGCTCGGTTATCTCACCTCCGCCAAGCAGAGAGCTGTGGTCTGTCAGTCAGCATCTCTCCTGCTCTGCTCCTCCACCATCACTGAAGCACTGAGCTGGGCGGGGAATGGCCACCCCAGCGGCTTGCTGAGACTGCCATCAGTCCAGGCACCCTGGCGAATCCAGACTTTTGAAGTCGGGATGCCGCGGTGCTTCGACTGATTCCAGTGATGTCAGCTGAGAGCGGACTTCAGACCGCTCTCCGCTGAGAATGGGTCACAGGAGTGCAAAACGAGTTGCACTCCTGTAACCCATGGGAGACGCTCAGACTGGTCTTCTCCTTTTTTAAATACAGTGTAAATACTTCTGACTTGATTTCAGCTTCTTCAATTCTCATGTACAGCAACCACCTAGAGTTACTTGGGTCCAGTATGTTGTCCTGCATTCCCATGTGGTGACAAGAAGTAAAAGCAAAGAGTGGTGACCTAGCTGCATTGTTTGACTTCAAGAAAGTCAAATCATTGTACTGGCTATGCTGCAGTACTGTGTAGATGTCAGAACAGGATGGACTGAAATACAAACCATTTAGCAGGCAAGACAGCTCCTTGTTTTGTATACAAACTATGAATTGCTCTGTCTTGGTTCAGCTTTAGTGATACAAGGCTGTAAAAAAAACTACTTTCAACCACTGTACTGTGGACAGGCAGCCTGTACGTTGCTGCCCCCCCGACACCCACTGTAATTGTGCACAGCAGGAGTCTATCAGCAAGTCCCAGCGAATGATTCAAGGCCGGAGCCTGCTGATAAGCTGTGTCCAATCATGGGCCAGAGCCCTGTGTTGACCATCAACACAGGGCTTTGTACAAGGGGAACAATCTCTGCTTCTTATCCCTGCAAAGCAGGAATAAAACGGATATGTTAAATGCAGCACACTGTAAACACATTACACAGTTAGGCCCACTTTTAACCCCTTTCCAGTCAATGTTATTAGTACAGTGACTGTATAGTATTATCACTGTATTAGTGTAGGTGGCAGATTGCCCATGCAGTTACCAGTTAAAGTAGCACAGTGCTAAATGGCCAAAAAATCTCCTGGTCGTGAAGGGGTAAAACCTTCCTGAGCTCAAGTGGCATTAAATGATGGTACTCTGAGGGTTAATGTAGATGAGTGAGGAACATTTCTGGTACTGGCTAGTTTAACCTTACACCACCGACTACAACCTTTTTTTGCAAACTGATTTCAATTTTTGAAAATGAAGTGACTTCAAATGAGGGGTAAAATCATGACTGCATTCAATTGTGTCCTTGTAGAAAATACTTGACCTTGAAACACAGAAGGTGAAAAACGGTCATGATCTTGATATTATACAGAATCGTAGTGATGCACTGAATGCCAAGAATAAAGAGCTGGTCCTAGAGGCAAATCAAGAAGCCAAAACCATAGAGAATGTTTCCAGAGAGATTCGCAAGCAGATGCCAGAGGTTCCACCACGCATAGTTCAGTCCAAGACCAGCGTGCCACAGACTGGCCAGGTACTGTCAGATTTTTTTTTTTTTCCCCAAACAAATCCTCACTGATGGAATCTGCGTTACCCTCCTCATCTTCCAGGACAGCTACTTGAGAGATGTTTGGCTCTGCCCTCTACAGGAAACACAAATCGGATACAATTTAAAAGGCCCCTCCCTTTTTTGTGTTTCCAGACCCTCCAGGAGCACACCGCAATGTTTGGTGTTTTTTTTTTTTTTTTAATAGGTTTGGTAACTCTAATTGGTGGACCCCCCCATCTGTGGTGATATCCTGGACTGGTTGTGGCCAGGTCTGGGGTGTTTTTCTATGTTTGTAGACCAAGAAGGGCCCCCTCTATGTATTGGGTTACTTGCCTCCCTGTTGGTTCAGCAGCTTCAACTCCCTTCCAGGTCCAGTGTCTAGCTGTGTAGAGGCATCTTCCTCCTGTCTTCCCCATGCTTGGTGTACCAAAAAGGCGTCGGAGGACTTCCGATGAAGTGACATGACGCACTTCCGGGACGCTGTTTTCTTTGAGGATCTCAGCGTGGTACAATGCAGGGGACTTGCTGCTTTGGAAATAGTCTGCCAGATGCAGGGCAGGCTAATTTACCAGTGCAGCGATGGTCAGGGTTCCCACCAGCCAGGACTGAGGATGGAGCACCCGCTTGAGTTCAGCCAGTGGTGGCATCCGGGTCCAATACTGCCTCCAAGGTAGAGCGGCACGAATCTGGCCAAAATGAGAATCACTATTGATTTTTATTTTTTTTTGCTTAGAATTTTTATTTATTTTTTTTCCCCCAAAAAAATCACATTTGAATCACTGCTGTGCATTCTCTAGGGTCTCTACTAAAAATGATATATATATATATATATATATATATATATCAATATCAATTTTGGGGTTGTGATTCTTGGCAGACTGCCCGTGTGGGTTCCCCCACCCCTTTCTTTTGACCACTGTCGGCTTGAGCAGAGAGAATTCTCTGCATAGAAGAATCGGGAAATAATTTGTCAAGATCGCAGTGGGGAAAAAAAATTGTGATAACGATTAATTGCAGTTATATATATATATATATATATATATATATATATATATATATATATATATATATATATATATATATATATATATATATATATATATATATATATATATATATATATATATAAATTATTATTTTTTTTATAGGTTGGCAAACCTGTAAAGAAAAAAATGTGGGAACGGTCATTCTTTCTGATAGTTGTAAGAAACTGTTTTGTGAGGTTTGAATTCTGTCAAAGGCAGGTTCTGGGTCTTCTGCCTCTTTTAGGGAGTTGATGACTTCTATGAAGGAGGTAGTGGTCTCTCTTTCGGTCCTTTTTAACAGAGTAGCCGGGCTATGGCCTTCCACTTCTAAACCTGTGACTCCAGGAGCCTTCAGTGTTAGCTAGGTCTCTACCTCTTTTAGTATTCAAGACCTGTAGTTCATGTAATGTTTCTGACCTGGAAGAAGGTGAGACTCTGGTATCTATGTCTGAGGAGTCTGCATCAGAGGATGAGGCTACTGGTAGCTCAACTAGGTATCTCCCTTTTTTTTTTTTTTTTTTTTTTTTTCAGGATAAAATGTACAGAGGTCTGCAAGGATGGAAAGCTAGGTCTTTCCTGTGCATCGTTCACTCAAGGACATGATCCTTTCTGAGTGGAAAGATCCTGAAATGGGTTGTTTCTGTCTAGGATACAAGAGAAGGTGTCCCTTTCAGACCGATTTTTGAGGAAGTGTTTTTTTTTTATTTTATTTTTTTTATATGTCCTAGATTAGATGCTCCTATGTCACAAGAATCTAAAAAAATCAGATCTTTCATTTGAGTATTCTGGAGTCTTTAAGGATCAGGTGGATAGGAAGACCGACTCTTTTTATTACGTAAAGCCTGGGATGCCTCTGCCTTTTCTTTAGGACCAGCTGTAGCATCCACTTGTGTTGCGTTGTGGCTCCAACATCTGGATGCATTTCTCTCCTCTGACACCTCCATAGAGATCAGGGATTCCCTACCCCTTATTGCCAAGTCTGTTTGATTTTTTTTTTTTTTTTTTTTGGCTGCAGTGGCAGCAGATTCTGTAAAATCTGAGGCCAGAACTTCAGCACTCATTAATTCAGCTAGACGTGCCATCTGGCTGAAATCTTGGGATGGTGATCTTGCCTCCAAGAATAAAATCTGTGGCATACCCTTTGAGGGCAAACTCTTATTCGGCTCTTCCTTAGAGGAAGTCCTAGCTCATTCTTCCGAGAGTAGTAAACGGTTTCCATCTTCTCACAAGAATAAGCCCCAGAATAAGAGGCCTTTTCTTGGCTTTCAGAACAAAGTCAATTTTAAGGGCAACAGACAAAGTGGTCATTTAACAAAGACATGCAAAAAGGAGGGGGCGCTCATTGCTTCTTCAGCCTCTAGTAAAAATCCCCAGTGATGCAGGAGGGTGCATGGGAGGGAGTTTGTCCTATTTCATCAAGGAATTGGCAGAGATTTCCAGCAATCCCTTTTATCCTCCAAACGATCGTGGTTACAGGTTGAAATTCAACCCCCCACCCCAGGTGTTATTTCTCCCGTTCTGGAAGATCAGAAATTCAGAGGATTTTATTCTCGCGTCTTCTGCTGGACGTCTTCCTTCCAGAGTTTTGGATGGTCATCAATTTAGGCGTCCTCAACAGATTCATAGTGTACAGATGATTCTGGATGGAAAACATTTATTCTGTAAGGGAGAAGAGAGGGAGCCTTGTTCAGGATCTACAATTGATCTTATGGACCTTTCAGAAATTGGGGTGGAAGGTCAATCGGCAGAAGTCTTACCTGGGTCCCTCCCCAGAGCATGCCTTTTTGGGTTACTGAACACACTGTTGCATAAAATACTTTTTTCTCCGGGAATAAAAGATTTTAAAGTTTCTTCTCTCCGTGCAGAACTTCTTCTTCAGGTTGTTCCCACAGGCCTCCCTTCGTCAGATCATGCAGTTATTTGGCTTAATGACTGCAGCCATTCCAGGGGGTGCCATGGGCCCAATTGTATTCTAGGCCCCTTCTGGCATTTCTTCTGCGTCATTGAGATCGCAGAAACGGCTCTTTGGATCGGCTCATACAGCTTCCAAGAGGTTTTTCTCAATCTGTCCTGGTGGAAGCAGCGGGAACATCTGCAGGGAGGGAAGGACTGGACACAGAATTTCCCAATTAAAATTACTAGATACCAGTCTGTGGGGCTAGTGAGCTCACTCAGGGGACTGACAGGCCCAGGGAGCCTGGCTGCCAGGGGAGGCATGCCACCCATCAAATTTCAGAGAACTGTTAGCAGTAGGGAAGGCTTTAATGGCTCTGAAGAAGAGGGTCATTTCAAAAGACCTGTTGTGTTTTTTTTTTTTTTCAGACTATGCCACGACCGTGGCCTACCTAAACAAGTAAGAGGGCACTCGCTCAGATACTCTCCTATTGTTAACCCAGCAGATTCTGCCATGGGCAGAGAACAATTTTCTCTTCAATCAATGTGGTGCACATCAGTGGGACGGCAAATATTCTGCTCAGATAGTCCGCCAGAACAGACCTCAGTGCCAGCAGTTGGGAACTGAATCAAGACACTTTCCAGGAGATCATGTTAAAGTGGGTGTTCCCAGAGTGGATCTTTTTGCATCCAGTCTCAAGAAACTACCAGTTTTCTTCTCGCAGGAAAGAGACTGAGTCCTTGGGGACAGACTCACTCTCCTTCCCATGTAAACTCACTCTAGCCTAACCACCCCCTATTTCCTCTTACCACTGGTAGTTTCGAAAGATTGTTCAAGATCAATAAGAATCTATCCTTATTGCCACTTGGTGGCCCAGGAGGAGTTGGTTCTCCTCGCTGAGAGCGCTCTCAATAGAACCCCCGGCCCCTGCCGGAGCTAAGGGTTCTTCTACATCAGGGGCCGGTGCTCCATACAAACAATGACCTTCCATTTGATGGCCTGGAGGCTGAGCGGCGCATTCTACAGCTAAGGGGGTGTTCAGAGAGGGTTATTGAGACTATCCTGGACAGTTTGGAAAACTTTTGTTTCCTGGCAGAACACAGGAATAGATATTTTTCTACTCCCTGTGTATTAGCACAGTGGTGTAGTGGGTAGCACTCTCGACTAGCAGTAAAAAGAGTCGCTGGTTCGAATCCCAACCACAACACTACCTGCCTGGAGTTTGCATGTTCTCCCTGTGCCTGCGTGGTTTTCCTCCCACACTCCAAAGACATGCTGGTAGGTTAATTGGCTTCTGTCCAAAATTGGCCCTAGTATATGAATGTGAGTCAGGGACCATGGCTTGTGGGCTCCTTGAGGGTAGGGACCGATATGGGTGTGTGATGTGTGCAGCGCTGCATAAATTGATGGCGCTATATGGGTACTTTTTTCTTTATTTATAGGGATAATTGTAGACAGGCACCCACACTCACTCAGGTTGAGCTGGATGGACTGGTGTCTTTATTCAACCTTACTAACTCTGTATATACTATGTATGATTAGAGGAGACATTTGTGAAGCTTACAGAGCGTCGGGTCACATCTCTCTATTCCACAAGATCTTTGGTTGCGTCATGGGCAGAAAGAGCGGGAGAATCATGGGAACACATTTTTAAAGCTGCTATCTGGTCCTCCTCTCGTGCATTCATCAAACATTATAGAGTCCAGATGCTCTCCAGCCATGGCCTCTCCTTTGGTAGAAAAGTGCTTCAGGCTGTCGTCCCTCTCTGAGAGGATAAGCGAGATTCTATACCTTAAGTAGCTGTCATGGAAGATGATGGGGGGGGGGGGGAACCCCCGTTAGACTTACCGGTAATGGTATTTCCATGAATCTTCCAGGACAGCATCTATATTCCCACCCTATTCTGTATTCACTGGTCTCCTTTTGTTTACGTAGTGGTGGCGTTTTAGTGAGTTTCTGTTATTCCTCTGCCGAGTACACTTTGGGCGGAGGTTTACTTGATCTTTTAGCATCTGAGGGTCAGAGGAGAGGGGGAGGGGCCTTTTAAATTGTGTCCATTGTGTTTTCTGTAGAGGGTGGAGCCGTTCATCTCAAGTAGCTGTCCTGGAAGATTCATGGAAATACCATTACTGGTAAGCCTAATGGGGGGGGGGGGGGGGTCTGGAAAATGGAAATTTTCCATTTAGCAATGTAATTTTTATTTTTAATTTTTTTGCCATACAATTTTGTATTCTGCATTCTATGTTTATAAAAAATGCTGCCTTTTGAATATTTAATTTCAGCCTTAAAAATTTTTAAAAATACATTCTAGGGTTGCTATCCTTCAGTCTGTGTTTTTTTTGTTTTTGTGTATATTGGTGTGTCCTTGCACTGTGTATAATGGAGTTTGCGTCCTGATTTTCAACTTTGGCATACGATGCACATAAATCACAGCAGCCCAAACTTAAACAATAGTGATGCATGGCAGCAGGACTAATATTTGATGCCATAACACAAAACTGACACTTTGGGACTTTGTGGCATGTTGAAGGTCTATCTATTACAAAAACCCAGAGAGTACATTGCTGTTGTATTATGAGTAAGCCTTTTTTTTTTTTTTTTTTTTTATGCTTCAAATTCAACAGGTATTCAAGTGGTCTGCATCTTCTGATCTGTAGATAAACAAAAGCTTTGGGGAGTCTCAAAAATATACAGTATATGAATAAGTTCATAAATGGCATCCTCCCAAGTAGAACAGCAATCCAACAAACATGATATAAGGGACTTTCAAATATGCACCTCATAAAGCCATTAAAGTGTTTGTTAAACAAAAAAACAGATCTTGGTCCCTTAAAGCAGATTACACAGCACAGTGCTTGTGCTATGCAATATGCCCTCTCTAAACTGTGTAGTTAAAAAAAAAAAAAATAAAAAAAAAAAAAACTCCTTAAACCTTCCCTCTGACCACGAAAATCAGGGCTGCTCAGCCCTGACCACCGTTGTCAGTGCGTCCCTGCATCATATACTGCTGTCCTCAACTCCCTCTCTCCCCCTCCTTCCTGTAAACAAAAGTGTCAGAAGAAAGGTCTGCCGCCAAAGTGGTTAAAATTCACCATACATAAACATTAAAAACATAGAATTAAATAGTTGTATATGAGGAAATTCAAAATCATCCCCCTGTGATTGTAGTCTTGAGTAATATGCACGTTTCACAGATGTTCCACTTTGGGATTCGGGATGCAGTCTTGTATAGATCCTCACAGTAGTATCAATCCATCTGTGAAGAGAAGAGCATATATAAGAATAGACAAACATACATGATACACTGCCTTCCAAATATTATATCCTAAAGACAGAATTTACTTCATAACTGTCCCATATACGATGGTGAAGAAATAAGGAAAAAAAAAAAGCCAAACAAACTCCCACTCCTAATCGTCGCCTAGCTACAAATATATATGCCAGCAACATACTGCATACTCTTACCTAAAAACATACATTCCCAATACGTGGCCAACGAGCGGGTAGCTATGATCCCCTGGCCTGTGGTGAGGCTTGAAGAGCAGAACAAGCAAAGTTGATAAACCCAGACAATTAGAAAAAGAAAGATAATGCCAAACTGTATTTCTTAATGATATAAATACCAAGATGGGAGTTTTCAAGTATATAAACCTCTTGTAAGTAAGTGTAGTTTATTATTCCCTGTCTACATACTAGAGCTGCACTATTCTGGCTAAAATGAGAATCCCAATTTTTTTGCTTGGAAGATAGATCACGATTCGTGCTGCGTAACATCTTTCACATTAAAACAAAAAAATTGGGCTAACTTTACTGTTTTTGTGGTGTGTGTGTGTTTTTTTTTTTTTTTTTTTTTTTTTTTTTTTTCCCCATTTTGAAGTATATTTTTCCTTTTTAAAAAAATAAATAAATTGCGTTTGAAAGACTGCTGGGTAAATATAGTGTGACATAAAATATTGCAGCAATTGACATGTTATTCCCTAGGGTTTCTGCTAAATATATGTTTGGGGGTTCCAAGTAATCTTCTAGCAAAAAATATTGGATTTAACTTAAAGCGGGGTTCCACCCTAAAGTGGAACTTCCACTCATCAGAACCCCCCCCCCCCCCCCCTGTTGGCACCTTTCAGGGGGGTGTAGATACCTGTATTTGCACCCATTTCTGGGCATAGACTCCCACGGGACATGTGGTCTCCCCCTCCGGAGGAAACTAAGGGTCAGTACGGTCTTATCAAAAGGATTTAAAGCACAGAGACTGTAGAACAAATAATTACACTAGAGGACCAGTAACATACTAAAGAATGTTCTCATGTCCTTCCCATGTTCTGTTAGACCCCTTTCACGCTGGTTCATTTTGCAGGCGCTATTGAGCTAAACATGGCACCTGCAAACCGACCTGAAACAGCCGCTGCTGTGTCTCCAGTGTGACAGCCCAGAGGGATATAATATATAATTTTATTCCTAAAGTAGGATTGATGTCATACTAGGTTATGGTGGATATATACCGCTTTATCCTTTTTTGTTCTGCTTTTTAAATATAGCAACCCAGCATAGCTTGCCTAGAGCAATAAAAAAAATTCTATACCATACTATGCCAATGCTAATAATCCTGACAGAACTTATGTCAGTACTCCTATTGCTGTGTGAGTTTATATCTCTTGCTAATAATTTTAATAGGTCTGTATGTAGTTGCATGCCTGAAGTTTAAATTATTTCCACAAGATGGCGATATTTAGCCAGAGTAAATTTGTAAGTTCCATGGGAAGAAGGCAGGATTGCCATAGTATTTTCACACTGTTAAAGTGGTTTGGTACCTAAAAATGAAAGTTCATGTTATTAAAATCAACAGATAGCATACTTACCTAAACGAACCCTGAAAAAAAAAAAAATATTATTTACTTACCTTTTTATTTCTGATGTTTCAGCTGACTTCCGGGTTGTCCTCCCGTGGGAGTAGGCGTGGCTATCGTCCTCGCAATGGTCCCTGGGAAATTTCCCAAGAATCCATGGGGGTGTAGTGTCACATTATGCTGCCTATCACAGGATGCTGCGGAAGTGACGTTTCCGCCAGAAATTGCGTACTGCGCATGCGCCGTGCGTTCCAAACGCTAGCGCCGTGCGTTTCAACATATGTTCGGCAATACAGTTAAGCAAAAGCATCACAGAATGTTACGGAAGTGACGTTTAACTTTTGAACCAGCGAAACCATCACATAATGTTACGGAAGTGACTGTGCAGACAACACAAACACTGGGCGTTACAACACCAATACTTCCCTTGTTACCTCGTATCAGTTTTTAAATAACCATGCTGAGCTACGTGTGCTGCTAGGTTATGGGGTGCTGGGACTTGTAGTGCCTATGCTGAGCTACGTGCGGTCTTCGGTTATGGAGTGCTGGGACTTGTGCCTATCCTGAGCTACGTGTGCTGTTAGGTTCTGGATTGCTGGGCCTTGTAGTGCCTATGCTGAGCTACGTGCAGTCTTAGGTTATGGAGTGCTGGGACTTGTAATGCCTATGCTGAGCTACGTGCAGTTTTAGGTTCTGGATTGCTGGGACTTGTAGTGCCTATGCTGAGCTACGTGCGGTCTTCGGTTATGGAGTGCTGGGACTTGTAGTGCCTATGCTGAGCTACGTGCAGTCTTAGGTTCTGCATTGCTGGGACTTGTAGTGCCTATGCTGAGCTACGTGCAGTCTTAGGTTCTGCATTGCTGGGACTTGTAGTGCCTATCCTGAGCTACGTGCGGTCTTAGGTTATGGAGTGCTGGGACTTGTAGTGCCTATGCTGAGCTACGTGCGGTGTAGTGTCACATTTTGCTGCCTATCACAGGATGCTGCGGAAGTGACGTTGCCGCCAGAAATTGCGTACTGCGCATGCGCGATGCGTTCCAAACACTCGCGCCGTGCGTTCCAACATAGTTTCGGCAATACAGTTCAGCGGAACCATCACATAATGTTACGGAAGTGATGTTAAACACAACACAAACACTGGGCCGTTCGTTACAACACTAATACTTCCCTTGTTACCTAGTAGGTTTTGCATTGCTGGGACTTGTAGTGCCTATCCTGAGCTACATGCTTCAATGTTCAGTGTCCTCATCCCTATACCCGAGCTTCAATGTTCAGTGTCCTCATCCCTATCCGCGAGCTTCAATGTTCAGTGTCCTCATCCCTATCCCCGAGCTTCAATGTTCAGTGTCCTCATCCCTATCTCCCTGCTTCAATGTTCAGTGTCCTCATCCCTATCCCCGAGCTTCAATGTTCAGTGTCCTCATCCCTATCCCCGAGCTTCAATGTTCAGTGTCCTCATCCCTATCCCCGAGCTTCAATGTTCAGTGTCCTCATCCCTATCCCCGAGCTTCAATGTTCAGTGTCCTCATCCCTATCCCCGAGCTTCAATGTTCAGTGTCCTCATCCCTATCCCCGAGCTTCAATGTTCAGTGTCCTCATCCCTATCCGCGAGCTTCAATGTTCAGTGTCCTCATCCCTATCCGCGAGCTTCAATGTTCAGTGTCCTCATCCCTATCCCCGAGCTTCAATGTTCAGTGTCCTCATCCCTATCCCCCTGCTTCAATGTTCAGTGTCCTCATCCTTATCCCCCTGCTTCAATGTTCAGTGTCCTCATCCTTATCCCCGAGCTTCAATGTTCAGTGAACATTGAAGCAGGGGGATAGGGATGAGGACACTGAACATTGAAGCTCGGGGATAAGGATGAGGACACTGAACATTGAAGCATGTAGCTCAGGATAGGCACTACAAGTCCCAGCAATGCAAAACCTACTAGGTAACAAGGGAAGTATTAGTGTTGTAACGAACGGCCCAGTGTTTGTTGTGTGTAACATCACTTCCGTAACATTATGTGATGGTTCCGCTGAACTGTATTGCCGAAACTATGTTGGAACGCACGGCGCGAGTGTTTGGAACGCATGCGCAGTACGCAATTTCTGGCGGCAACGTCACTTCCGCAGCATCCTGTGATAGGCAGCAAAATGTGACACTACACCGCACGTAGCTCAGCATAGGCACTACAAGTCCCAGCACTCCATAACCGAAGACCGCACGTAGCTCAGCATAGGCACTACAAGTCCCAGCAATCCAGAACCTAACAGCACACGTAGCTCAGCATAGGCACTACAAGTCCCAGCACTCCATAACCGAAGACCGCACGTAGCTCAGCATAGGCACTACAAGTCCCAGCACTCCATAACCTAAGACGGCACGTAGCTCAGCATAGGCACTACAAGTCCCAGCAATCCAGAACCTAACAGCACACGTAGCTCAGCATAGGCACTACAAGTCCCAGCACTCCATAACCGAAGACCGCACGTAGCTCAGCATAGGCACTACAAGTCCCAGCAATCCAGAACCTAACAGCACACGTAGCTCAGCATGGTTATTTAAAAACTGATACGAGGTAACAAGGGAAGTATTGGTGTTGTAACGCCCAGTGTTTGTGTTGTTGTCTGCACAGTCACTTCCGTAACATTATGTGATGGTTTCGCTGGTTCAAAAGTTAAACGTCACTTCCGTAACATTCTGTGATGCTTTTGCTTAACTGTATTGCTGAACATATGTTGAAACGCACGGCGCTAGCGTTTGGAACGCACGGCGCATGCGTAGTACGCAATTTCTGGCGGAAACGTCACTTCCGCAGCATCCTGTGATAGGCAGCATAATGTGACACTACAGGGGACAATGAAAGTTTTTCCTTCCTTGTCACTGCTCTCACTGAGCATGTGCAAGATGGAGCCGAGCATGCTGGGAGCCAGACGTCATCATATACCAGGAAGTAAATGCCTGTTGGCTTCAGACGCCCACAGTTAAAATGGAAAACGCCAGAGTAGGTTTTTATAAGTCATGCTGAGGAAAAGATTCGTCGCGCCGGGGGTCAAATAAACGCCGGACATGGATGCCAATCGAAGGTAGCACTCGCCCACCAGTGAGACAGGTAATAAAAAAATAAAAAGTGGAATCCCGCTTTAACATTTACTACTTCTGCCCTCTAAGCTATTGCTGTCTTTTTTTTTTTTTTTTTTTTTTTTTTTTCTCCTTCCAATCCAAGTTATAATTAGATTTTTAATGCGCTATAAAATCTGATTGTACAATCTCCTTTTTAGAGTTACCAAAACTATGTAATAAAACTAACCTGATTTGTTCCATTTTTATTTTTTTTTTTTTTTTTTTTTAAGTTGTGGTAAATCAAACAGACTCTTGAACCACACAATTGATGGTACACCCAGAGGAGTGTACAAAATAAAATGGCACCCACCCCAGCTTGCAAACCAAGCAAATTGATCCTGTCAAACAATTTTACGTTCAAAACAGAGGGTTTTGTTTTCACACATTTGTGAATATATGTGTAAGCTGCAGTTCCCACATTAAGGCACCTCTGTGCATACTGTGGTCCTAACTACAGTTTTCAGCATCTCCTAAGTAAGAGCACATATAGCAGTGGATAAATTGGAGGTAGGTGTACCTGGAAGGAGCCCACCCCTCCTTAAAAGCACAAGGATGCATGTGACGCCCAGCAAGAGAACAATGGTAGCAAAGGCATCCAGTGTGTCCCTGCATCCAATTTAACCAACTGTACAAAAACATGGCAACCACCCTAACCTATTACTAGCCTTTGCAGGCCGGTAACTGCTGGGAAATATTTTGGGGTGTTATTTTTTTATTTTATCAGATGGTCAGACTTAAGCTGGGTATACACATCACATAGCAGATTGAATGATAAAAAACTGACAGATTCCCCACATCTGCATAACTTCAGTGTCTCACAAAAGTGAGTACACCCCTCACATTTTTGTAAATATTTTTCCATGTGACAACAGTGAAGAAATGACACAATGCTACAATGTAAAGTAGTGAGTGTACAGCTTGTATAAGAGCGTTATTTTGAGGGGAGAGCAAATTTACACAACACACAGCCATTAATGTCTAAACCGCTAGCAAGAAGTGAGTACACCCCTAAGTGAAAATGTCCAAACTGGGCCCAAAGTGTCAATATTTTGCGCGGCCACCATTATTTTCCAGCACTTCCTTAAGCCTCTTGGGCATGGAGTTCACCAGAGCTTCACAGGTTGCCACTCGAGCCCTCTTCCACTCCTCCACAATGATGTCACAGAGTTGGTGAATGTTGGAGACCTTGCGCTCCTCCACCTTCCATTTGAGGATTTGCCCACAGATGCTCAATGGGGTTTAGGTCTGGAGACATGCTTGGCCAGTCCATCACCTTTTACCCTCAGCTTTCTTTAGCAAGGCAGTGGTCATCTTGGAGGTGTGTTTGGGGTCGTTATCATGTTGGAATACTGTCCTGTGGCCCAGTCTCCGAAGGGAGGGGATCATGCTCTGCTTCAGTATGTCACAGTACATGTTGGCATTCATGGTTCCCTCAATGAACTGTAGCTCCCAAGTTCCCCAGGAATCATGCAGCCCCAGACCATGACACTCCCACCACCATGCTTAACTGTAGGAAACACACACTTGTCTTTGTACTCCTCACCTGGTTGCCGCTACACATGCTTGACACCATCTGACCGAAATAAGTTTATCTTGGTCTCATCAGACCACAGGACATGGTTTCAGTAATCCATGTCCTTAGTCTGCTTGTCTTCAGCAAACTGTTTCCTTGTGCATCATCTGTAGAAGAGGCTTCCTTCGGGGATGACAGCCAAATGAGAATGAAGGGGAAATCTGCCTAGGGGAACACTAGTTCTGGTGAAAACTAGGTATTCTCTTGCTTTGGCGGGATTTCCTCTCACTTCCTGTTTTGGCTGTGGGAACAGAAGAGAAGGGAACTCTCTCCAATGGGACAGAGATGGCAAAAAAAAAAACCCACAGGAGTTATAACCCTTCCTTACGCTATCCAAAATGGAAAACCATATAAACATATTTATTATATCATACCGTATATACTCGAGTATAAGCCGAGATTTTCAGCCTCTTTTTTGAGGCTGAAAGTGCCCCCCTCGGCTTATACTCGAGTCATCGCTGTCTGCCTGCTCGATCAGCGTGTCGAGCAGACAGACAGCGGCCATTCTATAATTCAAAAGCCGCGCCTCCGGCTCCGCCTTCGCCTGTGATAGGCGGAACACTGAATTTCCCAGCAGCCTGTGTTCCGCCTATCACCGACATCGTCTCATCCTCGTACTACGGACGAGGATGAGACGATGTCCGTGATAGGCGGAACACAGGCTGCTGGGAAATTGTGTTCCGCCTATCACAGACAGGGAGGCGCGGCATTTGAACAGGGGAATGGGCGCCGACGAAGAGCGGTGATCCTGGGACGGGACCGGACGGAGTCTCGGCTCGGGACGGGACGGGACCGGACGGAGTCTCGGGACGGGACGGGACCGGACGGAGTCTCGGCTCGGGACGGGACGGGACCGGACGGAGTCTCGGGACGGGACCGGACAGAGGCTCGGGACGGGACGGGACCGGACGGAGGCTCGGGACGGGACGGGACCGGACGGAGGCTCAGGACACAGGTAGGCTGGACACACAAGGCCACACACACACACACACGGATGGACACACACACACACACACACACACACGGATGGACACACACACACACACAGGGATGGATGGATGGATGGACACACACACAGGGATGGATGGATGGATGGACACACACACACACACAGGGATGGATGGATGGACACACACACAGGGAGGGATGGATGGATGGATGGATGGACACACACACACAGGGATGGATGGACACACACACACACAGGGATGGATGGATGGATGGACACACACACAGGGATGGACAGGCATATCTCACCCTCGGCTTATACACGAGTCAATAGGTTTCCCAGTTTTTTGGGGGTAAATTGGGGGCCTCGGCTTATACTCGGGTCGGCCTATACTCGAGTATATACGGTAATATTATTTTGTTTGCTCTTGGAAGTCATTTTTTAATCACATGTATTGTTGTTACTTCTATATCTACCTTTTCAAGTTCCTGACAATAAGGGCTATGTTCTAATAGTGCTGAACCCGCAAGTACAGAGATGAGAAAAGTATAAATTTGACTGTCATGGCACACCTTTAAATACACAAACGTGTGAATAGGGCCTTGTCTACGTTTGTCAGTGGTAGAACATCTAACTCGGCAATCTAGGATCTACAGTACCATGAAACATATTTTACATTTGTTCTCACCTTTTTATGATTGTGGGACTTACCTTGTGTTTCTCTGCAGGACCCACCGAAAGGGGCAACTCTGAGTAATATCCAGGTTCTGGACGCACAACTGAAAGATGTGAGTATATCCGTTCTTTAAATTTCAGTATTATGTATAACAAAGCGCATAGACTGTGCAAAAGTTAACAGGTGACCAAATTGAAATTTATTTATAAAGACTAAAGCAATGTAAACATGCCTGTTCCAGATGTGGTTGTGACCCGTCTGACCTGCTGAATAAATAAGTTGCAGCAATCCATAATTGCAGGACTGTCTGCCCTGGACTGAGACGAAGAAAAGTTGACTTGATTGCTTTCCCATCTGGTTTTAGCCAGAGCTGGAAAGGATTTCTTATTGATGATCCTCCTTTGGACAAAACTAGGCTTGGATGTTGCGTGATATAGAAAGAATTGGGCTTAATCACTAGTTTGCTCCCGAAGAGTGTGCTTTGGTTATAAAGACGTATCCCTGTCCTGTGTACTTATATCAAACCTACACGGGTGAGAGAGAGAAATAATCTCATTACTGAAACTAGGCAAAGCCAGGTGTTCAATGTGACTTGTTATAAAATCTCACTGTAGGCTGCCATGGGAGCTACGAGATTGGAGAGGGTTTGCAGTATGCTGCTCTCTGGATCCTGCAATCCTGATGAGAAATTACCTATCTGCTTGTTTAGGCCAGGCTTTGCTTTGTAGAATGGGAAGTCATCATTTACATATTGCAGCTACATGGATTTCATGGGCTCCTGGGATTCCTGTCCATGATAGGTTGGTCACCACAATGTGACCGTGCCTAGCTTTCAATTTTAGTTACATTTGTTAGTACAAGTAAAGTGTGTGGTTTCCAAAAACAACTTATTCAGTATGGTGTGATTTGGTGTAAGTTTAATTATGTAAAATGTGCATTATGTCATACAATGTAAACCAATGTGGCCATGCACTAATAGTGTGTGTGTGTGTGTGCATATATATATATGGGGAGGCTTGGAAAAAAGTTTGATGTAACAATTGTATTTATGTTCTGGTTAGCGAAAGGGCATCGGAAAAGGAGACAGGGTTAGAAGCATCGGTTAAAGAGTTGAGTTGTGCTCAACTTTTCAATCTTTCAAAACCTTATTTGAGGGCTTACAATCTTCCGCTAATCCCTCACCTGCAACACAGAGTACGACCCTGCCTCTGGCACAGGGCTCTGCATCTTCAAAACCTATGCCCACTGCTTTGGCAGAGGAGACTGTGGGGGATTCCAGTGAAGAGGCTAGGGAGGAATCGGACAGTGCTACCTCTGTCTCTCAGGACAAATTGGAGGGAGAGAACTGGGACGGGGAGTCCAGGAAACCCTCAAGATACAAACTGTCTCTTGATGAGGGAGAGGACCTTTTTAGGGGCAGTCTATACCACCCTGTGTATTCAGGTGGACAAGAAACCCCTCTCTCCACGACCAAATGTAAGGGCTTGGGAGAACAGAAAAAAGTTTTTCCAGTCCACGAGGTCTTTGTAGAGACCGTCAAAAAGGAATGGCAGGATCCTGAGCGGAACCCCTTCTTTTCCAGGTCCTGAAAAGGTTTCAGTTTTCGGATGACCCTGTGTCAATCTGGAACAAGAACCCCAGACTGGACGCAGCATTCTCGCAAGTTTCCAGAAAAACAGACCTGGCCTTCAAGGATTTAGGGGCTCTGACAGATACCATGGACAAGAGAATTGATTCCCTTCTAAAAAAAGACCTGGGAATCAACTCTGGGTAATCTGAAACCAGAGATGGTGGTCAGTGGTGGCTCGTAACTTCAAACACACTGGCTTGCACAAATTCAAGCCCACATCAAGGCAGGTACAGCAAAAGAGACTATTTTGTCATCTTTTCTAACTATTTTACGAGGGGTAGCATATATAGCGGATGCTTCTGTTGAGTCGGTTCGCATGTCAGCCAGGACCTCTGCACTAGCCAACTATGCCAGAAGGGCCCGCTGGCTCAAAACATGGCCAGACGACGATGCTTTTTAAATTATGTGGCATTCCACTGACTGGGAACCTTCTGTTCGACCTGGGTTTGGAAGCGGTATTAGACCACGCAGCCGATAAGAAAAAGGTGTTCCCGGTGAAACGGAAACCCCCAACTCGGACCAAGAGGGGGTTTTGTCCACAAAAAAAGCCCCCCCAAGCCTGAAGGGGAAAAGAAGAATTGGTGGGCCAAAGGGGTAAGGACAGAGGAGGAGCGATTTTTTTTTTTTTTTTTTTTTTTTTTTTTTTTTTTTTTTTTTTTTTTTACCAGGGGGCCTTCCTTCCACAATAGGAAGTAATTTCCCCCAACCAATTTATCCTGGGGATCGTAAGGAGGGGGTACTGCCTAGAGTTTACAGAACCCCCTCTGAAGCCTAGCCACGCTTCTCCCCAGATGTATGGCAGAGGCCCTCCGGAGGGCATGAAAGGAACTAGAGCAACAGAACGTAGTTTGCAGGGTTCCATAAGAGGAGGGAGGAGCTTCTATTCACATGTTTTTGTGGTGAGAAAGCCCTCAGGAAGTTACAAATTAATCCTAAACTTGAAACCCCTGAACCGTTCAATTTCTTACACAAAAGGTTCCGGATGGAGTCTATATTCAGTCGGGGCGTTGCTACCCCAGAACTGTTATATGGTGTCCTCTCAGACGCCTACCTCCACATCCCTATTGCGGAAACTTTTCAAAAGTTCCTGCGCCTAGCTATGAAGGTAGAGGAATAAACCATTCATCTGCAGTTTCAGGCACTACCATTCGGCCTATCCTCATCACCCCAAGTATTTACAAAGGTCATGGCAGAAGCCATGGCTTTTCTGCAACTCGGGGAGTATCAATTATTGCATACTTGCACGATTTATTCATCTTCGCAGTATATCCAGAGCAGCTAATCAGGGATCTGGAACTAACAAAACAAACCCTGACAGGGCTGGGATGGCTGCTGAATCTGGAAAAGTCCAGTTTAATTCCAGCTCAGCTAATATCCTATCTGGCATACCTGCTGGCCTCCACAGGTGAGTGTTTGTTTTTCTCCCAGCAGAAAAGATACTAAAGTTAAACAGAGTGGTAGCTTCCCTCCAAAGCAACCAGCAGCTATCAATAAGGGCAGCAACGTCAGCCCTGGGCTTACTGACCTTTGCCATCCCGGCAGTCCAATGGGCAGGCCTAAACTTCCGTCCCCTGCAGGCCTTTGTTCTAAAGGTGTGGCATCACAGCCAGGAGTCATTAGACACCCTGCTTTCAATTCCTCCTTGGGTCAAAAGATCCCTCTGGTGGTGGAGGGAGCAGATAAATCTGTCTCGGGGGGGCACCTGTGGATCATTCCAGTGTCCAGAGTGATTACCACAGACGCAAGCGGCAGAGGCTGGGGAGCACACTTGGGTTCTCGGCCAACACAGGGGACGCGGGGGAAAAAAGAGGAACTCAAGAGGTCACCCAACTGGAAAGCACTAAAAGCAGTTGGATTGGCACTTGAAGCCTTCAAAGGGGAACTCCCTGGGCCAACACATCCCGGTGGGTTCGGACAACTCCTCTGTGATTGCTTATATAAACGAGCAGGGTGCCACGAGGAGTGGAGTCCTGTTGAGTCTAGCAACAGAGATCCTGAGCTGGGTAGAAGCCAATGCACTTTCCCTTTCTGCAGTGTTTCTAAAGGGGGAAGAGAACGTAGTGGCCGACTTCCCCAGCCGAAAGCAACTGAGAGAAGGCGACTGGGTACTTAAGAGGTTTTTGACCTTTTATAGTCAGGAGATTGGGGGGGGGGGGGGGGGCAGAGGTGGACCTATTTGCTTCAAGCAACAATGCAAAGACCCCATGCTTCTTCTCACTAAACAGATGGGAAAACGCTCTAGGAGTAGATGCCCTGACACAAACCTTTCACTTCAAAACCTGCTACGCCTTCCCACCTCCACTTCTTCTCCCAGCTGTACTAAGAAAATTTCAGTTAGAAAACGCCTCTCTAATCTTGGTGGCTCCACAATAGCCCAAAAGGGCTTGGTTTTTGATCCTCGGGCAGTTGGCAGTGGAACCCCCCTGGCTCCTTCTGCTTCGAAGGGATCTCCTATCACAGGCCCCTGTTCTCTCTCCCCAGGTACACTGCTGGAACTTAGCGGCCTGGCTTCTGAAGAGGAAATACTAAAAACCAAGGGCTTTTCTGTCCAACTAGTAGCCACTCTTCTCAATAGTAAGGAGGAGATGCGCCAAATCTACCAAAATGTTTGGGGGCACTTTAGAGTGGCTTTTAGAGAACTCCTTTTAAGGTGCAGAGCCCTATAACAGTCTTGGACTTTTTGCAATGCGTGGCAGATGAGGGGCTAGCTACCAGTACCCTTAAGAACAGGTTCCCTGGTCTTACAGACCCTAACAGAGCCTCCATTTGAGCCTTTAGAAGATTGTGCTCTAAAGGACTTAACTTATAAAACGATTTTTTTTTTTTTTTTTTTTTTATAGAGGCTCTTTCAGTTAGACCCCTCTTTTGTGTTATTTTTTTTTATTTATTTTTTGGATCGTGTTATTTTTAAGACTGATCCAGCTTTTTTACCGAAGGTGGCTTAAAAATACCATACAAGCCAGGAGGTAATTCTGCCCACTTTTTGCCCTAATCCCTCAAGTGAAAGGGAATTTAGGTTCCATACTTTAGATGTAAGGAGATGTAGCCTACGGTATTTAGAGCTGACGAAGAGTTTTAGAAAGCCAGACTTTATTTGGGTTGGTGGTACAAGGAGGGGGCAAAAGGAATCTAGACACACCATTGCCAGATGGCTCAGGGTAGCCATTAGCCAGGCCTACAAACTGGCAGGTAAAGAGGCTTCCATGGGAATTAAATCACACTCTACTAGAGCTATGGCAGCTTTGCAGGTGAAAAGAGCTGGAGCAGCGCTAGAGCAGATTTGCAAGGCAGCAGTATGGTCCAGTTATACCACTGTGAAACATTACAGAGTGGATCTGGTATCGGCAAATGAGCAGACCTTTGGGCAAAAGGTTCTGCAAGCCGTTGTCCCACCCTAAAGTGGTAAGTGCTCACCTATCCTCTCATTGTGGCTGTCCTGAAAGACGGGGAGGGGAAATTAGAGTTGCGCTTACCGTAAAGTCTTTTCCTGTAGTCTTTCAGGTCAGTCCTAGTTACCCGCCCAAATTTTTTGGGGGGGGGGTCTTGAGCAAGACCTAAACACAGGCGCAATAGTAATGTGATGGTATGTTATTATCTTGTGTCTCCCTAGCTTGACCGGAGGTGCTCTACAAAAATCTGAGGCTGGCAGGGGGAGGTGAAAATTTATGGGGGCTGCTGCAGTGTTTCCAAAGGAATAGGAGGAGCCAAGGTCTCATTTCCTGAAGGACTACAGGAAAAGATGTTACCAGTAAGCGTAACTCTAATTTTCAGATCCTCGGTTCTTTGCCATGGGGTGCCATGTTGAACTTCCAGTGACCAGTATGAGAGAGGTGTTTAACACACTTGCTCCCTATTCACATCTGAGACCTTGTAATACTAACGAGTCACATGACACAGGGGAGAGAAAATGGCTAATTGGGCCCAATTTGGACCTTTTCACTTAGGGGTGTATGCACATTTGTTGCCAGCGATTTTAGACATTAATGGATGTGAGTTGTGTTATACTGAGGGGAACAGCAAATTTACACTGTACAAGTTGTACACTCACTACTTTACATTGTGGCAAAGTGTTATTTCTTCATTGTTGTCCCATGAAAAGATATAGTAAAATAATTACAAAAACGTGAGGGGTGTACTCTTGTGAGATACTGTAGGTATCACAAGATGCCATTAACCTGTTCTTGGCATTTTATGACCTGTGCTAACAACCTCATTTACAAGAACTAAATGTCACAATTTTGTCAGATACTTTTTAATGTGGCCCATGTACGGTATGGATCAATGTAGGTTTGCCAGAGATTAATTTAGCAGATAGGTTGAAAATAGGTTTCGTTAGTCTGACCCCCCATATTCTGTGATGTACTTTTTATTTTTTTTTGTCCTATACCTTACAATACATCTCTTCAATTTCTGTTATAATGTTTCAATTGTCTCTTTTCAGGCTCTAGAGAAGAACCAGCAGTGGTTGGTGTACGACCAGCAACGCGAAGCCTATGTCCAGGGACTGATGGCCCGAATTTTCGATCTGGAGCAGCAGGTGGCCAGCACAAAGCAAGACAAACAGCAGAACAAGGAGATCAGCAGTGATGGTGCAGTGCATGATTTCTACATGTATTGCCCAAAAAAAATAAAAAAATGGCAATGTCAAAGCGGCAGGGTGGATTTAATTTAAATCGCTTGTAAAAAGGCTTGCTTTAAATCATACTTTTTATAGAGCAACTGTCATCTCTGTCCCACAGCAGCTCCTCCTCTGACCCGCTGTTGACTCACTAACAGTCCCATTCACTTTAATGGGAGGGCTGGTGGTTCAGCACAACAACGTGAGGGACGTGGCAGCAGCAGGTGAGTGGATGCCCACTAACAGGCGCCGCCATGACGGCGGGAGGCCGAGTCACCATTCTGTGCATCTGGCGCCCAGGCTGAGACCCGCACGAAATCGGATTGGGCTTCGATTTTGTCTCTGATGTAATATCTCAGAAGTAACGTCACTTCTGGTCTATTCGGCTGCCAATGCTGATGATTTAAAAAATTCACAGTATTCAGAAATTCAGATTTTTGGTGTTCTGAATACTTTTAAGAGCCAACTAGGGATTTGGGGTTAGAGTACCTGTCACCACCTATTACCGTCACAAGGGATGTTTACATTCCTTGTGACAGCAATTAAAGCAGATTTTTTTTATTTTTAAAGGGGACAATGTTGAATCCCTAGGAGCTTAAAAAAAAAATTAAAAAAGGCACCAAAAACACTTCACTCCATTAAAATGAATGGGAACCGCCTCGAAAAAGACCCCACTAAGAATTTTTGGTGCAGTTTGAGTCCCATGTCCTTTAAAAAAAAAAAACAATGCTGCAAAAACACTCCATTAAACACCTAGGCGTTTTACTAGTAGTAACCAGTGAATGTGCCCTAAAGCTGCTTTAACACTGAGGAGTTTTTCGAGCACTTTTGGGCAAAATAAAATGCATGAAAAGCCCAAGGAAAAATGCTTCCCTTTAAAATCTGTGAATGTTTTCACACAGGGGCGGTGCACTTCCATTGTAAAAATTCCTGCTTGCAGCTTTTTTAACCACTTCCCGACCGGCGCACGCCGATGTACTTCGGCAGAATGGCACAGACAGGCAAATGGGCGTATCTTTAAATTTGCTGCCGTGCCATCTCGTGCGTGCCTCTGGTCGGGACCTCCGTGAGTCGTTTTGCGGGTCCCGCTGACTCTATCGCCGCGTGGATACCTGCGATTGTCGAACGGGGAGATGCTAATGTAAACAAGCTGTTCTACCTAGTGACAGTGTCACTGATCTCTGCTCCCTGTCATCGGGAGCAGAGATCAGTGATGTGTCACACACAACCACGCCCCCACAGTTAGAAACACGCCCCAGGACACACTTGACCCCTACACTGCCACCTAGTGGTTAACTCCTTCACTGCCAGTGCCATTTACACAGGAATCGGTGCATTTGTATAGCACTAGTCACTGTATAAATGACAATGGTTTCAAAAATAGCCGATGTGTCCGCCATAATGTCGCAGTCACGATAAAAACTCTGATCGCCGCCATTACAAGTAAAAAAAAAAAAAAAAAAGCATAAAATTATCCCCTTTATTTTTTTTTATTTTTTTTTTTGTAACTGCTATAACTTTTGCACAAACCAATCAAACGTTTATTGTGATTTTTTTTTTTGATTTTTTTTTTTTAAATGCGTTTTTTTTGTGTTTTTTTTTTATAGTGCAAAAAATAAAAACTGCAGGGGTGATCAGTTACCACCAAAAGAAATCTCCATTTGTGGGGGGGGGGGGGGGGGGGAAGGACATCAATTTTGTTTGGGAGCTAAGTCGCACGACCGTGCAATTGTCAGTTAAAATGGCGCAGTGCCGAATCGCAAAAAGTGGTCTGGTCTTTGGCCAGCAAAATGGTCCGGGCTCGGGTGCTTAAGCATGTTTGGGGATAAAAAAAAAAAAAAAAACCTGCACAAAAAAAATGCTCCTCCCAATTAAAATGAATGGAAAAGTGCAGCAAAAATGCTCCATTACAGGCAGTTTTTATGCAAACCGTGTGAAAGTAGCTGAACACTGAAACTGTTCTTTACAAAAGTGTTTTTTTTTTTCTTCTATACTACTGCCGGCAATTCTAGCTAGTTTATCCTCTCAAATTTTTATTTTGCTCTATATATCCCCACTGGGTGGTTGCAAAGACAAGAATGGATTGGAATGCTTGTTTAATGCTTCCCACAATGTTTGGCCTTATTAATTGTGGCAAATATGTAACAAGTTTTTAATTTTGTAATATGTATTTTCTCAATTTTTTTTTTTTTTTTTTTTTAGAAGATGATAAACAGAAATATTATGACCGGCTTCTTCTCGCTGCCAGAAAAGATCTTGATGGAGAACGTCAGATAACAGAGCAGTTAAATTCCGAACTCTCTGAAATGAGAATGAAACTTGAAGAGAAGAAGAGAGAGGCTGTAGATTTGTCAGTCGCCTTGAAATCGCTAACGGAGAGCGAACAACAGCAGCGGGATGATGACCGCAGACATCTAAGGGACAAGATGCAAAGACTGAGGAGAGAACTGGATGTGTATCAGGAAATGTATGAAGAAGAGAAGAGGAAGAACTCTGAGCTCTCCTCTCAGGTATACACACTTTGATGGGTTTTTTTCCAGTATCTGAAGTGTAAAAATAAAGGGACGCTGGATGTTATAAATTTGAGCCCTGCTCAGCATCTGCTTAGTTTATTAACTTTCTGTGCAGAGAAAGAACTGTGTATAGAATGCGTTTCTGGTTGGTTGACACTTAATACGTTTGCTTATCTGGAACAGAATAGCTCCAATCCTGGTAACACGGGGTACTCGCAGTAGTGTTTATTAAATAAAATAATAATGGCCCTGTCTGCTTAGCTATCAGTAATCACAATTTTCAAGTCTTTCCACAGATTTTCAATTGAATTTAGGTCTGGACTTTGGCCCATTCTAACACATGAATATGCTTTGATCTAAAACATTCCATTGTAGCTCTGGCTGTATGTTTTAGGGTTGTTGTCCTGCTGGAAGGTGAACCTCTGCCCCAGTTTCAAGTCTTTTGCAGACTCTTAATAGTTTTTGTTCTAAGATTGCCCTGGCACTTTGGTACTTTTTGCATTGATTAAAACTGAACTGGGGGAGGGCTGCTTTGGGGGCCTTTGCAATGTTAAAACACCTCCTGATGATTTAATGCAAGGAGTTGTATACTTCCCTCAATCCTGCAACATTGGTGTGATGTTGCAGTTGTCCCATGTGGACTCTAAAACCAAGAACTGAGCGATCTCAAGAACGCTGGTGGCTCAGTTTTCAGAGTTCCTCTCGAGCCCTCACTGGAGGAGGTGTTGGCACAGCTGACTTTGTGCTGCGAAGCAAGCCAGCTGTCAATCAAACATTTAGGTGGCTTTTGATATCATGGTCAGAATCCTTCCAGATCCTGAAGTGGCTCTGTGACATCTGCGGACAGTGGGCAAAATCACCGATCTCCTTGTATAGATTTCAAGAAAAAAAGCTGACCGCTGCTTTTCCTCCTTTCCCTAACCCCTACCCCGCCCCCCCACGGCTTTCAGCTTTCAGTTCCTGTGCAATTTACATGCAGTTCTGTGCAGGGCAATTCATTCATTTTGAATGGGTTGAAATTGCACTGCACCAAAAATGGTCTGTTCACACTATAATGCAGTACAGTACATATATATATATATATATATATATATATATATATATATATATATATATATATATATATATATATATATATATATAATTTTTTTTTTTTATTGCTTGGTACTTGCGTTTGCGACCTCCTTTTGGGTATCGTTAACTTTGAACTGGGCCTTGCAGCAGATTGCAAGGGCAATACAATTGGAATGCAGTTTGGGAAGCGACACAGAAATGCAGCTCTCCCACACTGCATTCTAGTGTGAACAGACCCTTAAGATGTACTGATTGAGCCCTTGTTCACACTGATGTAGAGTTTCCTGCACCACATAACAATTGCACTGTGTTCATGCAATGTCAATTTAAAAGTTAAGGACACCCCAAAAGCAGGTCGCAAAACACAGTGCATTTGCTTGAACTAGATCACATAAGCACCCATGTGATCTGCTTCCAGTGTGAACAAAAAAAGCTGCTGGCACCTTTTTTTTTCATGCGGATGCAAAGCAATTTGAGCCATTAAAAAACCAATGGACTCAAATCGCACCGCATAGAATCGGGTGTGATTTTCACAGAAATGCAGTGCAAAGGGAGCATTAATTTTGTATCCATCCATGTGCATTTTGTGAGCAAAAATTGTAAGCATTCATTTTTGCACTTGTTTCTCTTTCGTTCATTGACGGACACAGCTCCAGTAATCTTGACCGTAGGGTTATTATGCCACCTTCAGGAGAGGACTAGGCAGAAAATGTAATACATGTGAAAAACAGAACTTTACAGTTCCGCTCAAGGTAATAACCCCTCAGCCTGCCTCCGGCAGCTCGGGTTTTTTTTTTTTTTTTTTTTTTCTGCTTAGTGAAGGACCATCGGTCCTAGGAATTTTCTGGATTTTTGCCTTTTGTGCAAGATTTTAAGATCCTGTGTTCTGCTATCAACAGCCAGCTGGGTAACAGGCTGGATAATCTAGATCCTTGTAGTATCCCCAGCCTGGCCATCGAGCATGTGCAGACCCTAGCTACGTGCTGGGTGGGCCACAACATGCCCCTCAGGTTCCAGGGGCAGCCGGTGAGCACGCTTTGGGGCACACATATGACTGGACTACCGATGTCCTTGTCACAGTGTGCCTTGGCCTGCAGCCACCCCCGTACTGCTCGAGAGTGGGTCTGTGGTGGGATGTCGCCAGCTCATCCGGATGGTAAGTACAGCTCTAACTGCCTCGGTGGGATTGAGCAGCTGGGTATTCCCTGGGAGGTCGATTAGGGGGTCCCTCTCCTCTCTCCCTGTCCTTATTCTCCGTGGGGGAAGCTGCATGGCTGGGCTGCTGAGCAGTGTGTGTACCTGAGCCAGGTTCCTCCGGGGGACTCTGACCTTAGATTGGGGGCTGGGCTGGGTGTCTGTGTCTTTAGGTGTCTGGAGGCTCTGCATGGGCTGTCGCCATAGCACTGTTCTGCCACCATAATCTCTGTTCATTCACTGTGTACAGTTGCTTGTCAGACATATTTTCTGTGTGTCTCAGTGGAAAGCATGGTCAGCACCCATTTTCCCTGTGATTTTTTTTTTTTTTTTTTTTTTTTTTTTTTTCCCCTTATACAGGGTGGCTGGTGGCCATTTTGTTGTAGCTCAACGCGGTTTTTATTCTTGGCGCTGGTCCCTGCTCGGAACAGCGCATTTTTATTTATTTTTTGCTCTGGACACAGGCACCTGTAACAGAACGGCACAGCACTCGGTCGGGGTGGTGAGTCCTGCGGTGGGGGCCCCTCAGTCTGCAGCAGCTAGGAAGGTGGGATTGTGCACCTGTCCTAAGTCCCCAAGGGTGGCAGACAGGGTGGGTCAGCATGGCTTCAGAAACTGGTGTTTCTCCCCCAGAACTCCCTGCAATTGTAACCGGCTCATCTGCAAACAGTGCAGTGCCTTTGTACGCTTTGTCGGTGGTCCTTTGAATCGTTCGTTGCCAGGGTGGAGGCGGTGTCCGGCGGCCTTTGACACCCCCCCGGTCCCGGAAGAGCTCCGACGCACGCTCGGGCCCCGCAGCAACTGGCGGCCCCTGCTCTGATGACGCCGACCAGGACCGATTGGGCAGTGACGATGATTTCCCACAAGTCCGCAAGACAAAACGCTAGTTGGAGCACTTATCACAGCTGTGCGTGATACCCTGAAAATTCAGGATACAGCAGGATCCTATGCTGAAGAAGCAGTCCCTTTTGGGTCCCGTAAGCCAGCCCGTACACCTAAGGTGTTTCCGTATTTGAGTTATTTTGATAAGTTCATATACAAGCAATGGGGAAGCCCGCAGCGGACCTTCTCTGTTCCCAAAAGAATGGCGGTGTGATACCCCTTTGAGGAGAGCCTTCTTAAAAAAAAAATGGTCAGCTCCTCCGGTCGTGGACCCCCCAGTATCCAGGTTAAAGTAACCATGATCCCGGTAGAGGGGACTCCTCCATTTAAGGACCCTAAGGGAAGGCTGAGGCAGTGGCCCGTTCCTTGTTTACGGTTGTGGTGTCAGCAATACGACCAGTACTGGCTACAGCACTAGTGTCACAGACACTTACTGAATGGGCAAAACTTTTGCACCATGAATTGGAGAAGCAGCAGGCTACTCCTGCCTGTGTGGAATTAGCGGACCAGTTAGTGCACGACCTTTAATTATGCTTGGTGACGCAGCCCTGGATACGCTTCCTTTTCTCTCCAGGGCTTTAGTGTCAGCAGTGGTGCTGCGGCGCCTGATATGGCTAAAATGCTGGTCTGCTGACCAGGCATCTAAAAAAAAAAAAAAAAAAAAAGATCTACCCTTCCTTGGTGAGGTGGCTATTTGGAGCCTCGTTGGATGACATTATTAAGAATGTCGCAGGTGGGAAGAGCACCTTGCTCCCACAGGCCAGGAAGAGTAAGGAGCCATGCCGCAGGCAAGGGCCCTCATTTTCCACTGAAGAGACTTTTTTGTTCACCCGGGACTTCGCCTAAACGTTCCCAGTCCGACAGGGCGATGACTGAGGGACAGAAGCGTCCCTGGACTAACCAGCCTGCGAACAAAAGTGCTACCACATGAAGGTTTGCCCCCGCCCATCACTCGGGTGGGGGGTAGCCTTCGGGAGTTTGCAGCCCAGTGGGCCTCTCGGCTGTCCGACCAATGGGTCTGCGAACTGATTTCACGATAGAGTTCCTCTCTTTGCCACCAAACAGATTTTCCCCTCCAGCATACCCTTACTCCCGGCTCGCCGGGAGGCCCTGCTTGGGGCAGTAAGGGACCCGCTAAGCCATGGGTGATAGTGCCTGTTCCAGAAACAGAAAGGTTTCAGGGGCTCTATTCCAATCTGTAGTCCCCAAAAAGGAAGGGGTACGTCCAATCTTGGACCTGAAAGCCCTCAATTTGCTTTGTAAAAGTACAGAGGTTCAGAATGGAATCCGTTCTTTCAGTTGTCGCTGCACTCCATCAGGGGGACTCCCTGGCATCCTTGGAAATCCAGGACGCGTATGAATCGGGCATCAGAGGTTTCTGCAATTTGCAGTAGGGGAAGCCCACTACCAGTTTGTGGCACTCCCCTTTGGCTGGGCTTCAGCATCCCGAGTCTTTACTAGGGTACTGGCTCCAATTTTGATGTTTTGTTGCGACAACGAGGGATCGCAATCGTGGGTTACGTAGACTATCTCCTCCTGAGAGCAGCTTGTGCCTCAGAATTAAAGGAGGATGTGGCGATCACCATGCTAACCCTGCAGGAATTTGAGTGGCTGTTGAACCTAAAGAAGTCGGTTCTTGTGTCGGCTCAGCGTCTGGAGTACCTATGCTTACTGCTGGACTCTGTGGAAGCGAGAGTGTTTCTCCCTTCAGACAAACTGCAGACTCTGAGCTGCGGTGAAGCTGTTGATGAACCGCAGGTGGTCGTCGCTGTGCTTCTGCATGCAAGTCCTGGTCCTCCATGGTGGCCTCCTTTTTTGAGCTGGTACCGTACGCCCAGTTTCACACCAGAGTCTTGCAGAAGGAGATATTGACAAAATGGGACAAATATCCGTTTATCCCTGGTTCGGCAGATTCGGATGAGCTAGTCAGTCAGGGACTCCCTGCTCTGGTGGCTGAGATCCCTGGCGCTTTGGTCCGGGAAGTCGTTCTTACCTCTGCATTGGACAATGATCACAACGGACGCTGGCCTGACCAGCTGGGCTGCAGTGCTGGGAGTACAGTCGACCCAGGGTCTCTGGTCGGGGGAGGAATCCAAGTTGCAAATCAATGTGCTCGAGCTCCAAGCGATCAGGCTATGCCTCTCCACGTGGTCGATGAGACTAAGAGGACGTCCGATCAGGATTCAGTCAGACAACGCCACGGCGGTGGCATGCCAACCATCAAGGAGTAACAAGAAGCTCAGCTGCAGCACAGGAGGTCACTCACATCCTTCGGTGGGCAGAGAGACATGTTCCTGCCCTGTCAGCCATTTACATCCGGGAGTAGAAAACTGGCAGGCGGACTATCTAAGTCACCAGATGCTGGACCCAGGAGAATGGTCGTTGCATCCGGAGGTGTTCAGGCTTCTGTGCCTGTGGTGGGGCACACCAGACGTGGATCTCCTGGCCTCCCGACTCAACCAGAAGGTGCTGAGGTTCGTATCCGGGACAAGAGATCCTTGGGCGGACGCGCCAGACACGTTGGTGGCTCCATGGGCTCAGTACCAACTGATCTACAACTTTCCTCCGCTAAAACTGTTACCACGTCTGCTCCGCAGAGTGGAGGCCAAGGGGATTCCAGTGATACTGATTGCCCCAGATTGGCCTCGGAGTCCCTGGTATGCCGACCTAGTACGCCTGGTTGCGGACGCTCCCTGGCGGCTACCGATGCAAGAATACCTTTTTGTCTCAAAGTCCGATTCTCCATCCTACTTTACCATTGCTGGTTTTAACGGCATGGCTGTTGAGAGTCAGGTGCTAAGGAACCGAGGGCTGCCTGACTCGTGATTTCAACTATGTTGAGGGAATGGAAATCTTCTTCTCAGAAGATATACTATCGTACATGGACGGCCTATATCTCCATGTGTGAGGAGATGGGGTGGTGTCCGCACACCTATTCCGTTTCCAGGATCCTGCTGTTCCTACAGCGAGGAGTAGACCAGAAGCTGACTTTAAGCACCATTTAAGGGACAGTTATCAGCCTTGGCTGTCTTTTTCCAATGATCCCTGGCTTCTCACTCTCTAGTGAGCACCTTTTGTACAAGGGGTCTGGCATTTAGTCCCTCCGGTGCGTCCACCCTTGCCCCCGTGGGATCTGAACCGGGTGTTATTTGCGCTTCAGAAACCGCTGTTTGATATTAGGGAAATTCCCTTGTTGACTCTTTCTCAGAAAGTAGTTTTCTTAGTTAATCGGCCAGGAGGGTTTCGGAACTGGTGGCCTTGTCTTGCAAGTCGCCCTATCTTATCCTCAAGGATAAGGTGGTGTTGCGTCCGCAACCTTCTTTTTTACCATAGGTGTTTTCGGCTTTTCACATCAATGAAGACTTTGTATTACCATCTCTGCGTCCTAAACTGACACATCTTAAGGAGGTGGCCCTCCGTTCCCTGGATGTGGTCCAGGCTCTAAGGGTGTATCTGTCTGCCACGGCTCCCTTCCGGAAGTCAGACTCTGTTTAGTTTCGGTAGCTGGTTCGAAAAAAGGGGTGGCGGTCTTGTTGCCCACCATTTCCAGGTGGATCAGACAGATTGTGGTCCAGGTTTACACCTTGAAGGGGCAGATGCCCCCCTTTCCTGTCACGGCCCATTCCACCAGGGCAATTGGGACATCTTGGGCTTTCCGACATCAAGCGTCAGTCGCTCAAGTGTGTAAGGCGGCAACTTGGTCGTCCGTTCACACCTTTACAAAGTGGATGTAAGCGCATCGTCTGATGCCTGCTTTGGCTGCAAAATTGCAAATTTACACTATTTCTTCTGTTAAGAAAAAGTTACCTTTTGAATATTGATGCACCTTTGCTGCATTTGTTGCCCGCAAGTTCTGATGTAGTTAGTTCAGATGGTGACTCCCCTGCTAGGGAGCACCGCTGGTTGTGGGTGAAGTTGTGTTGCTGTCCCTGTCTTCCCCCCCCCCCGTTATGACACTGCTTGGGGAGGTCCCTATGATTAAGATTACTGGAGCTGTGTGCATCAATGAAACGAAAGAGAAGATAGGATTTTTGTACTCATCATAAAATCCTTTTCTCTGAAGTTCATTGACGGACACAGAGCACCCCTCCTATTTTGTTTACGTTATACTGCTTGTTGATGTACTGAGCTGCAGGAGGCAGGCTGAGGGGTTGTTAACAGAGGGAGCGCCCCCTGGGCAGAACTGTAAAGTTCTGTTTTTCAAATGTATTACATGTTCTACCTAGTCTGCTCCTGAAGGTGGTGTAATAACCCCTACGGTCAAGATTGCTGGAGCTGTGTCCGCCAATGAACTTCAGAGAGAAGGATTTTACGGTGAGTATAAAAATCCTATTTTTACACCTATAGCAACAGATTTAGTTTTTCATGATGCGGCCAGGCCAAATAGCACCTATAATATAATATTATTTTTTTTAATTTTTTTTGTCACAACTATGAGCATTTAATTAACTAACAAAGACTTTTTATTTTTCAAATTATCTAGATTGAGAAGATGCAGAACTCACTGTTGAGGAAGCAAGAGGACCAGCAGAATATGGCTGCTTTGGAGCAGCAGGTAAATGATTATTCTGTTTCTTTGAATAAATGTTTACATTCTGTGTCTGTAATGCACAGGCTCCTGTAGACTCTTCCATGGACCTTCTGATTTGGAGCTGGAGGGAGTACACCATGGACTTATAAGTGCCGTGGCATCACAGCACTTGTTTATGGAGATCTATGCTGTATTGGCACATGGGGCTAGTAGTCTTTCAATTCACAGATCCGCATGAATGGATCTGTGATGACATGGCTGTGTGGGCAGAAAGTGTATGGGGAGAAGAACCCACAATTCAGGTAAGTGTGTGGAGGACGGGAAGCTGTGGAAAGTGACCCTGCTTTATGTTGCACCCTAAATATGAGTGACCATGTGAGTGAGAAAGATGGACTATAATTTGAAACTGCGGAAAGAAGAGAGCAGTCAGTGCTCAGAATTATCCGTGTGTGTGTGTATGTATGTATGTATATAGCTCTTAATATTATACATAGTGCCCAGTATAAAATGCACCCCAAACGATTTGTCAGAAAACCTTTCACTTTCCTTTCAGAATCAACATTTTCTATGGGACACTATATACTACAAAATGCTCCCACAAATGTGGGCCATTGATTTCAACCAAGATTTGTTAAGCTCTTGCCGACCGCCAGCAGTCGTTTGGCAGCAAAATGGCTCCCCCTGCGTGAATCGCCGTAGCTGTTCGGCGGGCGCTTTAAGGGGTATACGAGACACTCACCGAGTCTGACAAGCCGATGCGCGTGGCCACGATGTCTGTCAGGCACCCGCGATCGCTCCTGACAGTGTATGTATGTAGAGATATTGTGTGTGTGTGTGTAACACACTGAGGGAACACATTTACCCTTGATCGCCCCCTAGTGTTAATACCTTCCCTGCCAGTGACATTTATACAGTGTTCAGTGGCAATTTTTTAGCTCTGATCTCTGTATAAATGTCAATGGTCCCAAAAAAGTGTAAAGTGTCCAATCTGTCAGCCACAATGTCGCAGTCCCAATAAAAACGAGTAAAGTCCTAAACCTATCCCTTATTTTGTAGATGCGCTAACTTTTGCGCAAACCAATCAATATACACTTGCTGCAAATTATTTTATTTAAAGTGGCGTAGTGAAAAAAATGGCCCGGTCATGAAGGGGGTAAATTGTTCCGAGCTTTATTATCCTGCTGATAGTAAAGATGTCAGCTTGTCTGTTTTCAGCTTCACATTTGTGGAAACATTCGGCATTGACAACTACAGTTTTTTCATCTTTTTTTCCTCCAGTATAAATCTGCTGCATGAAATATTTAATTACACCTTAAAAAAATAAAATAAAAATTGTTCCGAGCTTTAAGGGGTTAACCCCTTAATGACAGTGCAAATTTTTTTTTCTTATTTTTTTTTTTTTTTTTTGTGATTTCGGCACTGCATTGCTTTAACTGACAATTGTGCGGTCGTATGACACTACCCAAACAAAATTTGATGTGGCCCCCCCCCCCCCCACAAATGGAGATTTATTTTGGTGGTATTTGGTCGCCTCTGCATTATTTTTTTTTTTTTTTCTATAAACAAAAAAGAACGACAATTTTGAAAAAAAAGCTATATATTTTACTTTTTGCTATAATAAATTAATAAATATACCCCCCCAAAAAAAGTATATGTATGTATACATATACACAGGATCGGACACTTTTTGACATTTTGGGACCACTGACCTTTACTGATACAACAATCGGTGCTAAAAATAGCCACCGATTTTACTGTGTAAATGTCACTGACAGGGACATTTGTACTCAAACACTAGGGGGGCGATCAAGGGGTTAAATGTGTTCCCTCAGCATGTTCTAACTGTAGGGGGATAGGCTACCTGGGACATGACAGAGATCACTGTTCCCGATGATGGTGAGCAGTATATCCCTGTCACTAGGCAAAACAGGGCAATGCCTTGATAGGCATTTCCCCGTTCTGCTCCTCGTCTTGAGCGCGGGCCACTGGTGGACATAGAGTCCGAAGGGACGTACGGGTATGCCCTTTCAGCGGTCAGAAAGATGTTAATTTGCACACTATTTTTCCTCACAAATTCATTGAAGACCATGTTGCACATATGAATACACCCCAATAAAAGTCCTAGGAGGAAAGCTAAATCTTAAACAAAATGCTAATTAACAAGAATTGATCTACAGGCTAATTATTCATGAAACGGGTGTCCAGCAGACAGTTTGACTATAAAAGGGTGTTACTTAATGCGTTTAACACCCCCCCCCCCCCCCCCAAAAATGTGATCCTGCTCCTTTAACCCTTTCATGACTAAGCCTATTTTTGGCATTTGGTGTTTACAAGTTAAAATCCATATTTTTTGCTAGAAAATTACTTGGAACCCCCAAACATTATATATATTTTTTTAACAGAGACTGTAGAGAATAAAACGGCGATTGTTGCAATATTTTATGTCACACAGTATTTGCGCAGCGGTGTTTTAAATGCAACTTTTTGGGAAAAGGGACACTTTCATTAATTAAAAAAAAAAAAAAAAAAAACAGTAAAATTATCCCATGTCACACTTTATAATTGCACGCACTTGTGGATTGACGACAAAGTACGGTACCTAAAAATCTCAATAGGCGACGCTTTAAACATTGCTTACAGTTACCAGGTTAGCGTTACAGAGGAGGTCTAGTGCTAGAATTATTGCTCTCGCTCTGACGATCGCGGCGATACCTCACATGTGTGATTTGAACACCGTTTACATACGCGGGCACAACTTCCATATGCGTTTTCTTTGCTTCGCGAGCTTGCGGGGACGGCGGGCGCTTTAAAACATTTTTTTTTATTTATTTTAAAATGACTAAATTGTTTAAAAAAAAAAAAAATAATTTGATCACTTTTATTGCTGTCGCAAGGAATGTAAACATCCCTTGTGACAGTAATAGGCGGTGACAGGTACTCTTTATGGAGGGATCGGGGGTCTAAAAGATTGCCGAAAACGGCGATTCTGAATACCGGATATTTTTTTTTAAAACCGGCGCCATTGGCAGCCGAGTAAACGGGAAGTGACGTCATGACGTCGCTTCCGTGTTTACTATGAGGAGACTGGAACGAAGCAGATTATGGCTTCGTTCCAGTTCCTCCCCAGCGGCCGGAGGCATCGCACAAGGAATCGGTGCTCCCGATCGAGCGGGAGCACCGGTAACAGCGGCGGGAGGGGGGGACGTCCCCTCCCGCTCCTCCGGCATAACAGCCGAGTGGCTTTTAGCCGCATCGGTTGTTATGGCTGGATAGCCAATCGCCCGCTGAACAAAACGGTACCGGGATGATGCCTGCAGGTGCGGGCATCATCCCGGTATACCCCCCGGAAGCAGAGTACGCACATCTGCGTACGCTCGGCGGGAAGGGGTTAATCACTTGACCACTGGGCACTTAAACCCTCTTAATAACCAGACCAATTTTCAGCTTTCGGTCTCTCACATTTTGAACGACAATTACTCCGCCATGCAACACTGTACCCATATGAAATTTTTGTCCTTTTTTTTTTTTTTTTTTTTTTTTTTTTTTTTTTTTTCAAATGAAGCTTTCTTTTGGTGGTATTTAATCACCGCTGGGTTTATTTTTTTTTGTGCTATAAAAGAAAAAAAGACTGAAAATTCTGTAAAAGAAAACAAAATTTTTTTTAAAAAATTCTTCGTTTCAGTTATAAAATTTAGCAGATTAAATTTTGGGCAAAATTTATGAAGAAAAATTACTGTACTACTACATATCTTTGGTAAACATAAGTACAAATTAGTGTATATTATTTGGTCTTTGTGAATGTGTGAGACTTTTACCCAGCGTGGCCACATACAGAGGCCCAACATGCTGGGAGCGCCATCAGCCGTTCTGGAGCACCCAGGACAATTCTGACATTTCTCTCCTACATGTAAAAATTATTTATTTGCTAGAAAATTACATAGCACCCCAAAACATTGTGTGTTTTTTTTTTTTTTTGTTTTTTTTTGTTTTTTAGCAAAGACCCTAGAGAATACATTGGTGGTCGTTGCAACTTTTTATTTTGCACGGTATTTGCACAGCAATTTTTCGAACGTGTTTTTCTTGGGGAAAAAAAAGTTTTTGTGCTTAAAAACAAAACAAAACCGTAAACTTAGCCCAATGTTTTTGCATAATATAAAAGATGAAGTTGCGCCAAGTAAATGGATACCCAACATGTCACCCTTCAATATTGCACACGCTCGTGGAATGGCGCCAAACGTCGCTACTTAAAAATCCCCATAGGCGACGATTTAAATTTTTTTACTAGTTACATGTTTTGCGTTAGAGGAGGTCTAGGGCCAAAATTATTGCTCTTGCTCTAACGTTCGCAGCGATACCTCACGTGTGTAGTTTGAATACAGTTTTCATATGTGGACGGGACTTAAGTTTAGAGGTCGACCGATATATCGGCCGATATTTGCCGTTTTTTTAAATCATTGGCTGATTGTGCTGATAAAAAGCCGATTTAGAACTGCAGTGAGACTTTGAAATGACTTCTGTAATAGAAGTCAGTGTAAGTTGCCATAGAAACGTCTTCCTCCTCTCTGGGCAGTCTGCCAAGAAAAGAACAGAAAGATACAATGTTTACACTTCAATGAATGAATGAAGTCATCTGTGTGTAGAAGTTCTCAGTTTAACCATTTAAAGACTAAATCTTTTCTGACACTTGTTGCTTACAAGTAAAAATCCTATATTTTCTGCCAGAAAATCACTTGGACCCCCCAAAAATTATATATATTCTTTTAGCAGAGATCCTAGGGAATAAAAATAGCAGTTGTTGCAATATTTTATGTCACACGGCATTTGCACAGAGGTCTTTCAAATGCATTTTTTTGGGAAAAAAATACACCATTTAAAAAATAAAAAAAAAAACAGTAAAGTTAGCCCATTTTTTTTTTTTTTTTTTTTTTTCGTCCAAAAGTTTTGACTACCTGTTTTTATTTAATATATAGGGTTTTTTTTTTAAATCTAAATCATACATACAAGTAAACTGATTGGAGGTTTGTTTTGTTTAATAAATGTTTAAATGTAAGAAATTTTCTGTATCACTTATGAAGGCTGCTTTCACACTGGAGCGGGCAGGCGTTGATGGTAAAACGCAAGTTTTAGCGGCTCTTTACCATCATTTTAGCGGTGCTATTTGGCTGCTAGTGGGGCACATATAACCCAGCTAGCAGCCAAGGAAGAGGTTAAATGCGCCAATGAAGCACTGCTGCCAAATCGCATTGCATGCGCTTCGGCAGTGGTGCCCATTCATATCAATGGGCAGGAGTGGTGGAGGAGCGGTATACACCACTCCAAACGTGCTGCTTGCAGGACTTTTTTTTTTAAGATCCTGCCAGCGCTTCGCCTCAGTGTGAAAGCACACTCTTTCACACAGACTGCAGGGGAGCCATTTTGCAGGCACTTTACAGGCGCTATTTTTAGCCCAAAAGCGCCTGAAAAACGCCCCAGTGTGAAAGGTGTGTTAGATCAAGGGGATTAAAAAAAAATAATAATAAATAAGGAAAAAAAAATAAATAAAATAAAATCAGCCTAACATATCGGCCCAAAAAAATCGGCATCATATATCGGCTATCGGCCGCCATGATTTCTAAATATCAGCATCGGCCAGAGAAAAACCCATATCGGTCGACCTCTACTTACGTTTGCGAGCACATGGGGACAGAGGCACTTTAAAAAAAAATATATATATATATATTTTTTTTTTTTTTTTTTTTTTTATTGTTCATTTTACTTTTAGTTTGACACTTTTTTTTCCCCCAAAAATAAATTTTTTGATCACTTTTATTCCTATTACAAGGAATGTAAACATCCCTTGTAATAGGAATATAGCATGACAGGTCCCCCTTACAGTGAGATATGGGGTCAATAAGACCCCACATCTCACCTCTAGGCTGGGAAGCCTGAAATAAAAAAAAAAAAAAAGTTTTTGGCTTTGATCATATTGGCGAGTCGGTAGAAGCACCGGAGGGTGGCGGGAGGGGGGGACGTCCCCTCTCTCCTCCTGTAAGAACGATCAAGCAGCGGAACAGCCGCTATGATCGTTCTTATGGTGTAGAATATCTCCGGCTGAAAAAGCTCATATCTGTGTGTGTGTGTGTTCGGCCCCCTTGAACTTTTTAACCTTTTGCCACATTTCAGGCTTCAAACATAAAGATATAAAACAATATATTTTTTTTATTTTTTTTTTGTGTGAAGAATCACCAACAAGTGGGACACAATTGTGAAGTGGAACGAAATCTATTGGATAATTTAAACTTTTTTTAGCAAATAAAAAAACTGAAAAGTGGTGTGTGCAAAATTATTCGGCCCCTTTACTTTCAGTGCAGCAAACTCACTCCAGAAGTTCAGCGAGGATCTCTGAATGATCCAATGTTGTCCTAAATGACTGATGGTGATAAATAGAATCCACCTGTGTGTAATCAAGTCTCTGTATAAATGCACCTGCTCTGTGATAGTCTCAGGGTTCTGTTGAAAGCGCAGAGAGCATCATGAAGACCAAGGAACACACCAGGCAGGTCCGGAATACTGTCGTGGAGAAGTTTAAAGCCGGATTTGGATACAAAAAGATTTCCCAAGCTTTAAACATCCCAAGAAGCACTGTGCAAGCGATCATTTTGAAATGGAAGGAGTATCAGACCACTGCAAATCTACCAAGACCTGGCCGTCCCTCTAAACTTTCAGCTCAGACAAGGAGAAGACTGATCAGAGATGCAGCCAAGAGGCCCATGATCACTCTGGATGAACTACAGAGAACTACAGCTGAGGTGGGAGAGTCTGTCCATAGGATAACAATCAGTCGTACGCTGCACAAATCTGGCCTTTATGGAAGAGTGGCAAGAAGAAAGCCATTTCTCAAAGATATATCCATAAAAAGTCTCGTCTAAAGTTTGCCACAAGCCACCTGGGAGACACACCAAACATGTGGAAGAAGGTGCTCTGGTCAGATGAAACCAAAATCCAACTTTTTGCCCACAATGCAAAACGATATGTTTGGCGTAAAAGCAACACAGCTCATCACCCTCAACACACCATCCCCACTGTCAAACATGGTGGTGGCAGCATCATGGTTTGGGCCTGCTTTTCTTCAGCAGGGACAGGGAAGATGGTTAAAATTGAGGGGAAGATGGATGCAGCCAAATACAGGACCATTCTGGATGAAAACCTGTTGGAGTCTGCAAAAGACCTGAAACTGGGACGGAGATTTATCTTCCAACAAGACAATGATCCCAAACATACAGCAAAATCTACAAAGGAATGGTTCACAAATAAACGTATCCAGGTGTTAGAATGGCCAAGTCAAAGTCCAGACCTGAATCCAATCGAGAATCTGTGGAAAGAGCTGAAAACTGCTGTTCACAAACTCTCTCCATCCAACCTCACTGAGCTCGAGTTGTTTTGCAAGGAAGAATGGGCAAGAATTTCAGTCTCTCGATGTGCAAAACTGATAGAGACATACCCCAAGCGACTTGCAGCTGTAATCGCAGCAAAAGGTGGCTCTACAAAGTATTAACGCAAGGGGGCCGAATAATTTTGCACACCCCACTTTTCATTTTTTTTATTAGTTAAAAAAGTTTCAAAAATCCAATAGATTTCGTTCCACTTCACAATTGTGTCCGACTTGTTGGTGATTCTTCACAAAAAATAAATTTTTTATATCTTTATGTTTTGAAGCCTGAAAAGTTCAAGGGGGCCGAATACTTTCGCAAGGCACTGTGTGTGCATGTATGTGTGTGTGTGTATGTATGTATGTATGTATGTATGTATGTATGTATGTATGTGTGTGTATTGAGACTGCTCAATTTTGGTTTCCTTTATAAAAGCCCATGTCATTCTAGTTTTAAAATTAAAACTTTTGCTTGGATGAACCTTTCATCTATCGTGTTGATTATTCACATGGATGCCTAAAGCCAAACTTCACATATGATCTTTATTGCATAAGTACATTGGTGCATCTAAGTATGCTTTTTATGAGAGGTTTAGGTTATGTATGCATAAACCCCATTTTTTGTTTTGTTTACCATGTTAGGAGACATTGGTTTATTGTAGATGAAAAATAAAGGCATCCTTTAATGGCTAACATTTTTACAGCACCGAATTTTGCAACACTGAGACTCCTTGGCGTCTTGGTACTTTTTAAAGCTTTGCAGTAGACTAATGTTAGTTGGCATTAGTGTGTGTTTTGCGATCACACGTTTTAAAATTCAAATTTACCATTTTATACCTATATATCTATCTTGCTGTACATGTTGCCAAAATCTTTGTTTCTTAGTGTGTGAATTATAACCTCATTCATTTTTTATTTTTGTTTGTCTCCATTGTTTCTTGTGTGATTAGATCCAGAGGTGCACCGCTGACTTGGAAAATGAGAAGATTGACAGGCATAACGTTCAGCACCAACTGTATAAAGTTCTAAAGGAACTGCGTAAGACTCAGGACCAGATAACTAAGCTGGAGCCGGGGGTAAGCCTAGATTCTTTTTAGGTTCTTATTTCTATCATAAACCTACAACTAAAACACAACTGCCAGCCTGGTCTACAGGTGCCGTATTGGTTTTTAACAATATACCCACCCCTAAGATTCAGCTAAGATGTTTTTAAGTAGTCTTTTCAAAGTTGGTTAAAACATCAACTGAAAGCTTAAACTGAAAAATATGGCTTTAGCAGACCTTACAGGGTAAGTTCACCTTTACAGGTGAATTACATTGGACCCCCTCCTCATCTTCGAGTGATGTTTGGTGGCAGGAGGGTGTAATGTGCAGAGACCTCTTTATTTTTAAGTCCCCTAAAGCTGCCTAAAAATATGTATTGTAAATATCTAGTCTAAGTCAAAATCTCATGAAGCTCTCCAGGTTCTCCCAAATGCCACAACTGGCTGTTGTCAGAGAAACAATCAGTTGGGCAAATTAGGAGACCTGTCCCAGAACAAGGGCAACTGTGTACGGTTATAGATTGCCCTGCATGTCATTAGATAGCCATCTATTGTTTATATGCATGCTAAAGCTGCCCATACATGGTTTTAGTTTTTGTTCATTCAGCCAGCTGGCTGAAGGGAAAAACTGAACAGATTCCCCCATTCACACATTCAATGTGGACACAGGAATCCTCCCTGCTGTGTCATTGTATTCTGAAAACAGAGCAACTCCCCCCTGCTACCAGAAAACACAGATCAGCGCTGCAGCCTATTGGCTACAGCCCTGATCGAATTGAAAATTTTACACCAGTCTCATCCCAATCGACTTCTCACAAATGGTAATGGCAATACATGGTTTGAAATTCGTCCCAATCATCAGACACCAGACGAATTTTGATCCATGTAAGGCCAGCTTAAAGCGGAGTTCCGCCTAAAGAAAAATAATTAAGTCAGCAGCTACAAATACTGCAGCTGCTGCCTTTTAAAATAAGGACACTTGTCTGTCCAGGGTGCCTGCGATTTCCTCACCTGAAGCCAATTCATCCCTCAGCTCCGGGTGGAGGCGCCGGCATTGCTAGTAAGGAAATTTAGGAAGTGAAGCCTTATGGCATCACAGCCTGGTTCCCTACTGCGCATCCAGAACTTGTTCTGAGTGGTCCCTGCTGTTTTCTGGGACCTGTATGTCTCCCAGAACATAGCGGGGGGAGGGGGTGAGGCAAATGGCGTAGATTGTCACGGATACGAAGTGGGAGCAAATACCTGGATTAGACGGGCATCTGCTCCCCCCTGAAGGTGCCAAATGTGACAGCGGAGGTGGGGGAGGAATCCAGGCGTTCTATTTTTGGATGGAACTCTGCTTTAAGGTGGGTTGGCAATCTAGGTGACTGTGACCTTTCTGGTAATGGGTAATAAACAGCCTTACTACTTTATATTTAAGATAAAATTTAATGTCTAATTATTGACTGCAATGGGCAGCAAACATAAGCAGTCTATATTGCCTGTTTCTGGTAATTCCATCAAACACTCTGAGATGTGCAGGAGATTTACATTTTCACAGAACGCTTTTAGCAGACGTTAACAAATCTTAATCTATCGTTTTGTTTTTTTGGTCTCTCATAGAAACGTGACTTTTATTTTGTCGATACATCTAACAATTTCGTATCTGAGTTTGACAAACTGTCCACGAGAGAGAAATACCCGTCTCCGAAACCCAAAAATCTCCTTGATGAAAGTTTTCTAGAGTGCCCGCGATGTCAAGCCATGTACCCCACCAGCCAGCACCGCAAACTCCTTTCACACATTGACATTTGTACCAGCTGAGCAACTGACTGATGCTTTCCATCTCTGTCAAAGGGGATTGGTAGTAATGCACTCCTTTTTATTCATATAACGGTCATTTTTTTGTACTTGTGTGTTTTTTTTTTTTTTTTCTTTTTTTTTTTGTATTTACTACGGTCATCAGACTTTCTGCCCATTCCGCAAATCTTTATGCTAATGAACAAAGTCCACACAATGGAGATTTGGCAAGTCTCATACTGTGTATACCTGCATACATTCTATTGTGTGTTTTACTTGCTTACTCTTGACATGTAACTTATTGAGCTGACTGTACAGGAATCAGCCTTTACTCCTATCATATTGTTTTATTTTCATCTGTAATGGAATGGGTGGGTTTTTAATCCAGTTACAAATGCATTTACTATCACGGTTGTGAACCTAGATTAAAGAGCTGTAAAGTATTAGCCAGCTCACTGCACTGCCAACTTTGGGTTTCAGCTCTAAAACACTCCAGGAATATCTAGGAGTGGAGTTGACATTCCAGCAGAGCAGCCGCTGAGATAACATAATTTACTGCATGAGCTGACTGTAGATGTGGCAGCCATGTGCGTTGCAGTCCACTGGTGCCCATAGTCGTGAGAGTCACTGGTCATTGGCTGACGATCATCTTACGCCAATCATTTCTTGGTCAGTCTGTGCAAAAGGATAGGCTTGTACAGAAAGAACTGTAAGGCCTCTTGCATACTGCTGCCTGAAAACGCTCAGTTTTCAAGCAGGCATCATTATTTTTATATATTATTATTTTTTTTTCTGATTTAAAATGCAGCCTATCGTTTTCATTGTGCCTGTGCACACAGGCCCCTAAATGGGCTCTGCGTATTGATCAGTAAAAAAAGCAATGGAAATCCTGAGTTGCTGGTCAGTATTTTGCGTGCATACTCGTAAATATGTGCGAATGCCACATGTAACTATACTTAAAAAAAAAAAAAAAAAAAAAAAAAAAATTGTAATTCTCTTTATTTTGTAATCATGTACAAAATATAAAGAGAATTAATTTTTTTTTTTTTTTTTTTTTTAACATTAACACTCTCTTTAAGTATAGTTACATAAGCTGAAATCCGTTATTAGAGGCAAGAAATTTTTAGGATCCATTTTAAGCATTGAATTACACTGCTAAAACTCCATTGTGATTTCTAGCACAAATTGCTTGTGACTTTTGTGCAACATTCGAGTGTATGGGACTCTAAGGCACATCAAAGTAGCGAAGGAGCCTTTTTAAAAGTCGCATTGATTTGATTGGAACAGCCGCCATTGAAATTAATGTTTTCACTTGTCATGTAACTTTATGTGTCTGTGTAGAGAGGTTATCAATTCTTTCTTATATTATTAGATTAAAGAACTGACAGGCCCCGAAGCTGCGTTCACCATTGTTGGGATGAGTTATCAGGGTTAGACGCTATTATTATTTGTAAATGTTAAGTGTAGAAAATGATTGTGTTCTTGTGGTGCACTGATTTTAGAAAGGGAACTCCACACTGGTTTTGGGTGTGGGAATTATTTCAGTATAGTAATGTCACTCACTGTATGATCTGCTCTTTTTTAATTCTTGAAAGGCCATTGCTGTTACTTTGCTTGCACGTTGAACATTTCTTTTATTGCTTTATTCAATAAAGAGCCGCGCGTGTAGCAAACTGTCATAATTCTCTGTGCCTAGTTCAGCACAGGATGGATTCTGATTGGTTGCTGTGGGTTACTTCACATAGTATGAATTCTTATTATTGAACAGGGCTAGTTGGCTTGATTGTGGTGTGTTTTTTTTATTTTTATTTTTTTTTTTTATTTATTTTTTTGAAAATGAAAGCAGAGGTTTACAGTTGCATATGAGAAGCCCAAGCAACACTCATACCCACCCTGAAAACTGTTTCTTTGCCCTCTGCCTTTCTGCTCATTAGTTTTGATGGAACTCCCGTGTAGACGATCATACTACAAGTTTTGAGTCATGGCTGATTTGGCTTGGAGCAAGTAGCCACTTAAAAGTAGGGAAGTATATTAGGCAAATAGTATTCTGGGATGGGTCTCTGTGGAATGGTGTGGCTTATTTTGCCCCTGCATTAAGAATGAGCAGGAAGTAGACTATAGATTTCCGGGAGTTACTGCTACTGAACTGGTGTTCAGGAGCAAAGCATGGAATGAACATGATCTAGCCCAAAAAGTTCCTAAAGTACTAACAGTGCTGAAGTACAGATGTGGTACCTGCATTAATTTTTTTAAATTGCTCCATGTAGAGTCAACTGGATTTAAAGTCGGGGCTCTACGCATGGCCTGAAATGTTTTCCTGGATGGAATTGGTTATTCCAGACCTGTCATTCACATGTCTATAGCAGAGCACCTACTGTCCAATGAAGCTCTGTTATTTGAGAGTTTGCTGACAGGGGATGGGCCTTGGCACCAAGAGGGAGAATGGCTTTGGATTTGTTCATATCGGCCTACATGCTAAAACACTGGTGTACGTTGAGTAGAGATAGTGAAGTATGGCATATTGCATTGTTTTCTTTTTTGCCTGTATTTCATTTTTTTTTTAAAGTAGCTGTAAAGTTTTTATACCTTCCTGCATTCTATATTCTAAAAACCTTCAATATGCAGCACCCCCTAATACTTACCTGAGCCCAATCCAACAATGTGCATGAGAGTGGCTGCTGTCCTGGCTCTCTGCCTCCTCATTGGCTGAGAGGCAGCAGCGGGAGGCAATCAATTGGAGCCAATGAGGAGGAAGTGGAGGTGGGGCCGAGCTCTATAGTTTGTCTGATGGACACACAGAGCAGGGCTTGGGAATGAGTGCATTCCCAAGCCCTGAAGAGGAGGACTGCATTGTGCTAAGCCCTTGCACAGAGCAGAGGAAAGTACATGTTTGTTATTTAAGAAATAAATAAACAATTAAGCTTTAGTATCGCTTTAACCTTTATTGAAGTGTTACAAAATGACACTTCAGTCAACTTTATGCACTGTAGGGTTTTGCAGTCACATGCAGTGAGGTGCGGTACATAGTCTTTTAATGCAGCACACGGCAACCCACCTCAATGCAATGCTTTAGTGTGAACGCGGCACATAAAAAATTGCTTATTGTGTCTACATTTACCAATGCAGCTCAACTGACATGGTATGAACAAGCCCTTAATCTTGACTTGCAGAAAATCACAAGCTAGTACAAGAGAGAAATCGCGCTCCCCCACCCCCCATATCCATGCTAAACTGGGTGGATGGTGGCATCTGTACTGCTGACTATTGTGTGCAGGCACCCACGGCTGACTGAAAACCTGAACAGTAATTGCATCTGATTGGATGCGGTTACCGTTTGGCTGACCATTTATCATGCGGCTCCTTTGATTTTTATTTCTTTTTTCAGTTGACAATACCCATAGCTTGTATTTTGTCTGATTCTGCATAATTTGTCCGCAAATGTTACCAGTTTGTATCTCTGGTTATACAAAGATACGCGAGTACACTTTTCAGGCCTAATCTGGTTCACATCAATTCCTACGATCCACTTACACTCCAATAAAGCTGCAGAGCTCCCCTTTAATCTCACGTTCTGTCACAGCACTGGGCTAGGGCAGGGTGGAAAATGAAATGGAGGTTTGTTTCTAGGAGCAGAATGGCTTTTTATACAGTAATTGCCTTTTATGCAATGTCCTGTGATCCCATGACTTCCTCTGCAGTAACTTGAATTGATGAGCTGCTGAACATGCTGTTTACCTCCAAGATTGTGTAAATTTTGAACTTTTTAGCTTCTTGGGAACCAAGTCCCAGCTTGTCTCCAACAGCAGCTGGAGGGCCACAGGGTGTCCATGCTTAACTTATTAAATTGCACTTTTCTTTGCTATTAACTCTTTGTGCCATGGCTTTTTTTTTTATATATATATATTCAGAGCCAGTAATATATTTGAAATGTAAAGTCTGTGTCTGTCTTTTAAAAATATTCTGTAGGAGATGGGGGGTGAAATAAAAGTTCTATATAAACCATGTTGTGTGTGTTTCTTTCTATGCAGAAATTGGGGCTGATTTTTTATTTTAAAGCATTGGAGGCAGTTGGTTCCTTATCAAAGGGATTGTTGGTGAATAAGCTAAATGTTTTGGATCATGGGTCTCAAACTGGCGGCCCTCCAGCTGTTGGTAAACTACAAGTCCCATGAGGCATTGCAAGGCTGACAGTTACAAGCATGACTCCTACAGGCAGAGGTATGATAGGACTTGTAGTTTCACAACAGCTGGAGGGCCGCCAGTTTGAGACCCCTGAATTGGATACTCAACATGCAAGGTACAAATGTGTTTTTTTTTTTTTTTTTTCTCTCCTTAAATTTTCCCTTTAAATATGATTGGCTATTTACAGTTAAAGTATACATAAACTGGGTACAGATTGCTGCGGTATACGTGACACTTTAAACATTTGTAAGTGAGATAACGATGTAAAAAATACAGTGCAAAATTAAGGAATATCAAATAATGTAAATATAAAAGTATCGGTCCCAATTGTGTAGAAATCCACCACTGTGTAGGTATGAATACTGTGTTGATCCAATACTCGTGATCCCCAGGGGCACAGTCTCCTCAATTAAGGAGGACTCTTTTCTTCAATATGTGTCGGATTAATGCCATCCACATGCCCTCAAATGGTTCACCATATCATGAAATCAGAGCAGGCAAAGGTTTTGGTGAGAGTCCTTTTTTAATTGAGGCGTTTTTAAAGTGTCTCACAGTGCAGCAATCTGTATGCTATTTTGGATACAAAAAGTGATATTTGTTATGTGTTACTCTCACACTATCACTGTCTGGGATAAAAAATGTATAGCAAGCCTGCCTCCTTCACTTAAATAGCTTATCCTTGACTATTCATAAATTGTTGGAATAGTGAGGTGCTGACCGTTAACTCAATCTAACCCATATGTGATGAGAACTTTTGTTGCAGGTAAACCTAGTTAGTCACTCCTAAGGTCCCTTTCACACAGACGTGTCTGTGTACGGGCTCCGCTTTTCTCAGCAGGGATCGAGCCGTCGATTCCCATTAAGCGGTTAGAAGACAGGTCAGTCTCTGCACGCTATGCAGGGACCGACCTGTCAGAGCACCGCTCTCCTCTATGGGGGATCGGATGGAGACAGACTGTAGAGTCGTTGCTCTCCTCTATGGAGCGATGGGTGTCAGCGGGGACATGTCCACTGACATCCGATCTACTAAAGTGTGACGGATGGAAACCCTATTTTTCCATCCGTCACGCTTTAGCAGGTCATATGTCAGCGGACATGTCCCCGCTGACATCCGTCGCTCCATAGACCTGTATGGAGCGTCCGATCAGGTCCGCCTAAAAAACTGACAGGCGGAAAGAGGCCTAATGGATAACCATCAAAATAAATATAAAGTGACTTCAGTGTGTAACCTCAAGGCTAAAAGCAACCGCTCTGTGATGCCCCTAGTCATCCAGCGATTGCCACACTCTTCACACTGCGTGTTAAATCAGCAGCAATAGAAAATAGGTGTAGGAACATGCAATATAAATATTGATCCAAAACGTGCAATAAAAGTGATCTTGGTGCATAAATAACTTGTGTCTCAAGGCTGAACACCTAACACACAAATCTAAACAACAATATTATGGTGCATGTCTATCGATGCAAGTCCTTTATATAAAAAGTCATTTTTGTGAGGTAGTGCACAATATCCCTACACGCTTAGTGGTGATTATTCATAATTTAGGTGACAATGTTGCTCTCTAGCCTCTCACCTCAGGTAAGTATTAAATCGGCATAGCCTATGGTTCCTTGGACGGTGTACTGGTGTGTAGTCACCTTTTGGGGTTCTCTATAGTTGTTTCTGATCTGCTCTCACATATTCACATATGTCACATATGTTGTGACTCTGGTTTCTCCCAGGGGGTTCTCGCTAATGTCCTCTCAAAGGGGGTTGTGTGTGTGTATGTATGTATATATGTATATATGTATGTGTGTGTATGTATATGTGTATATATATATATATATATATATATATATATATATAAATATGTGTGTGTGTGTGTTCAACACATATAGAGACTTATACCATCATAAAAATAAATAAAGATCAAAATCTGTATTTAACCCTTTAGGATATAAAGAGTCTAAGCGATTTATCCAGTAAACTTCTCTTTTTCTCAATTCCAATTCTCCCCACGTCTATTAGCTGGAATACCATCGATTACCATATCTCAATTGAGAAACCGAATGGTTCATTTCTAAAAAAAAAATGTCTAGATAGAGGTAATTTATCATTTTTATCCCTAACAGAATATTTGTCTAGCTATTCTGTCTTTGACTTTTTGTGTGGTTTCACTTACATAGATCAAACCACACGGACATTTGATGATGTATATGACATATGTAGATTGACATGTGAAATGATCTTTTATAGGGATATTGTAACCTTGAGTAGGATGATTAAAGGACTTCCCCTTAATCATGCTACAACATTGAATGCATGACAAACAAGGAAATGAACCATAATTAGGAGGTCCCAAAAAAGGGTGTCTTTTATAATAATTTTTATAAGTGATCACATTCCTGCTGTTCTAGCGGAGGAGGGATGACGCTGATCTTCCCAGTGAAGGTCTGCGTAGGGGGTGGTGTCATGACAAGTCTGATCATTGGAGGAGAGCATGCTCAGTTACTCAGTTATTTTAGTAATAAATCCTGTTATGACTTCTTCCCTGTTTTGCCTATTGGTTGCCAGTTGTCAAAATAGCGGCGCCTATTTGTTCATTTGGATTGCCAATATCTAAGATGGCTTTGATCAGTTGTTTACATGGAGCAGCCAGTACATAAGATGGCGGCGCCCATTTGTTTATCCTGAGCGGCCAGCTTCTAAGATGGCGCTACGGGGGAATTTAAATCTTCAGCCTGTTGACAGCGTCACTTGGCCAATCCCCAGACGACGTCCCTTTGTGGCAAAATGCGTAGGGTGGGGCCAGTGACGCTAATGTCATCATGCTATTTTTGAGATTGATGGGCAACAGGATCACAGTGGGAAGCGAGTGGAGACGCCGCAATCTCCATTATTGATGTTACACGCTAATTTGATGCTTTTCTGTAAGTGCAATCTTTTATTTACCTATTAAAAGTGTTTTGAACAATTACACTATGGAGGCATCTTTTCTTCTTTTTATGAGCGGCATGATTGCCATATCCATACCGGGTTCGTGAGCCGTTTTGAGGAGTCGTTATAAGGTTTTTGGCGATACCTGAGAATTTCTCCCCTACGCTTAAAGAGACCATTGCAGTATGGTCATGTGGAGTCGGTAAGGGTTATAACTACTCTTGGTGTATCACTCATTTTGGATCTAGTCACTGGCTGGGATTAAGGAGTCTGTTTCTCACTCATCTGACATTGGATCGCTTTTTTTAGCACTTTTGTGTGGATTATCTTTCTGTGCACTACCAACTACCTCACTTTGTATTAGACTTTATTTATATATAAATTAGAATTTTTTGATTAATGTATCACTTGTTTTATATATGATTGATTGTTATTAGAGCAAAGAATTTTCCCAAGTGTTCTTCCAGGACAGCCCTTGAGAGATGGAGCTCCTCCCATCGACACAGGAAACACATTGCCACAGTTCAAAAGGCGGTCCCTCAGGTCCCTGGTCAGTCATTTGTGTTTCCTCCGTCGGAGGAACATGTTGCCAGGAACCTGAAGGCCCCTCTCAGGGGCTGCCTGTTTTTTGGCTGCAGTTTGGGTCCATACCTTTTTTCTTGTGGCTCGGGTACCGTCCAGCTGAACCGGAGCAGACCCGTTACCCTCCTCCTTCCAGTGCCGAGGTGGCCAGGGGCAGAATGACGCTGGTTTCCCCCAGGAGCGGTGAGTGGAACCTTCCATCTCTGTTCCTTGTTGCGGTGGGGTCGGAGACGCCGAGAGCGTCATTTCCGGCGGAACCGCGTCATCACTGTGTGCTGAGACTTCCGGTTCCGGGTCTCTAGGGTAAAAGGAGGAGAGGGAGAGCCAGCGCTGTGCCTGTACAGTCCCGACCAGCGTCCAGCAATACCGGACTAGCGGCGGGATCCAGAGCGGCAGAGGGGGACCATGGAGGCTATTCCCCAGGACACTCCGGCGGAGACAGGCACCAGCCAATCCCAGGTAGGCTGCTGGGCATGCTATTACTCTGGTGGAGTGGTGGTGTTTGTAGGCTGGGTTCTGTAGTGCCCCACGGTGGTGGTTAACTCAGAGTTAAGGATGTATGCAGTTGGGTGATTCTAAGGAGGGACATGGAGCCGACGCTAAAAAATTCTTTGTCTTCTTATTTACAGGCTAAAGAGCTACCAAAGGAAGACAAGGCAGGCCGCAAAAAGTGCCCTAATTGTGGGAATAGGTTGTCCTCTGGCTCTAACAAAGCCCTATGCAAGCAATGCATTGCAAGCTTGCTTAAATCTGAGGCAGATTCCCCCTTAGCAAAATTTTTGGGCTCCTTTAACCACTTGCCGACCGCCGCACGACGATATACGTCGACAGAATGGCACGGGCAGGCATATGGGCGTATATATACGTCCCTGCCTTCCCGTGGGTGGGGGGCCCGATCGGGCCCCCCCCCCGGTGCCTGCGGCAGTCGGTATTCGTTCGGGAGCAATCCGGGATGAGGGGGCGGCCATTCATTCATGGCCACCCCCTCGCGATCGCTCCCGACGAATAGAAATGCTCCGTGACATCACTTCCTCTCCTGTAATGTAAACACAGGAGAGGAAGTAATCTCTCCTCCGTGTCGGTAGTTTTCGTTCCGGCACCGAGGAGAGAGGATCGGTGAGTTGCACCAACACGACACTACACAGTAGAACATGCCAGGCACACTCACACCCCCCCTTCACCCCCCGATCACCCCCCCAATTACCCCTGCCCCCCCAGTCACAGTGACCCCAATTGCATTTTTTATTTTTTATTTTTTTTGCATTGGTGTCATTTGTGACTGTAATAACTGTTAGGGCAGTTAGGGTTAGCCCCCTTTAGTTCTAAGGTACCCCCTAACCCCCCCAATAAAGGTTTAACCCCGTGATCACCCCCCGTCGCCAGTGTCACTAAGGCTGGGTTCACATTGCAGCGGTTTATGAGAACGGATGTGATTCGCACTGCAGTGCAAATCACATCCGATCTCTGTGCGATTCGAGTTCAGCCATACAGATAGTATGGCTGAATTCGTGTCGCACCCGCCGCACCCGCCGCAAACTCGCACGGGACCCTTTTTTTGGTCCGCAGCAGAATCGGATCGCATGGGTGTTCACACCATGCGATCCGAGTTTGCAGATTGCACTGCGATATGCGAACTGATCTGGGGGTGTCATTAACATTTCACTGACACTCCCAGCAGTTCGCATAGGGCAGTGTGAACTGCCGCCGGGAGGCATGCGATGCGGGAACCCGCCGCGGATTCGTGGCGTTCCTGCATCGCTCCAGTGTGAACCCAGCCTAATAAGCGATCGTTTTTCTGATCGCTGTATTAGTGTCACAGGTGACGCTAGTTAGGCAGGTAGGTATTTAGGTTCGCCGCAGCTTTTTATAGCGCCAGGGACCCCCATATACTACCGCATAAAGCCCCCTGATTGCCCCCTAGTTAACCCTTTCACCAGTGATCACCATATAACTGTTACAGGTGACGCTGGTTGGTTAGTTATTTTTTTATAGTTTCAGGGCACCCGCCATTTATTACCTAGTCTCACTAGTGTACCCCTAAATTTAGGGGTGTCTACTTTCCAAAATGGGGTCATTTGGGGGGGGGGGTTTGTGCCATCTTGGCATTTTATGGCCTTCAAAACTGTAACGCCCTTAGAAAGCCTGAAGGCGGTGCTTGGTTTTCGGGGGCCCGTACGCGGCTAGGCTCCCAAAAAATCCCACATATGTGGTATCCCCGTACTCAGGAGAAGCAGCAGAATTTATTTTGGGGTGTCATTTCACATATGCCCATGGCATGCGTGAGCAATATATCATTTAGTGACAACTTTGTGAAAAAAATAAATAAAATAAAAAAGTTTGTAATTTTCCTGCAACTTGTGGCAAAATATAAAATATTCCATGGACTTAACATGCCTCTCAGCAAATAGCTTGGGGTGTCTACTTTCTAAAATGGGGTCATTTGTGGGGGTTTTGTGCCATCTTGGCATTTTATGGCCTTCAAAACTGTAATAGGTAGTGAGAAGTGAAATCAAAAATTTACGCCCTTAGAAAGCCTGAAGGCGGTGCTTGGTTTTCGGGGCCCCGTACGCGGCTAGGCTCCCAAAAAGTCCCACATATGTGGTATCCCCGTACTCAGGAGAAGCAGCAGAATTTATTTTGGGGTGTCATTTCACATATGCCCATAGCATGTGTGAGCAATATATCATTTAGTGACAACTTTGTGTAAAAAAAAAAAAAAAAAAAAAATTTTTTTTTGTCATTATTCAATCGCTTGAGGCAAAAAAATAAAATATTCAATGGGCTCAACATGCCACTTATCAATTTCCTTAGGGGGTCTACTTTCCAAAATGGGGTCATTTGGGGGGGTTTTTACTGCCCTGCCATTTTAGCACCTCAAGAAATGAGATAGGCAGTCGTAAACTAAAAGCTGTGTAAATTCCAGAAAACGTACCTTAGTTTGTAGATGTGACAACTTTTGCGCAAACCAATAAATATACAGTTATTGACTTTTTTTTTTTTTTACCAAAGACATGTGGCTGAATACATTTTGGCCTAAATGTATGACTAAAATTGAGTTTATTGGATTTTTCTAATAACAAAAAGTAGAAAATATAATTTTTTTTCAAAATTTGCGGTCTTTTTACGTTTATATCGCAAAAAATAAAAATCGCAGAGGCAATCAAATACCATCAAAAGAAAGCTCTATTTGTGGGAAGAAAAGGACGCAAATTTTGATTGGGTACAACATTGCATGACCGCGCAATTACCAGTTAAAGCAGCGCAGTGCCAAATTGTAAAAAGACCTCTGGTCATTGACCAGCAAAATGGTCCGGTCTGAAAGTGGTTAAAGAGGAAATGGCGTCGACCTTTAAATCCCTCCGGGAGTTAATCACTGACGTAGGGTCAGCTGCCTCCACGAGTAAAACAACTGCAATCTCCTCCTCACCATGCCTTACAACACCCAGCTCAGGGGAGCCCCGTATGGTCAGGGAGCCTAGCCCCACGTTGATTAGCCCCGATTCCTCTGACACAGACTCTGATCAGGAAGAGGAGCAAACAACATCTAAAGCCTCAAAGTATAGATTGTCTCTTGAGGAAGTTGATGAGCTAATGGGTGCTATCTATGATACACTGGAAATTGAGGAGGAAGAAACTCAGTTATCCAGACATGATCAAATGTATGAGGCTCTGGGGAAAAAGAAAGCAAGGGTTTTCCCTATACATAAGGTGCTTTCTGACCTTGTCCTTAAGGAGTGGTCTGAACCAGATAAAAAGGTTTTCTTTCCTAAATCCCTTAAGAGAAGGTTCCCTTTTGATGAGAGCCCAGAGGCGGTCTGGAATAAAAATCCTAAACTAGACGCCCCTCTGTCCAAAGTCTCAAAGCAGGCTGATCTGGCCTTTGAGGATATGGGGCACCTGAAAGATCCCATGGACAGGAGAACAGACATTGTCTTAAAGAGGGCCTGGGATGCCTCTATGGCAGGCTTAAAACCAGCTCTAGCCACTTCTTGTGTAGCTAGAAACCTGGAGTTCTGGTTGTCACAACTACAGGAACATTTAAAAGCAGGCACTCCTAGGGGGGAGCTTCTGAAATCCTTCCCTATGCTTTTTAAGGCCACCAGTTTCATCTCTGACGCCTCCACGGACTCTGTAAAATTTACGGCTAAGTCAGCAGCACTTTCAGTGGCAGCAAGGAGGTCAGTATGGATGAAAACGTGGGGGGGAGACACGGCGTCTAAAACCCGCCTGTGCAGCGTCCCTTTTACAGGAGACTTAGTCTTCGGGCCTGAATTAGATTCCGCCTTAGAAAGGACGGCGGATAAAAAGAAAACCTTTCCCGCAAAAAAGAAAAATTTCCAAAGAAAAATTTTTCGGCCCTTTAAGGAACCCTCTAAATCAGAGAAGAGTTCAACCCCCAAAAAACATTGGTCGGGACAGAAAGGGAAAGGGGGCATACTGTTTAGCCGCCCCAATCAGGATCCCAAACCCCAGTGACGTCAGGGTTCCTGTGGGAGGAAGATTAAGCAAGTTTCTTCCACAATGGGAAGAGACAACCTCGAACGAGTTTGTCTTAAATATAATAAAAAGGGGTCATGCGCTGGAATTCCACAGCAGCCCTCCCTCAAAGTTTTTGGTGACAAAGCTCCCAAGTCACTCAGAAAAGGCCAGGGCCTTACCTTTACTGATAGGGGAAATGGTGGATCAAGAGGTATTGACACCAGTCCCTATTCAGGAACAAGGAGACGGTTTTTACTCGCACATTTTCGTGGTAAAAAAGCCGTCAGGGAAGTTCAGACTAATTATGAACCTCCGACCACTGAATCACTCCATCCGTTACAAGAGATTTCGGATGGAGTCCATTTATTCCATAAAGAACCTTCTCCAGAAAGAGATATTTATGGCCACCCTGGATCTAAGGGATGCTTATCTGCATATTCCAATAAGGGAGGAATGCCAGAAATTCCTTCGGATGGCAGTGCAGATAGACACAAAAGTTTACCACTTTCAGTGCAGAGCGCTCCCCTTCGGTCTGTCATCCTCCCCGAGAATCTTTTCCAAGGTTCTCGGAGAGGCTTTAGTTCCACTAAGGCTTCAATCAGTCTCAATTATTCCCTATCTAGACGACCTGCTCCTAACAGCACACTCGGAGAGTCGTCTTTCTCAGGATCTGGAGTTGACTCAACTCAGCCTGAGTCGATTAGGGTGGATTGTCAGTCAGGAGAAATCCAAGACAACCCCAACACAGGAGATCCTGTATTTGGGTTACTGGATCAAGTCTGTAGATCAGAAAATTATACTGCCGGAAGAAAAGATTTTGAATCTGTGGCAGAGAACATCTTTTCTTCAATGCAGCCCCAAATGTACAGTGAGGGAAGTAATGTCGGTCTTAGGTCTTATGACGGCAGCCATTCCAGCCGTACAATGGGCCAGGTTCCACCAAAGAGACCTTCAGGGATTTCTGTTGGAACAATTAAAGGGCAGAGATCTGGAGGAGGAGGTATCGATCCCCTCAAAGATAAAACGCTCCCTCTGGTGGTGGAAGGACAGGGAGAACCTAAACAAAGGGGTTCATTGGGTCCTTCCTGTCACTTCAACACTGACAACGGATGCGAGCAGCTGGGGCTGGGGAGCCCACCTCGGCTCAAGCTGGGTCCAGGACAAGTGGACCCCGGAAGAGAAATGTTTCTCTTCCAATTGGAAGTTTCGAACCAAGAGTGGTCCTTACACCCAGAAGGCATTCAATCTCATAACAACTCACTGGGGAAAACCAGAAGTAGACCTTTTTGCGAGCAAAGAGAATGCAAAGGTTCCCAATTTTTGCTCGCTAAACCCAGGAGATCAGCCCCTGGCTGTAGATGCCTTGCAAACTCCATGGACTTTCAGTCTGGCCTATGCATTTCCCCCCTCTTCATCTCATTCCGAGGGTCCTAGCAAGATTCCTCACGGAAAAAACCTGTTTGATTCTAGTAGCACCATTCTGGCCCAGGAGACCATGGTTCACAACGTTGCTACAATTAACAGACTGTCCGCCTCTAAGGCTTCCCTGCAGACAGGACCTCCTGTCGCAGGGACCTCTTTATCATCCACAGGTGGCCACACTGAAGCTTTCAGCGTGGTTACTGAGGAGGAAATCTTAAGGAGTAAGGGCCTGACAGATGAGGTAATTGCGACCTTACTACAGAGTCGCAAACCAGTCACGAGGGCTATTTACAAAAAAGTCTGGAAAAAATTTAATAGCTAGCTGAATAGCCGTGACATAAATACGGCTAATATTCTACAGTTTTTACAGGAAGGTGTAAACAAAGGATTAACCCTAAGTACTATTAAGGTACAGATAGCTGCCTTAAGTGTGTACCTAGATGAACGCTTACAGGAAAATCCTTTTGTCGCTAGAAGGCAATCGCTAGATGTAAGGCAATCGCTAGATGTAAGCCGGTCAGAGTCAGCAAAGTCCCATCCTGGGATTTAGCAGTTGTACTAAAAGCTTTCTTGGGGTCACCCTTTGAGCCTATCTCAGAGGCCTCCCTAAGGCTTATTACATTTAAGACAGTACTCCTGGTGGCAATCACTTCAGCCCGTAGGGTCAGTGAAATCCAAGCCCTTTCCATCAGGGAACCATTTCTACTAAAGACAGACCCTGGGTTCTTACCAAAGGTAGCTTCTAGCTTCCATAGGTCCCAAGATATTGTCCTCCCCTCATTTTGTCAAAATGCAGCAAATGAGAAAGAAGAACGTTTTCATTTATTGGATGTGAGGAGGTGTATTCTAGAATATCTTAAAGTAACAAATCCTTTCAGAATCTCTGACTCCCTTTTTGTCCTTTTTTCCGGGCAGCGTAGGGGGCAAAAAGCTTCAAAGGTAACCATAGCTAGATGGATTAGGCTAGCTATAGCAGAGGGGTATAAGGCCTTGAATAGAGATCCTCCTGAGGGTGTTAAAGCTCACTCAACAAGAGCGTTGTCTGCATCCTGGGCAGAAAGAGCTGGTGCCACCCCGGAGCAGGTATGTAAAGCAGCCACATGATCAAGCTTTTCCACCTTTACAAGGCATTACCGACTGGACCTAATGTCTAGTCAGGATCAGACCTTTGGAAGGAAAGTCCTCCAGGCCGTGGTCCCCCCCCCCTAATCTGGTAAGTACTTGGGGATCCTCTCAAGGGCTGTCCTGGAAGAACACTTGGGAAAACTGGAGTTAGTACTTACCGGTAACTCCTTTTCCGGTGGTCTTCCAGGACAGCACGATCCCACCCTTTATTTGATTATAGTGATGTACTAATGTTTTTACCTGTTATGGTTTATATGTTTTTCAGTTCCATCCTTCGGTTCTTGGTGAATGACTGACCAGGGACCTGAGGGACCGCCTTTTGAACTGTGGCAATGTGTTTCCTGTGTCGATGGGAGGAGCACCATCTCTCAAGGGCTGTCCTGGAAGACCACCGGAAAAGGAGTTACCGGTAAGTAATAACTCCAGTTTTTTTTACTTCTGAATTTTGGTGGGTGTCTGCTTTAGTTTTAATTTTTCAGGGATTTTTCACTACTACTTGGATATTATTTTCATTTATTTAAGATTATTTCATGTCACCTTGTAGGGTTTTTTTATTTATTTTATGTCACTTTAGTGAGATTATTTAAATAAGTATATCAATTTTATTCATTTATTTATTGATATTCAATATAGTTTGGTATTTATTAGCACTGCACTCTTTACACCAGCACAGCCAGAGAACTGCCCACTGTGTGTTCTCCTGCTTGGTGCGGTCAGTTTTTAATAGGAAAGCAGAGGGACTGTTGGGAACACCAGGGATTTCACACAAAAGAAGCCATACAAAGAGAGCAGGAGACTTGTTCATACAAGTACATGGCACAGATCGGGAATATGAATTGTTGAGGTAACATTCTTTAACACGGGCCCTTTTTGTTTATTTTTTACTTTAACATGAACTGTACTAAAGGAGCATATTATGTAAACTTTACAAAATCAACACATTATATGTGCCTATGTAGGATTTGGGTTAGCTAAAACTGAACAAATTGGGTCCCTGGGGTGTTAGGCCAAATCTAAAAAGTTGTGGTGTTTTGTGTCTCAATGAAAAGCATGAAAGACATAGAAGTCTTTTAGCTCCTAAATAGTCAGATATTTAGTTTCAGCCTCAAAATGGACAATTTAACTAGACATGGACTGGTGGATGGCACACAGTAGTCCGGATCATTTTGATTTGTGCTAGGTTTTTTCCCTACCAATGTTCTGGTGTCCTGCAAATACATGCCAAAACTAGTAGTACTTGCTTATACCTGATAATACCATAGATTTTGCTTTGTAAAACATTTTGGCACAGAAATTCTCAAAACAACCACCTATTTACATTGCACCCGGAAAGTATTCACAGCGCTTCACATTTTATGTTACAGCCTTATTCCAAAATTGATCAAATTCATTATTTTCCACAAAATTCTACAAATAATATAATGACAATGTGAAAGAAGTTTGTTTGATATCTTTGCAAATTTATTAAAAATAAAAAAAAAACACATGTACAAAAGGATATACAGCCTTTACCGTGACAGAGTTGAGCTCCGGGGGAAATCCTGTTTCCACTGATCATCCTTGAGATTGTTTTTACAACTTGATTGGAGTCCACCTCTGGTAAATTCTGTTGATTGGACGTGATGGAAAAGTGCACAGATGTCTATATAAGGTCCCACAGTTACCAGGGTATGTCCAGAGTACAAACCAAGCCATGAAGTCCAAGGAAATGTCTGTAGGCCAGTGAGGCACAAATCTGGGGAAGAGTACAGAAAAATGTCTGTAGCATTGAAGGTCCCAATGATCTCCATCATCCATAAATGGAAGAAGTTTGGAACCACCAGGACTCTTCCTAGAGCGGGCCGCCCGGCCAAACTAACCAATTGGGGGAGAAGGGACTTCATCAGGGAGGTGATCAAGAACCTGATGGTCACTGACAGAGCTCCAGCATTTCTCTGTGGAGAGAGGAGAACCTTCCAGAAAAATAACCATCGCTGCAGCACTCCACCAATCAGGCCTGTATGGTAAAGTGGCCAGACGGAAGCTACTCCTCAGTAAAAGGCACATGACAGCCTGCCTGCAGTTTGCCGAAATGCACCTGAAGGACTCTTAGACTATGAGAAACAAAATTCTCTGGCCTGATGAAACAAAGATTGAGTTCTTTGGCCTGAATGTCTGGAGGAAACCAGGCTCCGATTATCAGCTGGTCACTACCATCCCTATAGTAAAGCTTGGTGGTGGCGGAGGCTGCATCATGCTGTAGGGATATTTTTCAGTGGCAGGAACTGGGAGACTAGTCAGGGTGGAGGGAAAGATTAATGCAGCAATGTACAGAGACCTCATTGAGGAAAACCTGCTCCAGAGTGCTCTGGACCTCAGACTGGGGGGGGAAGGTTCATCTTCCAACAGGACAACGACCCTAAACACACAGCCAAGATAACAAAGGAGTGGCTACGGGACATCTCTGTGAATGTTCTTGAGTGAACCAGATTTGAACCTGATTGAACATTTCTGGAGAGATCAGAAAATGGCTGTGCACCGACGCTCCCCATCCAACCTGATGGAGCTTGAGAGGTCCTGCAAAGAATGGGAGAAACCGCCCAAAAATAGATGTGCCAAGCTTGTAGCGTCAAATGCAAAAATACTTGAGGCTATAAAAGGTGCTTTAACAAAGTATTGAGCAAAGGCTGTGAATACTTCTGTACATACTTCTGGCTGTATGGCATGGGTACCCAAAATTAAAATCTGGCTGAACAGAATTACAGATTTTAAAGCCAGTAAGACAGTTGAGTTGTGATTAAAGCGGATCTTCACTGCATCTGTGCAACACAAACTGAAAAGCCTGTTTAATGCTGATTAAAGGCTGAGCATATACACCAATCAGCCATAACTTTGTGACCACCCACCTAATATTGAGCAGATCCCCTTTTGCCACCAAAACAACCCCCACTCGTCAAGCCATGAACACCTTTAGACCTCTGAAGGTGTGCTGTGGTATATGGCACAAAATGTACACGTCCCCATCCTTCTCAGATAGGACAGTCAACCACCTGTAGTTGAGAGAAACTCTCCATCATATTGTGTCAAGCTCCTAGCCAGAGGCCTTTATATTCAGAATAAAAGAAATGTCCACACATAAATGTATTTACAACTTCTCATGTTCACATTACTTGCCGTGACATATCATATTTGACATTGCAGGACAGTTTCAGAATCGGCAGAGCAGAACACCACATCCAATGTTAAACATTCTCGAATAGTCATTTCAGTGCAGAGCACATTTTGAAGGAGACAAAACATTGCAGTGTCCCTTTCCAGTCCAGCTAGACTCCAGCACCCATCTCCCGGTGACATAGCAGGTCCCGACAGGAACCAGCGAGAACCCCAAGCATGCACATAATTAGCCCTTCTGTACTATGTGGCTGGGTCTCTGCCACGTGGGGCCGGTCCTGGTTGCTAAGGCATAACCACTTCCTTCACGATGCCAGTAGCGCTGTCTGGCTTTCATAACCTCCTTCCCTTGTACTACTTGACCCTAGCAATGGCAAGTGACCTCCTCATCCCCTGTGTGTGTGCATTACAGGCCCTGTTCTATATGCCATTACCACCATGCACTCCTTTAACCCCTTCAGATCCCTGCTATAGACGAATGACTGCTACAGTGTGGACCTACCGACATCACTAGACGTCCTCCCCTTTGCATGCTCCCCGCTCGTGCTGTGATCACCAAGCCGAATAACACTTGGGTAATCACAGATCAGATTAAGGGGTTGATCCCGGTGCCTTACTGCGTGATCAGCTGTCAGCCAATGACAGATGATCACGTGATATAAACAGAAGATTGGTAATCATTTTTTTTCCTCCTCACGCTGACAGCATTAGGAGAAAAGAAAGCCGATCACCGGCTTCTGTGCAAGGGACATCGGTCCTGAAGAGGAAGAGGTGAAGCCACCTCATCTGTGCCTGCCAGTGTCCACAGTGCCACGAATCAGTGCCATCTATCAATGCCCACCAGTGGTGCCAAACATCACCACCCCCTGCAGTGCTGCCTATCAGTGTAACCTACCAGTGCCGATCACTGACAGCTATTAGTGCCCTTCAGTGGCACCTATCAATGGCCATCAGTGCCGCCTTATCAATGCAGCCTCATCAGTATACATCAATGAAGGAGAAAATTACTTGTTTGAAAAATGTATTAACAAGATATAATAAGATTTTGTATTTTTATTTATTTTTATTTTTTTAAATGTTGGTCTTTTTACATTTTTTTTAACAAAAATTAAAAAACTCAGAGGTGATCACATACCACCAAAAGAAAGCTCTATTTGTGGGGAAAAATTAATAAAAATGTAATTTGGGTACAGTGTTGTATGACGTTCAAAGCGTAACAGCGCCAAAAGATGAAAATTGGTCTGGGCAGGAGGGGGATTTATGTGCTCAGTAAGAAAATGGTTAAGGAACTTCAAACCAGGCATTAAAATGTTTCAAAAGCTTTATTGGAATAGATCAGCATAATGAGAAACACAAGATAACAGTTCAGCATTAAGTGCAGTCTTTTCTGACCATCCCTATCTACAGGCTTGTGTCTACCCCTGGCATACCCGCTGAGGAAAGAGCCCATTGCTGGTGTCTTCAGGAGGACTGCAAGTCCCAGAAATCTCCAACAGGTGGAAGGCTCCAGGACACAGGAACGTAACAGCTTTGCTGGAATCAGGACAGAAGCTCTCTCCCACACCTTGTTGACTGTGTGTCTTTCCTTTACATGCAGCCGGTGTTCTGCCAAGAACTGTCCCCCCATCGGATAGTGTCTACCCCGTACTGCGCAGGCGCAGCGCTTCCGCAGTACGGAGGACAAGGAGACGCCAAAAGGCTCCAAAGCTGAACCGCGCCTGCGCACTTGATAGTACCTTCTGCCCTGAGTCCAGGTTCAAGCCCCACCATGCATGTGGACATACGGTAGATGATGTAAAACAGCACCTAGTAACAGGGCCACTCGCCACACTTCGGGCACAGCCTCGCTTCGCTTGCCAATTTTTTATTCTAACTCTATATCCACTTGGATGGTGGGGCTTGAACCTGGACTTAGTGCGCAGGCATCGTTCATCTGCGGAGACTTTCGGAGTCTCCTTGTCCTCTGTACTGTGCAAGCGCAGTACAGGGCGGGCACTATCCGACGGGGGACAGTATTCAACAACACCGGCTCTGTTCTCCATATGCATACATTGCTCCAAATGCGTACGTTGATTTCTTCCTCAGCTAAACAAAACTGTTGCCTTAACTCTCAGAAACCTCTTCCCTGCAACATGGTGTGTAGGGAGGAAGCTCTTTGAAGATGTAGTTCTGGGGACATGCTTATACCAGTAGGAACTGACTTCCCAGCAGCTGTTCCTCCAAGAATTTTGAAGAAAGTAATCAAAGCTATTTTGGGTAAAAGAAAAAAAATCATGCTGGGACATGGTCTAGTGGGGGGAAAAAGGAGCTTTGAGCCGTAAATATGGGGAATGCTTGGACATACTCTTTTGTTTAAGGGTTAGCTTTGGGGGTTCAGTAAATATACCTTTGGTCCTGTTTTAAAATGTTGAAAGCCAGCAGCTACAAATACTATAACTGCCACTTCCCAGCTCAGGAGTCCAGTGCTATCTTCGCTGGAGCTGTTCCTTCCCTGGGTTTTGTATCCCTGGCACCTCCATTTGGATGTGTAAGCCAGCTGTTACTTCTTGCAGTTTCAGTGTCGGCTCCCCACTGTGCATGCGTGAATTTACACTGTGCTTCCAGACTGGACCCGCAGCCTCCTGAGACGGGTTTGAGGAGGCTGCAGGCCAGCTGACATCATTTTCACCTATGTGAGAATTGTGGGAGCGGGTACCAGTCAGAAAAAGGTACCTGCTCCCAGAAAAAAATATATTAAAACACTAAAAATGTTGGGGAGGGCATATGTGAAACTTTCACTTTCTGCTTTAATCCAGTCTGGGTCTGCCTTTCTGGAAAGAGTCCACATGGAGCACAGCGATGGAGTTTTTATCATACAAGGAGATTTTCCCTGGAATTTGGAAAAAGATTGTTCTTCTGCTTGTACAGTTTTTGTACACTTCATTATTTATTCATTTTTATTCAGGAAATACTTATGAGTTTTGCAGAATTATTTTTTAAATATTTGTGAAATATTTATAAAAGGTTTGCACATTTCACAATTTTTATGAGTTTGTGTGTTTATTTGTAAAATGTTTATATTAGCACTATGTATGTGTTTATACATTTAAAAGGGTAGAACTGCAATTTCTGTATATTTATTACATATACATTATAGTATGCACAGATGTGCCAAAGTGCTCTGCCCATCCTTTGGGGCCTGGAAAATCTGCGCATGCATGGGTACATGAATGCAGCACGCTTAGCAAGGCACAGGATTTTATGTTCAGTACATGCTTGGTAATGGGCACCCAGAAACCACACTGGAATGCATATGCATTTTTGCTGCATTTTTTCAGTGGGGCAGTGTAAAAGTAACCTTAAACAAGTTACTGATAGTTCTTGAAGTGGAAATAGAACTTTCAAAATATTCATTTTTTTCTCTGGTAAATTTGTTTTTCTGGTATAGATGTTGTCAGATATGTATGAAAGATGAAACTTGACTCATATACAGCAAATTATTTAAAGAAGAAATTTCAACTGAAAATAGACTACACGTTGTGGAAAAAAACGACTTCAAAAACAATTCTCAGAAAAGACTAAATAGGTACTCCCAGCAGTCATGTTTGCGTGATTTTTAATATGTGATACGTGTAATTTATTGTGTGAATACATTATTAAGGGAAATCTAAAGCCAAAACTGTTTTTACCTTTTGAATAGAGAAGGGAATAGGTGAATCTCCCAAGTTTGTTTATTTCCATTAGTGTTCCTTTCAAAAGTTTTCCCTTCACTTAATTTCTTGTAGACACTAACAGGAATTAAGTCCCCGCACACACTGAATGCGGCTTTGAAATCGCACTTCATGTGTGGCATGCCAACATCTGTGCAACTTACACAGATGTCTATGCAAGTCGCACATGAAATTGCCAGAAATAGTGCAGGAACCTTTTTCAAATCTGTGCAAGTTGGAGTCGCACCGATTTGAACGGTTTCATAGGCACAAATAGGGTGCAAATTTTCATGCAATTTTAAAATGTCAAATTGCATAACAAGTCACACAGGTGTGAATGGGAGTTAAGAGTAATTCATCTCTGCAACGTGAGAAAAATCCCCTCTTTGGGCTTGCTCATATTTGCGGCAGCCCTTGCAGTGAGGAGGCAACATATCGCCTGTTCTAACTCTGAAAATGGCAACCCACCATGCCACAACCACGTGCATTGCACACAGTTGCATTCATCTGAATGGGTTGTATTTGGCAGCAGTATCTGCCTGAAAATGTAACATAATATTTAAAATTTTAAGCCCTTGTACACACAGTTGGACATTCCGAGAACAAAATCTGTTGGATTTTGTCCGAAACTGGTGTTGCATACACACGGTCAGACAAAGTTGTCGGAAAATCCGATCGTTCGTAACGTGATGACGTTATTTAGTTACGACGGGACTACGTTCAGGCTAGTAGCCAATAGCTTTGGTCTAGGAATTTGATCTGAGCATGCGTGGCACTTTGTCCAATCGGAATTCTCTACAAATGATCGAACAAAGTCCGATCGGATCATGTTGTTGGAAAAATTTTATATCCAGCTATCAAACTTTGTTGGGCAGACATTCTGGCGGAAAAAGTCAGATGAAGCCCACACACGGTCGGATTATGCGACAATAGGGTCCGATCTGACATTTTCCGTCGGAATGTCCGACCGTGTGTACAAGGGCTAAGGTGTGAGAGGGGATTTTTCAGGTGCAAAAGAACCAGATACACAGACCAAAATGATCTTAAATAAAAAAATAAATATACATTATTAAATGAAATGTATTAATTAAAAAATATATAAATTTTATTTTTATCAAAATTAAATTCATTAATTAATTTTACGTGGTCATGATGTAAGTACAGTGGTTTCGACTAGACATGTTTCACCAGAACAATGGCTTTTATGGTGAAAAATGTAGAACGGAAACCACTGTACTTACATCCTGACCACGTGAAAATTATGTTGTTGGTTTTAAAATAGTATATTCTTTTAATGTTGCTAAAAATAAAATGTATATGTTTTATATATAAGATCATTTTGGTATGTGTGTATGGTTCTTTTGCACCTGAAAAATCCCCACTCACACCTTCTTAAAATTAGGATTTATTAATGGAATGTGGTGCGTTTGTTCTCAAAACTCAAGCTAATACCTTAAATTAACATATTACATTTTTGCCACAAAGCACCACAGATGCAGCATGCACACAGCCCTGAACGGCTGTATGTCCTTGTTTAGGGGGGCTATCAGGGGGCGGTAAATCCACAATTTAACCACTTGCTTTTACTGTCCCCTGGCTACCCGTGTGAACGAGACCTTAGACAGTTGTCATTGTGTACCCATTGGAAGATTTTACCTGCAATCCTGTTCTGGTGACAACTCAAAGGCTTTTCCTCAATTTCAGCCCTAGTGACAAATAAATAGAATGGATCTCCCTAGAAGAGACACAGACAATGATACAGAACCTGAAAAAGGATCTGACCACTTTGTACAAACTAAAAAAAATGTTTTTTGCCTTTTAAAAACACTTGTAAGCCCTTGTACACATGGTCGGAGAATCCGTCGGAACGTGTCGTCAGATAATCCGACTGTGTGTGGTATGCATCGGACTGATTCCGTCGGAATATCCGTCGGACCTAATTTTCTAACATGTTGGAAATATTTCCCGACCAACTGGTTCGATCGGACATACTCCGATCATGTGTAGAGAATTTTGATCGGACCAAGTGCCACGCATGCTCAGATCAAATTCCTACATCAAAGCTATTGGCTACTAGCCTGAACGTAGTCCCATTGTAACGAAATTACGTCATCACGTTCTGAATGATCGGATTTTTCGACAACTTAGTCCGACCGTGTGTATGCAACAGTTTCAGACAAGATCCGACGGACAAAATCCGATGGATTTGGTTGTCGAAATCTCCGACCGTGTGTACAGGGGCTAAGGAGGAAGTATCACCAACATTTAAAAAAAAGTTTTTGAATCCCTCAGGGGACCAAATACATGTAGTTCCCATTCTGATCAGTCTTGTGGTTTCTGAGTAGCATGGTTCTGACTCCTCCGCTGTCAGAATACACTGATCAGCACTGATGGAAATATTCCAACACTCAAGTCCATAGTTATGCCGCGTACACACGATCGGAATTCCGGCCAGAAAAAGACCGATGAGAGCTTTTCATCTGAAAATGCGACCGTGCGTATGCTCCATCGGAATTTAGCTGTCCGAATTTCCGCCAGCCAAAAATTGATAGCATGTTCTCAATTTTCCCAACGGAAAAACTTTCTATCGGTAATTACGATCGTGTGTATGCAATTCCAACATGCTAAAAATCACGCATGCCCAGATTCAACTACGAGACAGAAGCTATTGGCTACTGGCTATTGAATTTCCTTTTTCTAGTCATGTTGTATGTGCTGTATGTCACCGCGTTATAAACGATCGTAATTTGATGTGACCGTGTGTAGGCAAGACGGCTTGAGCCAAATTCCATCGGAAGTCCGTCGGGAAAACCATCAGAGCTTTTTCCGTTGAGAATTCCGATCGTGTGTACACAGCATTAGACTTACTTCTGTGTAGTGGGAACGGCCATAGATGGATCGAAATTCAGCTGGTCCCTGCTGAACCACTCAAATTTTGATCAATCTATGGCCAGCTTAACCACTTGCTGACCATGCTATAGCCAAATGATGGCTACAGCACTGACAGCTAATTCTGTGAGGCCGTGACGCCCTCTCGTGATTGCGCCCGTCGCACACCTGCTTCAAGGCGCACACCTGCTTCTGTGTCCAGAGACAATCAGTGGCTTTTTACCACGTAATCAGCTGTGTCCAGCATTTTTATTTTAGATCTTATTTGGTAATTATTGCCATAGATGCCGGGGCAGACACTCCCAGCAGCCCTCAGTTTGCACTATCGCATGCTGAACTAGAAGCTGGTTTGTAAGTAATTTAGGGATGAGCATATTTTTTCTTCTTCTTTGTTTCTTCTTCTTCCCTTTTTCACTTCCCCTTTGTTTGGGCTAACCATCAGATTATATTGGTATCTACTGTATATATTTTTTGCAGAGACGCATCTTGCACCAGATCCTGAGTGTCAGGTCACCTAGAGGCCAGGTGACAGATGCACACCGTAGGGATCAGGAGTGCACCGCAAGGTTGTGGACCCTACGGCTGACTGCTGCAGACAGGAGTCAAGGTGATAAGGAAGGCAGGGCCACCGGAACACCAAGATGGATCCCACCGGGGTTGGAGAGTAAGATTCCCTGGGGCACGGAGTCTAAGAGCCAGCAGGTGTTCACCAGAGCCTCTAGTGGTGAGGATGGACTGGGCTGCAACTGGCTCTAGGTTTGGGCCCCCCAGGGTCCCTTAGCTCACACCCACAGTAGGCAACAGGAGGATAGGGATAGTGAGGGATAAAGCCAAGGTCGGGGCCACAAGCAGACAGGGATAGTCAGGGACACGCCAAAAGGTCAGGATCACAGGCAAACGGGGATAGTCAGGGGCACACCAAAGTCGGTAACAGAACAACAGAAGAGCACACGGCAGGTAACAGGAAGCCAAACACACAAGGGTTGATCAGCAGGGTTGGCCTGCAGTGCACAGGTTAATATAGAGTTCTCTGATAGGAGCTAGGGTGGAGCCATGCCAGAGGAGGGATTACAAAAGCAGTCAGGTGAGAGTCGGCTGGTCTCTAGAGATTATAACATGGAGACGGGTAAGCAGACAAACTCTATTGCATAACCATGACACTGAGGAAGTGGAGCGAATTCCACGAAACGTGTTTAGCTTTTTTGGATGCAGTTATATCCTAACCATGCATTTTTATTTTAGATCTTATTTTGTAATTGCTGCAGTTATGAATGATTTTTGGACATGGATTACAAATCAGCTCACAATACTATATACCTCAATGTGCTACGATGATATCTGTGTATATATGAATTGCAATATGCTATATTTTATCAGTATATATATATATATGAATTAACTAATATCTGTGTGTATGTGTATATATATATATATATATATATATATATATAATATGAATTGCAATGTGCCATATGATTGTCATGGTTATGCAGTGATCTTCCTCTGCTTACCTCCCCTCATGTGTTCAGACTAAGAGGCCAGCCTCTTCCACCTGGTGGTTTTTATAACCTCTCCTCTAAGCGTGGCTCCACCCCAGGCCCTATCAGGGAACCCTATATTAACCTGTGCACTACAAGCCAGCGGTGCTGATCAACCATTGTGTGTTTGGCTTCCTGTTTCCTGGTTGCCATGTGCTCTACGTTTGACTCTGTTACAGACCTTGGTGTGTTCTCAATGATTCCTGTCTGCTTGTGACCGTGACCTTTTGCATGTTCCTGACCATTCCTGTCTGCCTGTGACCCTGAACCTTTGGCGTGTACTCTGTTGTTCCTGTCTGCTAATTGCCCTGACCTCTGCCGTATCCCCTTACTATCCTTGTCATTCCAGCCTGCTGCTTCCTTCTCCTGTAGTCTACTCTGAGTGTGAGCTGGGAGACCCTAGGGGCCGCAACCTGGAGCCAGACTGCAGCAAACTCCATCCTCACCACTGGAGGCTCTGGTGAACACCCACTGGCTCTTAGACTCCGCGCCCTGGGGAATCTATGCTCCAGCTCCCATTGGGATCTGTGTTAGTGATCCTGTAGACCTGTGTCCTAAATCTCCTTGGGTACAATCCGCAGCAGTCAGTCCTAAGGTTCACTACCTAGTGGTGCACTTCCGACTCTTACGGAGTGCATCTGTCTCCTGGTCTCAGGTGACCTGACAGTTTGATCAGCCCTGGACCCAGCTGATGTGCCGCTATCCGCAGATGATCCATTGCAGGGCTTAGTTTGCAGACTTGAGATCCAAGAATCGCATCAGACCCAGGTGATGCGATTCCTTCAGAATTTGGCATCCTGTTTTGAACAGTTTCGGGCCTCATTAAGACCCCCGGTTCAACAACCTCAACCGCTATCTGCTGCTGCACCTATCGCATCAGTCGCAGCCACACATTCATTACAACTATTAGCTCCGGCCGGTTTCTCTGGGGACTCCAAGGCTTGCAGGGGGTTCCTTAGCCAGTGCACAATTCCTTTTGAACTTCAGCCCCAAAACTTCCTGTCCGATCAGGCGAAAGTAGCATATATTATATCCCTCCTGTCCGGCGAGGCGCTAGCTTGGGCTGCCCCTCTGTGGGAACTGAATGATCCAGTGGTTTCTAGCCTGATTTCTTGAAACTTTTTCGGAATATCTTTGAGGAACCGAGTCGTGTCTCCTCAGCGGCTAGCGCTCTTTTACGTCTCCGTCAAGAGTACGCTTTTGTGGGACAGTATGCTCTTCAGTTCCGTATCCTCACAGTTGAATTGAGCTGGAATAATGAGGCCCTAGTTGCAACCTTTTTACATGGCCTCTCTGATAGAGTGAAGGATGAATTAGCAGGAAGATCCCTTCGTGCTGATCTGGACAGTGTCATCACTTTGTGTAACCAGATCGATATTCGCTTTCAGGAGAGGGCCCTGGAAAAAAGATGCCAGCACTCCCCGTTCTTTAGGCAGCCTGAGCTCCCAGTCCCTTCTCTTCGATCCGAGGAGCACCCCCTGCCTGCTGAGGAACCTATGCAGTTGGGCCAGACGAAGCTATCTCCCGAAGAACGCGCTAGGCGCAGAACACTGGGCCTATGCCTCTATTGTGGGGCCAAAGGTCATTTCCGTGACACTTGTTCTCTTTGTCCAGAAAAACGCTCAGGGCTAATACATCTGGAAGGTGGAGTATTAGACCCTGAAATATCACCTTCACCTTCTCGTCTTCTCCTTTCTGTGTTGCTTCATGTCGGTGCTTCCTCTCGTTCGGTCTCAGCACATCTGAATTCCGGAGCCGCTGCCAATTTCATGGATTTGGAAACTGCATCCTCCATGAGACTTACCCTTTTGCCCCTTACAACGCCATTGGCGGTCTTGGCGATTGATGGCACTGTTCTCCCAGGGGGCCCTATCCGCTTCCAGACCCTTCCTGTTAAGATGTCAGTAGGGACACTCCACCAGGAGTGTATATCCTTCCTTGTCTTACCTAAGGCTTCATTTCCTATCATATTAGGTCTTCCTTGGTTACGGCTCCATTCTCCACACGTTGACTGGTCTGCTGGACAGATCCTGGCTTGGGGTTCCTCCTGTTCCTCTTCCTGCCTACTCAAGGCTACCCTAAAAGAGAAACTTCCTGTTGCCACCATCCCAGTATCTTTTGCTCTTCCCGCTGTATACAGCGATCTCGGGGATATGTCCTGCAATAGTCGGACTGGTGCACTCTCTAGGTCATGTGGTACTCTGGATGAGGGGCCCACCTATGAACCTGAGTCGATCATTCACTCCAGTTTGCATAACCATTTACCTTTGCCTGTCCCTAATCTCCCTTGGACGCACAGCCAGGCTAACTTGTCTGCAAGTTCCACAGTCGCTATGCCCTGTGATGCAAATGAGATTGTCGCTACACCTGACAATACTATTCAGTCGGCCTCTGCACTAGTTATGCCAGTCCAGCCCATGCCCAAAGAGCTTCCTGTTTCTTGTTCAGGACCTTCTGTAACCTGGTCTCACCCTACTGCTACTATGTCCGTTCAAACCCGTTTAAGAGGCTCAATCCATCCTTTGGATAGACTGCCTCATTCGACCAGGTGGGGTTTTCAATCTTTTTCTCAGGGCTCTCTGCATTCTGTTTGTGTTTCAGCTATCCAGCTTGACGCTTGTGACATGTCAACCAACCTGACCTCAGGGATCCACTGACCTCTGCCCAGTCTGGGGGTCCTGTGCTGGATGTCCAGCTCATCTTTAAGGGTCTGGGGGACCCTGCTCAGACTCCTGATCTTCTCATGCCCTTACCCATTCCTAAAAAGCCTTTAGTCCTCAAGTCCTCTTGTCCTCTCCCTACCTCAGTTCCGGTCTCTGAGGATAATCTAAAATACGAGGTTAGTCAAGTTTTGGATTCCCGGCTCCGTAAAGGCATTCTTCAGTACCTCGTAGATTGGAAAGGGTTTGGCCCTAAGGAGAGGTCTTGGGTCACTGCATCTGAGGTCTTTGCTCCTCGTCTGTTGAGGAGGTTCTATCTGGAGTTTCCCTTTAAGCCTGGACCCAGGCGGGGAAGGGGGAGGCCTCGTAAGAGGGAGGGTACTGTCATGGTTATGCAGTGATCTTCCTCTGTTTGCTTACCTCCCCTCATGTGTTCAGACTAAGAGGCCAGCCACTTCCACCTGGTGGTTTTTATAACCTCTCCTCTAAGCATGGCTCCACCCCAGGCCCTATCAGGGAACCCTATATTAAGCTGTGCACTGCAAGCCAGCGGTGCTGATCAACCATTGTGTATCATTGTGTGTTTGGCTTCCTGTTTCCTGCTTGCCGTGTGCTCTACGTTTGATTCTGTTACCGACCTTGGCGTGTTCTCAATGATTCCTGTCTGCTTGTGACCATGACCTTTTGCATGTTCCCGACCATCCCTGTCTGCCTGTGACCCTGAACCTTTGGCGTGTACTCTGTTGTTCCTGTCTGCTAATTGCCCTGACCTCTGCCGTATCCCCTTACTATCCTTGTTGTTCCAGCCTGCTGCTTCCTTCTCCTGTAGTCTACTGTGAGCGTGAGCTGGGAGACCCTAGGGGCCGTGACCTGGAGCCAGACTGCAGCGAAGTCCATCCTCACCAATGGAGGCTCTGGCAAACACCCGCTGGCTCTTAGACTCCGCGCCCTGGGGAATCTATGCTCTAGCTCCCACTGGGATCTGTGTTAGTGATCCTGTAGACCTGTGTCCTGAATCTCCTTGGGTACAATCCGCGGCAGTCAGTCCTAAGGTCCACTACCTAGTGGTGCACTTCCGACTCTTACGGAGTGCATCTGTCACCTGGTCTCAGGTGACCTGACAATGATATCTGTATATATACGAAATAATAAATATTCCATCATGTATTGATCATTTTACCAATTTGTGTGGCACGTGCCTCATTTAAAGTCCCAAATTCCTTTCTTCTAATTTCAGATATAGGGATGGAGAGGTATCACTACAATATGTCATGTGCTTCATCTAGTCCCAAACCCCCCCTTTACCTGGTTATTTAATTGAGAACTACAAGCTGACAGCCACAAAAGACATTGGGGCTTGTAGTTCGTTCACACACAGAGCTGTGTGAATGAATGACGTGGCCGTGTGGGCGGAGCTGTTTTCAAAAAGCGACAGTTAGTACGGGGACCTTCTCCCTGTATTGCTGCCACAAGGAGAGGAGGGAACGGCAAGCGGTTGCAGCATCGGGAACATGTTACATGTTCCACCCAAAAAATGGGTGAAACATAGAACATGCTTCCAAAGGTGAACTTATCCTTTAAGATTTTTTACATTGCAACAATACTTCTTTAATGACCCCAGAGGTTCCTAATGAAGAAAAGCAATTGGCATAGATGGCACACAAAGGTTAGACATTTGTCCCTCACTTCCGGAATACAGAGTTGAACCTATTAAACAAAAATAATTTTTTACGGTTATTCTTTATGGCAAAATACTCATTTTATGGGAATGCTGTCATACTGTCCCAGACAATCATGGACTGTTTAGTCTTTAAGTGGTCAATGAACTGTCCAAAAATGTTTTTGACCTCAAAATCTCAATCAGGTGATTTTTATATATATACAAATGGAACATTGTGACACTTTGTCACATATAAAAAAGATATGATCTCATTACCCTTAGCATTTATCAGGAACTAACAAAATAACAGTACAGGAAATGCAGTATCACTTCATCTTAAAAGTAGTCTTATTACAGAAACAGAAGGCAGTTTAAATAAATTTATTTGCACTACGCAAACATTTCCAATTTTATAAGGCCAGCAAACATTTCTAATATTTAGTAGTGGAAGTGGATGGATCATAAAAACACAACACCTTCATCTTTGTTTTAGACGGGTGTATATTTACAAGAATGTTGTGTGACTTCCTTGTTTCAAATCAGTAAGTAGATGGCTTTCTCTGCTGCTGGCTGAATCACACCATGCAGATCCTAGCTGCAGTTATCGAGGACTTCTTGGTGGATCTTTGTGGGTTTGGATGTTTGAACTAAGAGGCATTCCCTTGATTTGTTCTGCCATTTGGACATCCCTGGTTTTAACATGTTAGGTTACTGATCAACGGAATTTTCAAGAAATCTAGAAGACAATGGGGCATCTGATTATTGCATACCAGGATATACACTATGGTAACAATACCCAATTCACTTTCTACTCTGAATTTAACAAAACTTTGGAGGTGAAAGTGGTGGAGACCATTTTCTTGTGTTTGGTCTTTGTATTCTCCTGGCTAACAAATGTCTGTGCCATAGTGTTGCTGCTTCGAAAGAAGAGACTGGTCACTTCCAATTGTTTTGTGTTGAACCTTTTCTGCTCCGATTTGCTCTTCGTCACCATGATTCCCTTCATCTTGGTTGTCCGCTGGACAGAGAATTGGATCCTAGGGGACTTTGTATGTCACCTGCTGTTTTATGTCATCTGCCTCAGTGGCTGTGTCATACTGATCTCATTGTCTGCTGTCAGCCTGGAGAGGATGATCTGTATCATGAAGATGACACAGACAACTACATGTAATGTGAAGGTGGTGGTAATGGGACTGGTGATAATTTGGGGGTTCTCCGCCATGACCGCCTTACCTCTATGCTTATTTTTCAAGGTGGTTGAAATTGACAAGGTGAGTCCATTTTTGTTCACATTATTTGATTTATTAAAGAAGAATTACAACAATTGTTTATACAATGCTGTTCCCCTTGGTACAACGAACATGTAGTACTTTGTGCTATCTTCCTAGGTGCCCTGTAATGCTTGTTGTAATTTTGGACTGGCTTTTCTTCTTTGATGTTTGGCTGCCCAACACGAACACCAACACAAGTAATTCAGAAGGAGGAATTCCCTCTGCATTCCTCTTAAATGGATTTCCACCTTAATTACCTATATATATTCCATTGGGATAAAATAATACATCTTGCTTGTAGTCGCAATGGAATAAATTCCAGGGGGAACCTTTGAAATAATTTTAAGGTCTTGATGAACCCCTGCAAAAAAAATGTATCCAAAGCTCATGATATATTTGTAAGAACAGTAAGTTGTTATTGTATTAATGTTAATAATAATAAAAAAATTGGCATATCTAGAATGTTTGACACCTAATGGAATTCTTTTTCAACACCCCTGCTCTATATGATAACATGATTTTCAGTTATGATCACGATTTTCAAATAAAATTTAATTATAATAATATCGGCCAGAAAAGAAACACATACAGTATAGACCCTTACTTACCCGATCACTGTAGAAATATCTCCTTACATTGGTGTTCAGTAAAGGGTTCCCTTACATTAGTGGCCAGTGGTAGAAGTGTCCTCTTACACTGGTGGTCAGTGGTAGACGTGGCCTCTTACATTGGTGGTCAGTGGTAGACGTGGCCTCTTACATTGGTGGTCAGTGGTAGACGTGGCCTCTTACATTGGTGGCCAGTGGCAGAAGAGCATCCTCAAAGTAGTTACGCCATTATATACTTTTTCATAATCTTCCCTGTTTCTTAATCCTGTGTGCCCCTGTATGTGTGCGTTTTATATAAAGAGCTACATAGCGCTAGAACAATCAAATTGGTGACCTAACTAAATTAGTGTCAAAAAAGCAACACGTGTAAAAAAATATAAATAAATATATACTAGTTAATCTATATTATCAAATATATATCGTGCACAATTAGTGATAGTGTGGCTAATATAATGAAACATTAAACCCGCATATACTGCACTTATATTTGCCCAAACATATTGACATCAAACTAAAAACAAAAAATAGATAAAAAATAAGAATGTAAAGAAAAAGTCCTTTTTTTTGTGCAAGAAAAGTCCCAGGTGTTGAATCAAATGCTGGATGATGAATAGACCACCAGATCCAAGGATGCAATGTGCAACCACCAACGTGACAATACCACCACCTCTACTGATGTAGGCTTACCAGATAGTTTGGCCCCACAAGAACATACGTTCTGTGAGTCACACACGCTTTGTAATATCAGCAGACAACTCTAACTTCTGACGTTGCGCCCGCAAATTTTTGGAAGGTCTTGAGGCTAGGCAGGTGGTAAATGCATTTTCTTTGCGTTTTATATAAATAATTCCATCTGTACCTTATGTCAGAGCGACGCTCGGTGCTCACGTGACCTTCCGCCTCTCTCCATCTGACAGATGCAGCAGGAGGGGCTGAGAATCCCTCGCTGATGTCGGTCAAGTGGCGGCCAGTCATGTGAGCGCCAAGCGCCATTCTGACATAAGGTATAGACAGCATTTTTTTATAGAAAAAGCACGCATACAGGGGCACACAGGATTAGGAAACAGAGTATTATATAAAAATGTAAATGTTATTTTAGCCACAGGAGAGGAGGGGCGGACACGGTTACTTGCTGACAGGCAGGGAAGGGACGGGGGAGAGGAGGACAGAGCGGATGAAGGAGGCACGTAAACTGACCTTGTGGTCAGGGCTCAGCGGCCATGATAAACCGTGGTCATTTTACAGGGGGGAGGGCTGAACCAGGCAGGATCAGCCAGGTATTTCAGGTGATACAAGGTGCCAAATGACACAGCACAACCACTGTGCTGTATAACATGCTTTAAAGGAACAGGATACAATAATTTTTTTTAGGGTAACAAACGCTTTCAATTAAGAGTTAGTGAGACAGGTGCCCCCCCCTTACATCTATGTTCATTAGAGGAAGAGTGACCTTTACATTGGAGGTCAGTAGAACAAAAATGCACCATTTCATTGGGGTCAATGGAAAAACACTCCACTAATATTGGTGGTGGTCAGTGGGAAGATTGCAAACTTTACAGACTGCTAAATAGATCATTGATGTCATGCCTCTGACTCTGCCAAGAGACACTGGCCCCAGAACTATACAGGTACCATATGATGGGAGGTCAGTTCACTTTTTCTCAAGGAACCCTTAGCTGGCTCAGAACGGATGAGATAGACAATATGACTGTTTTTTTTTTTATTGCTTCAAAGCTGAACTCCAGGACTAATCTTTATTGCATACTTACATTGGCCCTGTTTGGACCAATATAACCTCATATTCGAAGGACTGCTGTGGAAGATGACAATCACGGTAGCAGTCAGCGCTACTACAGTGACAGCAGTGATATTGTAGGTCCTCTGCCAAGCAGCTACCCCACTACACACTGAACACTTTTCAGAGATGCGGCAGGCCTGGCTGGAAAGTGTAAGTGATTCCCTTTCCTTTGGATATTCATCATTTAAGTAGAAACATTGCATTGGCAAGTCATAAAATGGGGTTGTTTGAGTTATCAAAGCAAGCAACGCATAATGTGCTTCTTGCAGTAATTTACAAGCCATGCATTATTGTACAGCTGTTGTCATAAAACTAATATCTCTTCTCTTCCTGTCCTGTCTGGATCCCATCACCTGGACAGGAAGTCATAAGAAATCTCCCATATGGGGACACAGTAAAATAATCCTGACAGTTGTTCTAAAGCCTCATACTCACGATCGGATTGTTGGCCAACAAAACCGTGAAATTTGTCCGAAGGGCATTGGCCCAAACTTGTCTTGAATACACACGGCCACACAATTGTTTGCCAACACATACGAACATAGTGACGTACTACATTGTTTTTTAACCCTTTAGCGCCACCCTTTGGGCTCCTTCTGCTAATTTTGTGTTAGTAGAAGTTTGGTGGGTGTTGATTCGCACTTTTCATTTTGCACTTTTCAGTTTATTTCTGAACGGCCGTTCATCAACCAGACATGTTGCGGAATCAGAGGAGATAGTGTGTTATTTATTATTGGCCTTGAAGTTATTGCTTTGACATTTTTTTTTGAATAATGATTTGATACATTTTTGGATGCATAGAATGCACTTTTTGGTTACGTTCTATTGGCAGATAGTGTGTCTAATTTTATTTGTTTTCTTTTTTTAATGCACAATAAAAAAATTGTGTAGAATATTACTTGGCTATGTGTTTTACTTCAAATGGCAGTTTGGGAGTAGGCAGTTACATTAAAAAAGAAATACAATGTAAAATTAACAAGGGACACCAACATAGCTGTGTCTTCGATATTAAAAACAACGGGATAATGGTGTTGTGGTAACTTGCCCAAAAATTAAGAAAAGCATAATAATATTATTCTTGATATCACTAGAAAAAAAAACCTTTGAAAATTTGTTTGCAAAAACTCCATCAGTATCACCAGCAAAGCAGCTTCATTATTATCCCATTAAAGTGGATGTAAACCCACTCTCATCCTTTCTAATCTACTGCAATATTGGTTATCTAGAAGGATATACATGCCTCCTGCATGTATACTTATCTGTCAAATCTGCTATGAGACCCGAAAAAAATGCAGATTTTGTGGGTGGGTCTGTTTTCCAGGGCTCAGTGGGAGGAGTCATGATGTCAGTAGACTCCCCGCCCACCTCTATACTCCCCTTACCAACATGCATTTTCTCCTGTGTATTTCTTACACCGAACCTCTGCTATGATCACTAACATCCAGTCAAAACGCAGAAAAGTCCCCACATGACTTCAGCATGCCAAATCATGCTGAGGTGTGGAACAGCCAATCCTTGCAGAGCTGCGAAAGAAAGGAGTGGGGGTGGGAATTAAAAAATAATGCATGTCTTAGGCTAGTGCACGAGATATGTAAATCACCTGTCACTCACAGCAAGGGGGAAGAACGGACAAAGATTTCACAGTTTGTCCATTTTATTTCACTGAAAAAAGATATGAGGATTTCTCAGAGCTGGATTAACTCTTTGTGGCAAGACTGGGCACAGCTGATCTGAAATCCCATACTCTATATTACGCCAGACAAAAAAAAATAAAAAATTCTGGTTTACATCCACTTTAAAGAAGAATGTGTGCTGTATTTCAAGATTTCATAATTTGCCACGTCACAAATATTAATCCTCCATTACCAACGCTAGTTTACAAAACCTGGCTTGTCCTTGCTTCTGAGCATGCGTGTTTGTACTTTGGACTTTTGTCCGACGGACTTGTGTACACACGATCGGAAAATCCGACAACAGACATTTGTTCAAGGATGATTTTAAAACCTGCTAGCCAACATTTGCTCGTGGAAAATCCGACAACAATTGTCTGATGGAGCATACATAGGGTCGGATTTACCACCAACAGCCTGTCATCACACATATCCCGTCAGAAAGTCTGATTGTGTGTACGAGGCTTTAACCTTCCTCACAATACCCAAAAATGTGTTTCATGGTTGCCTGTTTCCCTGTTAGGGAGATTTTCCCTTGCCTCACAATCTTTCTGACACAAGTAAAAGAAAGAGGTGTCTATCTCCAGAATTAATTGTCACTCAGTGACCCCCGAGTATCCGGTATCACCCAGTGCCCCCTCTATATTCCTGTATTCTCAAATTCACAATTGCCTTTCTTTCCAGTTGCTGATATCTGTTTGTATCTTACTACACTTGTTTGTTGGCATAGGTGAGCCTGAGGGTTGCAACCTGGGAGCTATTCTGCAGCAAAGACTATCACATCTTGCGAGGTGAATACAGAGCAGCTTCTTATGCCGCGTACACACGACCAGACTTTCCATCAGACTAGATCCGACGGTCTTCCCGACAGACTTTCCGAGCGAATGGACTTGGCCACACACAATCACACCAAAGTCCGACAGATTTGTACGTGATGGCGTACGACCAGACTAGAATAATGAAGTTCATAGCCAGTAGCCAATAGCTGCCCTAGCGTCAGTTTTCGTCCGTTGGACTAGCATACAGACAAACTGATTTTTTGACCGGACTGGAGTCCGTTGGAAAAATTTGAAACATGTTCTAAATCTAAAGTCCATCTGATTTTTCAACAGCAAACATCCAATGAAGCCCACACACGATCGAATTGTCCGGTGGATTCATTCCGTTGGACCTCTGCTGACAAAAAGTCCGGCCGTGTGTACACGGCATAAGCCTCTGTTCCCAGTACTTTTTACTCACACTTTCTCAAACCATGCAGACGGCAGAGAGGGTTTGTAATTCTATTTGCTTGTGACATCTCACTGATTTCAGAGTGCTGCAAATTAGGCCACTGCCAATGTAAACCTAGCCATAGAAAATCACATCAAAACCCCTGTAATACCGTGTATACATGACCGTTTTTTCCATCAGAATAAACTTTTTCTGACGGAGTTCCACTGAAACGGACTTGTGTACACACGATCACACCAAAGTCTGATCGGTTAGAACGCGGTGACGTACAACACGTACGACGGGACTAGAAAAAGGAAGTTAAATAACCAGTAGCCAATAGCTGCCCTTGCGATGTTTTTGGTCCGTCGGAATAGCATACTGATGAACGGTGATGGGCACTGCAAAAACAAAGAAACACTTGCCAAAAATCAAAGAAAAAAACACGACACGCATATATATATATATATATATATATATATATATATATATATTGCAATAAATCATCCTGTTTAACCAGGAAGGACAGAGAGGGGGAGAAAAAAAAAATGCCTAGCCATAGACATTAAGTAAGGAGAAATGTCCCATAATAGGTGCTCAATAATTTCATTTATATAAACCTCAAAACAAACGTAATATATTGCAGTTTTTCATTTTAAATTTTACATTTTTTATTCGATTTTCCCACTTAATTCTCACCTGGTATTTCTGAGAATAACACACCTCCCATCCCTGGGTGGCTACACTCACTTCTCCTCTGTATCTATGGAAGGAACTATGGTTTGCCACACAGGCTGGAAACATGTCTGCTTAACCACCTGCCGACCGTATAACTTATACGTACGTCGGCAAGGCAGCTCTGCTGTGCAGGATCACATACCTAGTAAATAATCCTGCACTTCCTGATCTGGGTCACACGGGTACAATAGACTCGATGGCAGATCAACTTTCTGTCAGTACAGAAAGCATGAATCCTGTGTCTCTGCAAAGCAGGGGCACTGATTCATGCCTTCCCCTAGTACAAGCACCTCCCCCACAGTAGTAAAACACCAGCTAGGCACACAGTTAACCCTTTGATTTCCCCTGATGTTAACCCTTTCCCTGCCAGTGACATTGCATATTTCTTTAGCAGTGATAGGTGTCCGATTTGTCTGCTGCAATATTGCAGTCCCGCTATAAGTCACTGATCGCTGCCATTACTGGTAAAAAAAAAATCCAATAGTTTGTGGGCATTATAACTTTTGCGCAAACCAATCAATACACGCCTATTAGGATTTTAACCAAAAATATGTAGCAGAACACATATTTGCCTACATTTTTTGAAGGAATTAGATTTTTTTGATTTTTTTTATTGGATGTTTTATAGCAGTAAGTAAAAAATATTGTTTTTTTTGTTTTTTTTTACAAAATTGTCTGCCTTTTTTTGTTTATAGCGCTAAAAATAAAAACAGTAGAGGTGATCAAATACCACCAAAAGAAAGTTATTTGTGGGAAAAAAGGACATACATTTTATTTGGATACAGTGTCGCATGACCGCACAATTCTCAGTTAAAATAACACAGTGCCGTATCGAGAAAATAGCCTGGTCATGAAGGGGGATAAATCTTCCGGAGGTCAAGTGGTTAAACATGACTGTCTTTGTTCAACTCCATTCCATAGTGGATTGATGGGATTAGTAGATTACATGTAGTGCTTACCCCCAGGAGGGGCCACTGAAAATATAACCAGGTATCCCAATGTAGCACAGAAGCTGCAAGTCACACAAGCCCCATGCCACGCACACTGACAATTTAGGCTTGGTCTAGGACAGGGATCTCCATACTACGACCCTCCAGATGTTGTGGAACTACAAGTCCCATGAGGCATTGTAAAACTCTGACATTCATAGGTGTGACTAGGCATGATGGGAATTGTAGTTCCTAAACAACTGGAGAGCCATAGTTTGGAGACCCCTAGTCTAGGAGATGCCTTTTTAGTATTGATTGCTGAAGAACTTTAACAGAAGAGGGGTTTAGGGTCACAGAATACTCCAAAATGATCAATAGTAATAATGGGAGGACAAACTTCTCACAAATCTTCTAATAGCAGCTTTTCCTGGAAGCGGGAATGGCCAGTATATCTAGGACCCTACAGCAGCCATCCATATAGCCACATCTGGCACTAAGTTCCCTGATAACACTTACACAACTAATAGCCTCCAGCAAGGTCTCTACTCATAATGTCCAAGGAACTGTCTTGCACCCAGCATCCACGGTTACATCCCTAGTGAGGGAGATAACAAGATCCTTCTCCAGACCCAGACTTCTGTACAGTGCTCTCCAGCACACATCCATTGGCAATATTTTCCAGGCCCTTAGATCAGGAGCTGCTGAGGCCCATTTTGCAATCCTCTGTCAGTAAAGCTGCCTGCAGGTGCAGCAGCCCCAAGAGAACTGGAACCCTACCACAAGGGAAAAGAATACTCTTGTAGGGCTTCCCAGATATTCATCACCTCCCCAGCCACCTTCTGGGTGCCTCCTTCCAGGGATTGGCTGAAGCATGATGAGGAGTAATGCTGATCATCTTAATCTTTCTGCCCTATACTTTGGAAACTTCTTTCAGAAGCAGGTGGGAGGAATCAAACTCTCAGCTCAAGTAACCCTGAAGAGGCCAAAACAATCACTGCTCCGCTTACTACAGTGGAGCTAAAAACTACATTTTATCTAGCTGCCTACCTAGAGGAGGGCACTATATACACAAGAAAGATAATGATGTCTGTGCTTTCCAGCTCACAAGAAATGACAAGGACACTGCATTTTTAGCAAGACCAACAGATATCTTCTGTATTTGCTGAAAAGATTCTTGACATGTAAAAAACTAGACCTATTGCCATCCACTTAAAGGGATTGTAAAGACTCAAAGTTTTTCACCTTAATGCATGTTATGCATCATTAAAGTGAAAGACCTTCTTTGCTGCAGCGCCAACCCCCTCCTCCCATTTTTCTTACCTGAGCTCATACATTCCAGCACCGCACACAAGTCCGGCGGCTCCAGCCGCTGGCTCTCATCTCATTGGACAGATTGATAGCAGCAAGAGCCATTCGCTCCCACTGCTGTCAATCAAATCCAGTGACACAAGATGGAGAGCGGGGCTGAGTCCCGCTGTCTGTGTCAATGGACGCAGCAGCAGGACTCGGGACCGAGCCAGGAGCGCTGCCAGGGCACCCCAAAAGAGGAGGATCAGGGCTGCTCTGTGCCAAACCCTTGCACAGAGCAGGTAAGTAAAACATGTTTGTTTTTTTTATTTTAAAAAATCTGAACCTTTATAACCCCTTTAACACATACTGTATGTGTGGGGCAAAACATGCTGCACATATGCGTCGCTTAGCTGCCAAATTTTAAGTGCTGAGAGCCCGCCAAAGGCTGATCCCGGTTCCCACTAAGCCCTGGTTCACATACTGTATATGCGGTGTGTGAAATGCAGTGAATCCTGAGCGTTTCCCATTGAAATAGCACTCCATTCATACGAGTGAACAGTTGAGTTAGGTTTGAAAATCCTGCAGGTAACTATACCAACCTTTTTGCCATTGAATTTCAGTGTGATCTATTGAGCCAGTCAATTTATATATTGTCCCAGGACCAGGGCAGGACTTAGGGTGCTGAGGGCCCTTGGGCTTGAGTCACTTTCGGGCCCTACCTTCTATACATTACCGTATTTATCGGCGTATAACACGCACACCAAGTTTAGGAGGGAATTTTAAGGAAAAAAACTTACATGTAAATGCCCATCAATGCAGCCTTATCAGTGTCCATCTGCAGCTTTGCCCATCCATCTGCAGTGTCATTTACACCCTTTTCATTGCAGTCTTGAAGTTTAAAAATGGTGCAGACGAGATACAGAGTCCTGTGTATCTCGGCGGCGCTCGGGTCCTCTCGGCGGCTCTCAGGTCCTCTCGGAGGCTCTTGGGTCTTCTTGGCGGCTCTCAGGTCCTCTCTGCAGCTCTCGGGCGTCTCCGCGGCTCTCGGGCCCTCTTGCAGTCCCGTGCGGAGCTGAGTGTAGCCGAGTGTACTTGGCTCGGCTCACAGTTACGCCCAGTCCCCGTGTTATGTCCATCATAGGGCAGGACTGGGCATGACTGAGTGGAGCGGAGCCGAGTACACTCAGCTATGTATCTCGGCGGGGCCCATGGGGCCCCCTATTGGGTGGGGCCCATGGGCTTGAGCCCAGTCGAGCCCAATGGTAAGTCCTGCCCTGCCAAGGACTGATCTTGCACTATGGGAACTTTGCGCAGTCATAATCCAGAAAACATTGGATGATAAATATGACATATATAATTTTTCCTTGTAATTCCTTGCCTTCCATGGGGCACAGGTGCTTAACATCCTAGGTTCACATATCTCTGCCCGCAGTAACCAGTATGTGTTCCTGTACAGGTGTGAATCAGGTCTGAAATTTTGCCTGCATTCACATCTGAACTGGACCCAAACATGCACAGAACCCTTTTGGAATGGGGACCGCGGCCGTCCTGGACCTCTGTACCTGCTCCATTGAGAGCCGGTCACACTCGTATGCGGAAACCCTCATCCAATTCACATATATGTGAACCCGGCTTAAAAGAATCTTACTAATTATTTCACACGTGCCTTTCTATAATAGCAGAACAGAGGATAAACTACTTCTCAGGGTAGTATTGCAATTGCAATTGATTGTTGTCAGTTAGGCCAGCAGTGAAAGTTATTGCAATTGCAACCTTTCCCAATAGTCTATTTTGCACATGGATTATATACACATGCATGCTCTAGACCAGTGATGGCGAACCTTGGCACCCCAGATGTTTTGGAACTACATTTCCCATGATGCTCCACTACACTGCAGAGTGCATGAGCATCATGGGAAATGTAGTTCCAAAACATCTGGGGTGCCAAGGTTCGCCATCACTGCTCTAGACTGAGTGTTTGCACTGGTGTATATTCAAGGGTGCTTTGACATGTAACACTTTTTATTTTAACTTTTTATTTAATATTGCTATCGCTATATTAGATAATGTCTCCCCTGCCTTCCACTTTAGCTAACCAAGCACAGATCCTGCATGCTTTAACCCCTTGAATACCAGGGCGTTTATAAAAATACCTTGGTAGAGAAGGGGTTAAAGTGGTATTAAACACAAGAAAAATGTAATATATTGCAGCGTACCAGTCCCTAAATGTGCTGGCTTTGTTAGTTTTTTTTCTCTTTTTCTTTCACATGGTGATCCGGCCAGTAACATATTTCCTGCCTTATGCCGCGTACACATGACAGGACTTTCCGGCAAAAAAGGTCAGACGGAATCAATTCATCGGATATTCCAATCGTTTGTGGGCTTCAGCAGACTTTTTTTCCCCAAAAATTCTAACGGACCTAGAAATAGAACATGTTTTAAATCTTTCAGATGGAATCAATTCCTATCGGGAAAACTGTTCGTCTGTATGCTATTCCGACGGACCAAAAGCGACGCAAAGGCAGCTATTGGCTACTGAACTTCCTTTTCTAGACCCATCATACGTCATTGCATTCTAAACGAACGGACTTTGGTGCGATCATGTGTAGGTAAGTCCGTTTCAGCGGAACTCCAATCGGAAAGACCGTCAGAGTTTTTTCTGATGGAAAGTCCGGTCCTGTGTACGTGGCATGAGGGTGTCTTCACCCTGAATGGAAGAGCAAAAGAGACACCTTTGGACATCAGCATTGTCAGTCTGGATGGAGGGGAGTGTTACGCTAGGTCTGCCCCCAGCCTCTCCCTGACAGCAGCACAAGGTAAGGGGGATGCACTGTGATGTAAGGGAGCGTGGAGGCTCTTGACATCTGATGTAAAGTGTAAGGTGTAAGGTGGGGGGGTGGGGGGTGGGGGGGGGGGGGGTGGACATCTAGTCTTACAAATACAACCAGCCCTTTGAGGGCAACCATAATGCTGATGCGGCCCACGATGAAATTTACTTTGGCACCCCTGCTTTAGAGGGGAAAACGTAAAAAGAAGACAAATGCATCCACCGCATCTAAGAATTGGTAAACTGAAAAGTTTTTGTTTATGGGTGTAAGGGTAGATGCTGGTGGATTGAGTCCTTTAGTGGTCCTTTGGAGGACTCAAGTATTGAAATTCCTATGCTTGTTTTGCATGCCTGCTGTGGCCCAATGGGTATGGGTATCAATTTCCATACTCTGAAGCCCCAATTTATTTTATATTATACAGTAGTAGAAAGAATGATGGGTCCTGGGCTGGGAAAAAAAATGGTAAAATATTGCAGAAAAATCTCACCCCTCAACAAGAGATAAAGGGAGCCAGCAGGTGACCTGAGTCCATCTAATACCGAATTATCTTTTTGGGGTGGAATAACTAAAACCTTTCCTTTAATACCATAAGGGTTAAAATGATCTGTGTATGATATGGCTTTTATGTGCATGTAAGCAATCAGGAAACAAGACACACGGCCTGATAGGAGCGCGTACTAAATACCTCTGATTGTGCCAAGTCACACACAGCTTGGGGTTCTCCTTTTCAGATCTGTTTGCTCTCTAAGCAGTTGCCCTCCCAGTACATACTTCACATAAATCCATTTACTGGTCTACAATGTTAGCGTGACTAATACAAAATGTGTTGGCTTTGGGCTCATTGATTATACACATTTGTCACAAAGCTCTCTGGATTTCACAATGTCTGGTAACACCAATACACTGGGTGTACTGTGTTCGAGACATTTACATCTCTTAAATCGGTTCCCTTCTAACTACAGAGATAACATCTTCTATATAAATCAATTGAAAGGTCACATTGCATGGGAAAGGATCATAAATTGGAAAATAAACATTTACCTACTTACACAAATTGTTACATTGCCTGAAATTGCCATTAAAAATGGAAAGGGTGGAGGTGCCTCTTTAAAGAAAGCCTGTCACCAAGCCATTCATTTTAACTCAAAGTTTCCCATAAGATTAGATGTGTAGCAGAATCTCTGACCTCTTCCAGTCTAATGGGAACCTTCAAGGCCAAAGATGGTGAGATGTGAGGCATAGTGGGTGCAAAGGTGGTAAAAGTCATTGGGCGCCAGATACTTCTTGGATGTAAAAGAGGGTTTATTTCTTTGACAGTCCTTTTTATATTTTGTAGGGGAAAGAGGGTTAGGGCCAGGACACCCTTAAGTAGTTGCAATTTCAAATGGCAGACTCCAAAACTTCAATAGGAAAACAGCTGTACAGGGAAAGGCCCCAGCAAGGTGCCACTTATGCACATGCAGGATTGTTGTCTCCTATGGCAATGGTACTTAAGCAATTCCTAACTCAAAGTAACAGTTCTCTCAGCTGTACTACCACTTCTTCTTGTAGTTCTTCAGCCCCTTGAGCTCCTGGTCTCTCATTGGACCCTCTGATTCACTAACTCTGAATCCCGTGAGCTCCTCGAGGCTTTTACGGTAGTATCTTCCTCAAGCGTCACCCACGCTTCCCTGCTGGGTCCCTAACTTGGCACTTCGGATACCTTCAAGCTTCACCCCTGCTGACCAGCTTGGTCCCTAGCTTGACACACAAGGCTGCTCTTCAAGCGTCACCTCCGCTGGTTGGGTCCCTGACTTGATCACCGCCTGAATTTTTCTGATTCTCCGCCGTGCCCGTTTGGTTAGACTACTGCTCCGGTACTTGCTGTGGCCCCTGGTAAAGACGATTGGTCCCTTCGTGGTGACAGCTTCCCTTCTATGTCCGACCACTGACAGGTTCTCCAGCTGGCAGAACCGTCACTTTTGGTTGGACTGCAAGCTGCAGTCCCAACCCTGTGCTGCACTCTTACTTCTGGATAGGCCCTCACACAGCCTGGCAGCCAGATGCCCCCCTGAGATAGGCCCAATCTCTGGCCTAGCAGCCCGAGCATACAACACACGTCCACCCAGATGGCGGTCCGGATGGCACACAAGAACCTGGATCACCTGACCTCACCCGGATATATAGGCTCTCCCAGCAGGCCAAGGGATTCAAGAAAATCCCTGCCCATTGGCTGAGATACTCCATATACCCATAACCCGACCTTGAGTTTTCCTTCTCAATCTAATACCTCCAAGTGCCTGGCCACCTGGTGATAGAAGAAGAAAGTACAACCAGGCCAAACTTAAGGAGAAGTCAATGGATCCCTAACAATTAACTACAGTAGCTACTACTGACAAGGGATTTGGTGAGGAGCTCCCTGACTAAACCCCAGGGCGCTACAGATGTACACTGTGTAGTGGGTAATGCAGCCAAAGACTTACATTAACCCACATAAGCTGACAGAGAAAAGTTCAGAGTGTCTGCAGCTATGAGGAGTTTCCCCCTCCTCCCTTTTCTCTTCACTGACTGCATGTATACAGGCTTTCCAGCCTGAAACATGAATAGAGCTGCCCGTCATGTCTGCGGGGGATTTCTTCCCGCTCCTTCTCCCTGTTTTACTCTCACACTGAATCTAATGTAATGCGAGCTGACTCACACAGAGCTGTTCACCTTGCAGCCTCCCCTCCCTATTGGCAGGAAGAATAAAGCCAATCAAAGGAACAGTCACAGGCAGGGCCGCTGATAAGCCAGTACAACTGGCCCTGCTGTACCGGGCCCAGCCAGCAGGGGGGCCCGGCAATCAGAGAATAAAAGAATGCAGAGTAAAAAAAAAAAAAAAGTCTCAGCCAGCATCCGACTTATCTGAGCTTTTTTCATCTTTCTGGGTGCCTCCGTATTCATGTTTTGTTCTTGTGGATGTGAGGTACTATTTTTTCTATTTCGGGAGCATGTCACTTCCGCAGCCACTCCACAACTGGCTCAAGTCCCGCCCTGCACATTCCCTTCCCATGCGGAGTGATTCATCTCCTTCTGCTTAAGGCAGGAGCAGACATATAGGGGTCACCATTGAGCTTGGGCTGCATGCTGCAGGGGGCACGTGTGCCCCCCCCCCCCCCCCCATGCCTGAATTGTTAGAGAAGTGGCTGCCTGATCCTCAGCTGATGTGTAAATCGGTGATGCAGGAACTCGATCTCACTCTTTACAGTTACACTGAAAGTGAAAGCAAAGGGAGAGCTGGCTTGCAGTGTGTACTGTGCTCTCTGCCTCCCCCTAGAGGTCAGTACCCGGCATGGAGATTGAAGGTATAGTGCTGCTGACAATTAAAACAAAAGCAACCTGTATATGTTTGTAATTATGCATGTGTGTGTGCTCAAAATCAGAGGGCAGGGAAGAGGGATTTAACCGACTATAGTAGATGGTAAATTCTCACAGTATCCCCTCGGGAAAGGAGACAATAGACCCTTCAAATGCACAGATTTTGGATATACAGTAGAAGTGAGGGGCCAATTCTGTTGAGAAAGCATGGCCAGAAATCTGTCATTTTTGTCCCCCTGTCCCAAAAAAAAGTTGCCGGCTGCTATGCAAATCTAGCCTCATGACCTCTGCCATGTGTAACAACAGGTCCTCCTTAGCAGACAGCTACCGTTTAAGAGATGTGTCTGTGTGTGCTTTTATGTGTGTGTATATTTACGTGTGTGTGTATGTATATGTGTTTGGATTTATATGTATGTATATGTGTGTGCATTTATATCTGTGTGTATGTATTTATATGCATATTTGTATATGTGCGCGTGTGTGTGTGTATACACTACTTTTAAACTTGACGCCCTTTTTCTGTACGATCAGAGCTGATTTTCTTAGAGCGGTTCATAATACCAACAAGAAAACACCATTCCTCTGAAAAGCAATCCAGGCTCAGATCGCTTTTCAGAGACAGTTGACAGGCAGTAAAGAGGCAATATATTGTAACATGACTGGTAAAATGTTGATAAACACTGATCTAGAGGAACCGATCTCTCCAATTTCCTCCTGCAGCCGCTGAAAGCCTGGAAGAGGATACGGGTGGGGCTAAAGGGGGCCCCCAGACAGGTATGCTGTATGGGGCCCCATGATTTCTATCAGCTGCCCTGGTCACAGGAGCCAATCAGAGGAACTTTAACAAGCTGCAGGAATATGAAGTTTCAGCACAGAGAGCCCCCATAGCCTTGTATAGTGACAGAAACTACCAAGATCAGCATTCTCTGTGTACAGGAAAGTAAAAGACTACATTTTATTTCCTCTAAGTTCAGTCAGCATGCGGCGGGGCAAGAGATCAGATCAGAGGGAGAGATGCTGTCTCTCAGGTGATTTCACCGTGCAATTCAGGCCTCCGCCGCCAGTCGGGACATCCAGCCTGAGAGAAGGGGATCTCAGGGGCACATGGAGACGCACATGCACTTGCAGTTTTTGTGTCTCCTCCAGCCTGAAGGGAACATTTTTTAGGAGGGGAATCAGTATCTCTTGGGTGCTTTTGAGAGACGGGGCTCCTCTCCATTTTTTTCCTCCTTGAGCCCCTCTGTCCTCCCGTCCTACCCAAGCAGTGACAGCGGTAGCATCTCAGGCTCCTCTTCTCCCCTTAGTGCTCAAGGAGAGCAGATGATCCAGTAAGCTTGCACAGTCCCTGCGCCGCTGCCATGTTCTTTCCGAAAGGTCAGATCGGAAGTGACAAAGCGGGTCACCGGGTCGGCATAATTTCCGGTGTCGATGCAGGGGGGAGGAGGCAGGACAGGAGCTGGCACCTATCTCCGCTTCCGGTCTGTAGCAGTGGCACTATGGGAGTCCAGAAGTGGCGTGTAAAGCCACGAGTGGAGCGCTGCACACCCGCAATGGAGGAGTCAGTGTCTGCAGCGGTAGGGACAGGCACAGGTACCAGCAAGGCTCATGTAGGAGGCAGAGGTTTAAGTCTGCCTTGTTTCCTTTACCTGGAGTTTTGGTCTCTCTCTCCCCCCCCCCCCCCCCTGTGGCAAGGGGACTGTCTGGGCACTGGAGGCTGACTCTTTGTGCACATGTGTGGGTGGTCCTTTAAAGCAGAGACCGGGTCTCACTAAGGGTCCCCTGTTATTTTCTTCCCTTTTTTTGTCTCCTCTCATAGGCCAAAAGCACTGACCCAGGCAAAAAGAGATGTCCTTCTTGCAGGGCCAAGATGGGAGAAAATTGGAAGAAAGCACTATGCAGTACTTGTATCACTTCTTTAGTTAAGGAGGAATCGGCTTCTCTTTGTGATGACCTGGTTGCCTCTGTAAAGAAGGAACTATATGCCACGATTCAGACCTTTCATGACTCATTAGTTAATCTAGCTGTTAGTCAGCAATCTACTTCAGAGTCTTCCCAGGGTTCTCTTTCTATCCCGGTGTTGGAAACTCTAACTGAAGGCCCTTTAACCACTTAAGGACCGCCGCATGCCATTGTACGTCATCACAATGGCATGTACAGGCACAAGCACGTACATGTACGTGCTAGCCTTCCAGCGGGTGGGGGGGTCCGATCGGACCCCCTCCCGCTGGATGCGGCGGTCCGTTTCGCTGCAGGAGCGATCCGGGATGAGGGGATGGCCATTGGTTTCTGGCCATCCCCTCTCGATCGCCATTGGTTTCTGGCCATCCCCTCTCGATCGCTCCTGGCGAATGAAAAGCTTCCTCCCTCTGTGTATAGTAAACACAGGCAGGGAGGAAGTTATGTCATTCTCCTCGGGGCGTTCTTATTGAACGGACTACGAGGAGAGGACACAGTAAGTGTGCACCAACACTACACTGACACATAGGCACACATAGGTACACAAACCCCCCCGATCTCCCCCGCCCCCCCCCAATCACAGTGTCACTGATTGCAGTGATCATTTATTTACTGTGTCAGTTGTAACAGTAAAAACTGTCAGGGCAGTTAGTGTTAGGTCCAGGGTAGCCCCCTACCACTCCCCAATAAAGGTTTAACCCCCCTGATTGCCCCTAGAGTTAACCCTTTCACCCCCTTTTGCCAGTGTCACTAAGCGATCATTTTTGTGATCGCTGCATTAGTGTCGCTAGGTAGCTAGTTATTTTTTTAGGTTCACCGCCAGGTTTTTATAGCGCTAGGTACCCCGATATACTACCCAATAATGGTTTTAACCCCCTGATTGCCCCTAGTTAACCCTTTCACCCCCTTTTTGCCAGTGTCACTAAGTGATCATTTTTCTGATCGCTGCATTAGTGTCGCTAGTGTCGCTAGGTAGCTAGTTATTTTTTTAGGTTCACCGCCAGGTTTTTGTATGCGCTAGGTACCCCCATATGCTACCCAATAATGGTTTTAACCCCCTGATTGCCCCTAGTTAACCCTTTCACCAGCGATCACAGTATAAGTGTCACTGGTGACGCTGGTTAGCCAGTTCGTTATTTAGGTTCCCCGTCAGGTTTTTATATAGCGCCAGGGACCCGCATATACTACCTAATAAAAATTTGAACCCCCTGATTGCCCCTAGTTAACCCTTTCACCAGTGATCACCGTATAAGTGTTACGGGTGACTCTGGTTAGTTTGCTTTTTATAGCATCAGGGCACCCACCATTTATTACCCAATAAAGGTTTAACCCCCTGATCACCCGGCGGGTGATATCAATTAGGTTTTAGGGTCAGGGTCTGCATCACCCCAGGCAGCGCTAGGTTAGTGCCAGTACCGCTAACACCCACGCGCAAAGCATACACCTCCCGTAGTGGTATAGAATCTGATCAGATCTATACTAGCGTCCCCAGCAGTTCAGGGGGGCCAAAAAAACGCATTGTTAGCAGGATCAGCCCAGATACCTGCTAGCACCTGCGTTGTGCCCCTCCGCCCAGCCCACCCAAGTGCAGTATCGATTGATCACTGTCACTTACAAAACACTAAACACATAACTGCAGCGATCGCAGAGTCAGGCCTGATCCCTGCAATCGCTAACAGTTTTTTTTGTTAGCGTTTTATATTTAAACCCGGGAGGCAGGGCTTGGTTTTCGGGGTCCTGTACATGGCTAGGCTCCCAAAAAGTCCCTCACATGTGGTATCCCCGTACTCGGGAGAAGCAGCAGAATTTATTTTGGGGTGTAATTTGACTTATGCCCAACTTTGTGCAAAAAAAAATAAAAATTTGTAATATTCCTGCAACTTGTGGCAAAATATAAAATATTTAATGAAATCAACATGCCTCTCAGTAAATAGCTTGGGGTGTCTACTTTCCAAAATGGGGTCATTTGGGGGGGGGGTTTGTGCTATTTTGGCATTTTATGGCCTTCGAAACTGTGATAGGTAGTGAGGAGTGAAATCAAAAATTTGCACCCTTAGAAACCCTGAAGGCAGTGATTGGTTTTTGGGGTGCCATACGCAGCTAGACTCCCAAAAAGTCCCACATATGTGGTATTCTCGTACTCAGGAGAAGCAGCAGAATATATTTTGGGGTGCAATTCCACATATAACTATGGCATGTGTGAGCAATATATCCTTTAGTGACAACTTTTTGTAAACTTTTTTTTTTTGTGTCATTATTCAATCACTTGGGACAAAAGAAAAAAAATATTCAATGGGCTCAACATGCCCCTCAGCAATTTCCTTGGGGTGTCTACTTTCCAAAATGGGGTTATTTGAGGGGGTTTTGTGTTATTTTGGCATTTTATGGCCTTCGAAACTGTGATAGGTAGTGAGGAGTGAAATCAAAAATTTGCACCCTTAGAAATCCTGAAGGCAGTGATTGATTTTTGGGGTGCCGTACGCGGCTAGACTCCCAAAAAGTCCCACATATGTGGTATCCCCGTACTCAGGAGAAGCAGCAGCATATATTTTGGGGTGCAATTCCACATATAACTATGGCATGTGTGAGCAATATATCATTTAGTGACAACTTTTTGTAAACTTTTTTTTTTTTTTGTGTCATTATTCAATCGCTTGGGACAAAAAAAAATATTCAATGGGCTCAACATGCCCCTCAGCAATTTTCTTGGGGTGTCTACTTTCCAAAATGGGGTCATTTGGGGGGGGGGGGGGGTTTGTACTGCCCTGCCATTTTATCACCTCAAGAAATGAGATAGGCAGTCGTAAATTAAAAGCTGTGTAAATTCCAGAAAATGTACTCTAGTTTGTAGACGCTATAACTTTTGCGCAATCCAATAAATATACGCTTATTGACATTTTTTGTTACTAAAGACATGTGGCTGAATAAATTTTGCCCTAAATGTATGACTAAAATTGAGTTTATTCGATTTTTCTTATAACAAAAATTAGAAAATATATTTTTTTCTCAAAATTTTCAGTCTTTTTCCATTTATATCGCAAAAAAAAAAAAAAGAGGCAATCAAATACCATCAAAAGAAAGCTCTATTTGTGGGAAGAAAAGGACGCAAATTTCGTTTGGGTACAACATTGCATGACCGTGCAATTACCAGTTAAAGCAGTGCAGTGTGAAATTGTAAAAAGACCTCTGGTCCTTAGGCTGAAAATTGGTCCGGGGCTGAAGTGGTTAAATAGGGAAGAGCAGTCAAATGCACCCTCCTAAAAAGACTTGGAAGAGGAAGTTGAGGAAGCTGAGGTATCCCCCTTAAGTTATCCTTGGAAGAGGTGGACGGGCTTCTTAAAGCCATTAATGTTACACTTGGCTTAAGTGAAGAAAACAAGGAATTATCTCTTCATGACCGTATATATGCAGGGTTAAACGAACCCAAGGGTCGGACTTTCCTGATTAATTCTGTCATTTCTGACGCCATTAAAAAAAGAATGGCAGGATCCAGAGAGAAAATATTTTTTTTTCTCCAAAGTCCACAAGAGACGCGTTCCTTTTGAGGAAGACCCCTCTGCAGTTTGGAACAAGGTACCCAGGTTGGATGAGGCTTTTTCCCAGGTCTCGAGATCCACCGATCTGGTTTTTGAAGATATGGGGGTTCTAAATGATCCAATGGATAAACGTATAGATCTTTTGCTCAAGAGATTGTGGCAATCAGTCATGAGCAATTTAAAGCCAACAATGGCTACAACATGTGTACCCATAAATCTGGAATTCTGGATTAACAGCTAAAGTCTCATATAGTGACAGATTCCCCCTAACAAGAGATTTTATATTCTCTTACCCTTACCCTAGCCTCTGCAGTTGCCTATATAGCAGATGCTTTGGCTGAAGCAATTAAAATGTCGGCTAGATCAGCAGCCTTGACAAATTCTGTGAGAAGATCTTTATGGCTAAAGACCTGGCCAGGTGACACAATGTCTAAAAGTAAACTTTGTGGGATTCCCTTTTCGGGTGACCTTTTTTTTTGGCCCTGATCTAGATAATATTCTAGACAGGACTGCCGAAAAAGAAAAGGTGCTTCCCGGTCAAAAAGAAAAAGGCCCCAAAGCATCTTTTCCGACCTCAAAAAGCTCAGGAGCAGGACAGCAAGTTTTAGGGGAGAACTGATCCTCACAAAAGGCAAAGGGTAAGGGCGGAATTCTTTTCCATCCTCCTACACAAGCCTCAAAAAACCCCACTGACTCGACCTGGCGGGTAGGTGGAAGGTTACAAGAGTTCCTTCCGCAGTGGTCAGAGATAACATCAAATCAGTTTATTCTGATCCCCCTCTCGCAGGGTTACACAGTGGAATTTACCAAATGCCCCTCAAAAAGGTTTTTGGGGGACGAATACACCAAAGGATCCGGTAAAAGCCTTGACCATGAAGTCCTCTTTAGAGGAACTGATGCATCAGGGGGTGGTGATCCAAGTGCCATCAAAAGAATGGCAGGAGGGGTTCTATTCTCACGTCTTCCTGGTAAAAAAACCCCAACAGGATAATTTTGATTGATTCTCAATCTAAAGCCTCTGAACAGATCCATCAAATATAGAAGGTTCATGATGGACTCAATTTTTCAGTCAGAAACCTGCTGACTCCATGTTGCTTCATGGTGTCAATAGATTTAAAGGATGCATATTCCGATCTCACCCCAGTCTCATGAAATATCTCAGGTAACATCTCTAGGAACATTTGCCCAGGATCTTCATTTACACCATGTTCAGGTGCTAATGGACAATGCCATGGCTTATATAAACAGACAGGGGGACGCAAGGAGCAAATTATTGGAAGCACTAGCTATGGAAATTCTTCATTGGGCAGAAGAACACTTGCTGTCTCTGTCAGCAATCCACCTAAAGGGAACCCTGAACCCTGAGTGGCAGATTTCCTGAGCAGGAATCCTATCCAAGAAGCGGAATGGTCTTTGAACCCAGAGGTTTTCGCTATGATTGCCGAAAGGGAGGGAGAACACACACACACAGGGGGACACTGGAGGGAGAATGCACACACAGGGGGACACTGGAGGGAGAATGTACGCACACACACAGGGGGACACTGGAGGGAGAACGCACGCAAACACACACAGGGGGACACTGGAGGGAGAATGCAGGGAGGGGGACATGCACATAGAGGGACACTTACACAGGAGGACACTTACACAGCACAGGAGGACACGCAGGCGGCCCCTGGTGTCTTCACTCACCGAGTCACCGGATGCCGATAATAATACTTCTACCGGCGCACTGCTCCCCGTCGGCCCCTCCACTCTTCTCGTCCGTCCGAGGTGATGTCACGACACATACAGTACAAGCACCTGGGACGGACGGGAGGGAGGGGCCGGTGGGGAGCAGCGAGCAGTTAGCAGTGTTATTATCGTCATCACTGCATGTAATTCAGCTGCTGCAAGTGGCCTCTCATGTTGCCGAGTCCGGGCCCCTAATGTCCGCGGGCCCTCGTCAGAGTCCGAGTGACCGACTGATCAGTCCGCCCCTGACCATAACCATAATCCACCATAATAATAACCATAAGCTCTGGAAGCTTCTTTCAGAGGCAGGGGGAAACAATCAAACTCCCAGCCTGTGAGACCCTGAACAGGTCAGAACAGACAATTACTGCTCCCCTGATTACAGAAAGAGCCATAAACTAGGTTTACCTAGCATCTGACGGTGCTACATTAACATCCTCATTTGTCAGCAGTATAAAAAGTGAAAGTACTTAGGGAAGCATGTGTTACAAACTGTTTAGCTTAGCTGGAAAACTGACTAAAAACATTAGTTTGGTCTGTATTAAGATGAGATTTAGCAGATTGCATATTTAACCACTTCCGGACCACCTAGCCGTGTTTGTACGGCGGTACTAAAAGAGGAATGTCGTTGTTATGGCAGCAACTAGCTGCCATAACCTCAGTATCCTCTTCTTCAGCGGGCAGTCCACTTTCAGATAAAATAGGTCTCTGCAACAGGTTGGCAGCAATATCACTTTTATCTGTGACGGGAGAGGGGCCCCCCTCCCGCCACGCTCTGGTGCCCTCCGCTTACTGGAAGCGGCGGAGGTCGATTGGAACCTGTGTCCTCTGTGTTATGGAGCTGAGTGAGGGGAAGATGGCCCCCACCCGGCTCCATACCAATGCAGTGCGGAAGCGCACTTCCGCCCATAGCTCTTAAAGAATTTTTTTCCCCAAATTATATATATATATATATATATATATATATATATATATATACATATACACACACACACACACACACATACACATATATAAAAGTATTTTTTTTTTTTTTATTATTCATTTTAGTGTAAATATGAGATCTGAAGTCTTTTTGACCCCCAGATCTCATATTTAAGAGGTCCTGTCATCCTTTTTTTCTATGACAAGGGATGTTTACATTCCTTGTAATATGAATAAAAGTGACACTATTTTTTTTTAAGAGAACAGTGTAAAAATGAAAAATAAAAAGGTAAAATAAATAAGAAGAAACATTTTTTTTTAAATGCTCCCCATCTGGCCGAGCTCGCGTACAGAAGTGAACTCATACGTGAGTAGCGCCTGCATATGAAAACAGTGTTCAAACCACACATGTGAGGTATCACTGCTATTGTGACCCCTTTCACACTGGGGCGTTTTTCAGGCGTTTTCATGCGCTTTAGCGTTAAAAAAGCGCCTTCAAAGCACTTGAAAGCCTCATCTGCAATCCCAATGTGAAAGCCCAAGTGCTTTAAGAGCCCTTTTACACTGCCAGCGCTCTGCTTAAACTAGCGGCGTTTTACCAGCGTTTTTCAAGCGCTAGTGGGGTGCTTTTAACTCTTTTGCAGGCGTTTTGCAGGTGCTTCCCATTGATTTCACCGCTCCTAAAGCGCTGCAAAGAAGCTGCTTGCAGGACTTTTTTTGACGCCCTGCAAGCGCAGCGCCTTAGTGTGAAAGCACTCGGGCTTTCACATTGGGATTGCAGTTGAGGCTTCTTTCAGGCACTTATTTTAACGCTAAAGCACCTGAAAAACGCCATAGTGTGAAAGAGGTCTCAGTGTGAAAGCACTCGGGCTGGGATTGCAGATGAGGCTTCTTTCAGGCGTTTTACATGCGCTTTTTTTAACGCTAAAGCGCCTGAAAAACGCCCCAGTGTGAAAGGAGGTGAGAACAATGATTCTAGCCCTAAACTTCCTCTAACTCAAAACCTGCAACCTGTAGAATTTTTTAAGCATATTTCAAACACGTGTTTGTGGAATCATTTAAAAATAGCAATGAGAAAATGAGGAAAGGGAACTAGTGCTTTTATTAGCAATGGCTGGTGAATCAGTCAGATTCCAAATGAGTCAAACGAATGTTTGTTTTTTTGGTTATATTTGTTATTAGGGCACTGTGAACAAAGCTAGTCGAATTAACTCTAGGACAAAGTTTTGGGTTTGGGCAAACACGGCTATAACCACAACACATGAGACGGCTCCTAGCAATCAGCCTGCTATTCAGCTACTTTTCTTTCCCGTAAACTCATTATCAGTGTTGGCACACTCTTCTTCTACATTTCCAGACCACAATGACTGCCAATGGGGAGACATAAAATACACATTATTCCGACTATCAAACACTCTTTAGGTTTATTTGCCTGATGGTGATGAAGAATATTTAAAACAATACAATGTGCTCCAATGGTTTTGTTGCGTATAAATGTTGTTCTATTTTTAAAATCAGCACAAGGGACAGTACTTACATTTAATGCAATATGTCCCTTGTGCTGTTGGCTGTTAAAAATTTGAAGTCCACTGGCCCTCCCCGAACCACCGCACCTACAATCTTCCTATATTTCAGGGGTTAATAGAGCTGCTGGACCTCTAACAGGCACTTATCAAGAGCGTCCTTTACACCTCAGTTCCTATCAG